>NC_060033.1:13031346-13350576 GCF_905333055.1 Maniola jurtina
ATAGTAAATTGGCAAACCTATTTGATCTTTTTGTACCCAAGCATCATCCGCGACCTGCCTCCGTACCATTATGGTTTAGCACTCAGCTCAGGAGATTATTAACTGAGAAGAATAAGCTGCGATTAAAGTTCCGGGTTCATGGCAATCCCCGCGATAAATTAGAATTTGAAATATTGCGTAGTCGCTGTCACTCACTGTTCAAAACCTGCTATAATCAATATAATAAAAATACAGAGGATAGCATTAAACTTAATCCAAAAGCTTTTTGGGGATATGTAAAGAATAAGCGTAAAGGAGCAACCATACCGGGACGAATGTATTATGGGGATCTCATCGCTACTGAAGGGACTGAAATCGCCAATTTATTTGCTGATCACTTTGAGTCAGTGTTTCTAAAAAGCACTGGTAGTACTGTTTATGATACCACAACAAAAGTGACCGTCAATGATGTCCTAACGAAAATTAAGTTTACTGAAGCTATGATATTAAAAAAATTGAATCTACTGAACATTCACAAGGCTTCTGGTCCTGATGGTATACCAGGTATATTTATCAAAAAATGTGCTCGTGAACTTTGCTGGCCACTAAAAACAATATTCAATCGATCTCTTGAAACGGGTGTTTTTCCCTGTATATGGAAGAGAGTACGTGTAGTTCCAATTCATAAAAAGGATGATAACAGTAATGTTCGTAATTACAGACCTATATCTCTGTTGTCCATCTTTGCTAAAATCTTTGAATCACTAGTTTGTCCAATAATAACCGCTCATACAAAGACTAAGATTACTCCTAAGCAGCACGGGTTTCAAAACAAAAAATCTGTCATTAGTAATTTGTTATCATATGTCAATTATATAGCAAAACACATGGATGATGGAACTGAAATCGATTCTGTATATACTGATTTTACCAGTGCTTTTGATAAGGTTCATCATGGAATTTTATTACATAAACTATCCCATGTGTATGGAGTATGTGGCAATTTTTTGTCTTGGCTAGACTCGTATTTAAAGGATAGGGTTCAAGTTGTAGCTGTCAAGGGATATGAGTCAAGGCCTTATAAGGCGGGGTCTGGGGTGCCTCAAGGATCACATCTTGGCCCAATACTGTTTGTTCTGTTTATTAATGATATTGTTGATTGTGTGATTAACAGTGAATGCCTCCTTTTTGCTGATGACATGAAAATATTTAGGACCATCAACAATTTACAGGACACTTTTTTGCTTCAGGAGGATTTAAATAGAATACAGGCGTGGTGTGAGCGCAACAGAATGGTAATCAACACCTCAAAATGTTACTTTATAAAATTTACTAGGAAGAAAAAACAAATTTCTTCCGACTACACCATCAATTGTGAGCATGTGATTCGAACAAATCTTATTAAAGATCTGGGCGTAATGATGGATAATAAATTAAGCTTTACACAGCACTATGATAATATGGTGTTGAGAACATCCAAAACTGTAGGTTTTCTAAAGCGAACTTGTAAAGAATTTCGTTTGTCACGTACTAAAATTATTCTATTTAATGCCTATGTAAGGAGCACTTTGGAGTATGCTAGTGTAATATGGAACCCTTACCATGACTGTCACAAATCTAGAATAGAACGGATACAGCGATCATTTACCCGTTATCTATCATATAAAAACATCCGTGTTCCTAAACGCAGCACATATGAAGAGAGGCTAAAACTTTTTAGAATGGACAGTCTGGTTGATCGTAGGTATAAACTTGACCTATGTGTACTGCACAAAATCCTAAATGGACAACTCTGGTGCTCGGACATTTTGGAACAAATAAAAATAAAAATCCCTCGCTCTGATGTAAGAATACGCGAAAAACGTCTCTTTCATGTTTCGTATAATCGGACCTTATCGTGTAGCTACTCACCTGTTCCTCGCATGCTTAAATGCTATAATGACGTATGTGTGTCAGGCGCTAGTGATGTGGACATTTTTCATGATAAATTAAACAAATTTAAAAAGAGAATAGTTTTAATTGGTGATCATTCATAGTGGATATTTTTGGTTTTTTTTTTCTTTTAACTGTAAATGTACTTTCCATTCCATGTTTCAAAAATATATACATATAATATTAAGAATTTGTACTTTAGGTTAGTGTTGGATTAGTGTTATTATAAAGTATACACCTGTAATTGACAACCATACTGAAGTTATTTTGTAATTTTTTTTTTGTCTATATTTGTATGGAAGTTGTTGGTGTAATAATAATAAAATAAAATAAAATAAAACATGCAGTTAAAAGCTAAGCACCGCTTACCTCCCCAACCAAGCAATAAAGCCAAGTTCCCAAGCAAGCACTGCCACCACCACTCACATGCACCACCACACAAGACTTTTCCACTACTCTCGACGCACGTTTCGCCCCGACACCGGAGCATCCTCAGGAGATTTCGACTTTACAATGCTGTATTGTCAAGTATTGACTTGACTTTTAACTGCATGTTTGACCATACAGATTTTTTCTGTTGGCGGATTATAGCAAAATAATTTTTAACTGTTTCTTGCTAAACATGAATTTCCGCAAAGTAACGCCTGATTCTATCCAATAACAATTATAGTAGTAAAATTTTTCTCGACGTCTTATGAACATGATGAATCATGACGAAGTCTCATGGCTGAGGGTCGGGACACCTTCCAGTAATCCATCTATCCATGCCCCATCACTATTATTCTCGGGATAAAGCGGTGGGCAAAGACATACGTATGATTTTGATGCTTCGTTTAAAGATTATTATTATATGAAGCTCTTAAAACTTACGGATAAATAAAGAGAAATGGGGGTACAAAATCACTACTCATATAAATGCGAAAGTGTGTTTGTTTGTTGGTTTATTGGTTTGTCCTCCAATCACGTCGCAACAGATCAACGGATCGACGTGATTTTTGACATAGGCTATTTTTTATCCAAAATCAAAGAGTTTCCACTGGAAAATGCGTGCAGAAAAATCCGAAGAATGCACATTGCACATCTATAAAATAGACACGTATTTTATAGTTTTTGATGGATATCATATCATATATCGTATAGGATGTTTTTTAATACAAATAAAAATGGAGCTTTATTACAAGGCGATAAGGTCTTACTTGCTCTGCACGGAGTCAACAAGGTCGATCAGGGTGTCGGCACCAAAATGCGCAGAGAAGAAGCCCAGGAATGCGATCAGCCCTCGCACGTATTTGGTGGTTTTGGACGAAGAGAGTCGTTGGAATAGCAGTGTTATTATCTGTTTGGTGTAGGGCTGCATTACTGATCTGAAAATCACAAAAAATGACAGTAACATTCATATTATTAGGATGTTATATCTACACATAAACACATGGTTTACATAGACCATAGACACAAACAATTAACGCTTTTACGCCTATGGCGAATTATAGCCAAACCCAACATACACTAATAGGTTCATACTATAAAGTATGTAATATATTATACATATAAATACTATCACACTAATATTATAAAGGCGAAAAATTGTACGTGTGTGTGTATGTTTGTTACTCCTTCACGCAAAAACTACTGGCCGGATTTGGCTGAAATTTGGAATGAAGATTAGATAATATCCTGGATTAGCACATAGGCTACTTTTTATCCCGGAAAATTAAAGAGTTACCACGGGATTTCGAAAAACCTTAATCCACGCGGGCGAAGTCGCGGGCATCGGCTAGTATTAAATATTTATTTGGCAACTAAAAAATCAGCCTTAAGTTGTATTTATGTTTATTTCTACGACACTTACTCGCCGAATTTATACAATATGGTCTGGATGAGGTAGAAGCCCTCGTGGTCGTTTGTCTTGGAAGCGATCAGCTTCTGGAACACGCCCAGCATCGCATTCTGGAAACCAGAAACACTTTATTACCTTATACCCAGCATACGTTGGAATGCGACTCGTGCGGTTTTTAACAACGTACAGTAAGCTGTACATTGTTGTCAAAAACCTTCACTCAGGTTCCAACAACAGCTGTACAAAGTAGTAAAGATATTAGTTGGATAACGAATGGGGATAGCCGTGTAAATCGAGCTTCAACGCTTCGTCAGCGCGGTCGAACTCGGCACAGCGACATCTGGTGTGTAATGTGGGTGATAATTTTTAGCTACTCGCTAGAATATACATTTTAGTAAGAGTAGGCATAATATTTTTTCTTCTCTCGTCTGGCTAGCCAATGTCAAGTTTGTAGTTATTTAAAACTTAGGGAAAGTACCATAAATTATGCCAATAACAACACATTTTCGGCGCTAGGACATACATTTATTTTTATTATATAATTATGGCTCATAAGGAATTTTGTCTATGACTTACAAACTTAGCACAAGTTCAGTGGTAAGCCATATGTGTCTATTTCGTCTATAGATCCTAGGAAAGTTATTTGTATTTAGATTAAGTTATTATATTCCTTACCAACTTCCCATCAGCAAGTACTCGATCGGCGCGTGTGGCCACGAAAGCGCAGAGCAGCCTCACGAGAGGTCTGACATTGGCGGCCCGCTCCCACAGCGGCGGGGCCACGAGACACGGCAACAGAGCGGCGTAGGCCTCCGCCCCCGCGTCGCCCGTGCCGCCGCCGCTGCCGCGCAACTCCAGTAGAAGGGACAGCATTTGGAATACGTATGGCATGAATTCTGTAAATGTCAAAACTCTTTAGTCAGCCTAGTGGTTTAAGACCTCGAACATGTACGAAGCGATTTGCTTCCTCTTTTCTAATCCGAACCGCTACGATATGGAACGCACTTCCGGCATCAGTTTTCCCTTCCACCTATAATATGGGTACCTTCAAGTCAAGAGTGAATAGGCAACTTCTAGGCAAGCGCGCTCCATCTTAGGCTGCATCATCACTTGCTAGCAGGTCTGATTGCAGCCAAGCGCTAGTCTGTAAATTAAAAAAAAAAAGACGTCGGCCTCCTATACTCTATCCGTGGAAAGAAGTTAGTATATCGCTCTCTCTGTTACGTAATCCCATATAAATGATAGAGAGAAAAATCTCAGAGGCCGCTAACCATTTTGAGTCACCAACCAATCGCAACCATGTCTTCAAAACTTTTATTCAATTAGAAAACGTAGTTTCGCTACAACTATTTGAAAAATCACGTCGATCCGCTGCGACGCGATTGAAGGACAAACCAACAAATAGACACTTTCGCATTTATGATAATGTACAAACATACATACCTTGGACATCGTTTTGTAATATTTCCTGAAATATCGGGAACAGAGCGTCCTCGAACGCCGTTATGGCGCTTGGGTTTGCTTTCACCACCAACCTGCAACAATGAAACAAACATTACCCAAACAGCCCTTCCAGGTTAGCCCGCTTCCATCTCAGACTGCATCATCACTTACCATCAGGTGAGATCGCAGTCAAGGGCTAACTTGTATCTGAGTAAAAAAAAAAACGACGACTTTCCTAGTACAATTGTGTACGCTGTGATCTTGTCAGGAGGATGTCCCGGGATTTAGATATTGTCTCTTGTTTGGTCTGGTTCAGGCTTCGGCCGTGTGGCTAGTTACCATCGTACCAACCAAAACTGTGCCGCCAAGCTATTTAGCGCTCCGGTACGATGCCGTGTACAAACCAAAGTAGTAAGGGTTTAATAAAAACTGCCATATCCCTTCTAGATTAGTCCGCTTCCATCTTACACTGCATCATCACTTACCACCAGGTGAGATCGCAGTCAAGGACTAACTTGTAAATTAAAAACTCTCAATTTCCTTATACTCCGATAGATCGGCAATTCAACACAGCCGGAGAGAGATCAGACCGATAGTGACTTTACGTGGTCTCCGAGGCACGGGATATTGTATCGACTTACTGAACGGCCAGCGAGAGGCTCTCGAACAGGTAGTGGTTGAAGTGTGGCTTGCACGGGTTCTTGGCCACCACGGCCAACATGCCGGCCAACTTTGGCAAAGCTTCGCCCAAGTATGGCAGTGCCGACTCGCGCAGTATTGCCAAAGTACGGAGAACGGCTGGGGGAAAAAATTAGTGCTATAATTTGTGTTGTATAGTAATTTGCAATACATTTTCTCGTAAAGAGGCTATTATTTCATCGCTGTCAAAACTGTGGTCTATTACCGCACAAGTGCGATTAAAATATTACCGCACAGTCGGCCACCGACAAAAGCCGTGCGGTAACAAGCATTATCTGATAGCTCACATGTCGATAAGGTACTTCTATTCTACTGGTAATTTTGCTCTGCTGTTTTGAGTTTGTCATCCAATTTATAGGGGCATGTTGTGAGTTAATAAAGGTTAAAACATATTGTATTGAACTTATTATGTGGTACTAACAAACATTTATGAAATAATTATTTTGTAGCACGAGAGCAAAGCAGAAACTTATATATAAAAAAAAATTAAAAAATACTAGCTGACCGCCCGCGACTTCGTCCGCGTGGATTTAGGTTTTTCAAAATCCCGTAGGAACTCTTTGATTTTCCGGGATAAAAAGTAGCCTGTGTTAATCCAGGATATAATCTATCTCCATTCCAAATTTCAGTCAAACCTAATCAATAGTTTTTAGCTGGGTCGTGAAAAGCAAACGACAGACACACTTTCGTATCTATTATATTAGTATGGATAAGTAATAAGTATGGAAGTATTTTTTTTTTGCCTACTCTACTACTACTAAGCCATGCTTATCATGACTAATACTCCCCTTTCCCCTCCAATTAAGCGTAAACCTTCTGCCATGTGGGGTTTGAACCACCGACCTTTCGAAATTCAGTCGGCTCCTCAGCCGTTGAGCTATCGAGTATGGATTGGTCACTCACCCTTCATGACATACTCGTTGTGCTCGGTGGGGTTGTCCTGCGCGCCCAGCGACGCGAACAGCGCGCCCAACAGGGCCGGAGCGTGCGGCTCGAGCGCCGCGCGCGGCACCATGCCGCCCGCGATCAGCTTCTCTACCGCGCACGCGCCGTACGTGCACACCACACCTCGACCCGTAATGTGCTGGATCTGCCCAACACAAGTATTATACAAGTGTAAATTAAAAATGGGACTTCGTCTGTGGTGGCGTTTGCTGGCGCGCGTGCGGTGCTTTTTTGGAGTGTTTTTTTGTGAGAAGTGGCCGATTTTTGTGTTCTGCTGGTGTTTATTGGTGGTGGAACAGGCTGGGAAGCGCTCTAAATGGCGCCGCGTGTATGTCGGCGGGTGCCGGCACAGACGGAGTCCATACTTATACATATAGATTCCATAACTTGTGAATAACTACAAACTTGACATTAGATCAGTGTAAAGCCAGACGAGAGAAAAAAAAATGTATAACACTCCCGACAAGTGAAGGTTACAGTAACTAGAAAAGAGCTGATAACTTTCAAACGGCTGAACCGATTTTCTTGGATTATAGCTAAGAACACTCTCGATTAAGCTACCTTTCAAACAAAAAAAAAAACTAAATTAAAATCGGTTCATTAGTTTAGGAGCTACGATGTCACAGACAGATACAGATACACACGTCACACTTATAACACCCATCTTTTTGGGTCGGGGGTTAATGAGTATTATTACGGTACAAGTGCGCAAAGTAAACAATTAAAATCAATGTACAAATTTTGATATCTGAGCCGCGGCAGGCAAGGGTTCAAAATAGTTTAATTTCAGTAAAGTTTTAAATATCATATTTAATTATGTAATATTTAAGATATGGGTATGTTAATTATGGCACTCATAAGAAAGCTTGGTCACTCAGCTGGATGGGTACATCTCGGAGTTTCTTTACATGATCACATCAGAAATGAGTAACCAATATAGCTAAGGCTATAGGCAATGGGACGTCTATCGGTAATGCAGTAATGAATATTATTGCACTGCTTTGTAGTCAAATAACTATGCTGTAATATTTTATCACCCAAGGGTGGTAAAAGTTTAGTTTATAATTATTTTAATAGCAATGAAGAAAAAGGCATGAAAGAATACAATATGTCGGTCTCACCAGCAGCGGCAAAGCCGTGATGAGGAGCTCCTTGGGCAGCAGCGAGCGGAAGGTCATGATGTACTTGATGGCGTCTGCCTTCAGCACCGGCAGCTCCGCCACTGCAACATAAATAATATTACAATAGGCTATTTGACTAGTTTTTGGAAATCATTTTAAATTGATCCTTTATTAAGCTACGACCCAAAAAAGAGGGGTGCTATAAGTTTGACGTGTGTATCTGTGTATCTGTCTGTGGCATCTTAGCTCCTCTAAACTAATGAACCGATTTTAATTTAGTTTTATTTGTTTGAAAGGTGGCTTGATCGAGAGTGTTCTTAGCTATAATCCAAGAAAATCGGTTCAGCCGTTTGAAAGTTAGCTCTTTTCTAGTTACTGTAACCTTCACTTGTCGGGGGTGTTGTAAATTTTTTATTTACACTTGTTACATAATAAGCACACTACATTGATATTCCTTGGGAAGCTCTACTGTATTAAAAAGAAATTCAAGTTTTGAAGACCGCGCCAAAAACGACATATCTGTAATGGTGCTGGTCCCATGACACGTGTGACGTCACACGCTAGTAAACACAGTTAACATGATATTTGTAAACCTCGTTCGTTTGTAATAACCTACTTACCGCCCTCGTATCACTGAGTGACATTCATACCAGATGATGTCCGCGACTTCATCGTTGGCGGCGAAGGAGTCCAGATCCACCAGCAGAGACGCCTAGGTGACGCCAGCCACCTGCGTGGCGCCCCGGAACGCCAGTGACGTTACCAGAAACAGCACTGTGCAATGCCAGAACTAGCAAAGTGTCTCACCTTTCTGCCTCTGCAGCTCTGGTGGGCAGCGAAGGAGGCCAGGTCCACCAGCGGGGATGCCAGCCGCCTGCGTAGCGCCACGAGACGCCAGACAGGTCAGCAGGAACAGCATGGTGCAATGCCAGAACTAGCAGTGTCTCACCATTCGGCCTCTGCAGCTCTGGTAGCACGTGGTTGGCGGCGAAGGAGGTCAGGTCCACCAACGGGGACGCTTTGGTGACGCCAGCCGCCTGCGTAGCGCGACTAGACGCCAGAGACGTTACCAGGAACAGCGCGATGCCAAACTAGCAAAGTGTCTCACCATTGGGCCTCTGCAGCTCTGGTAGCACGTGGTTGGCAGCAAAGGAGGCCAGGTCCACCAGCGGGGACGCCTTAGTGACGCCAGCCGCCTGCGTAGCGCCCCTGGACGCCAGGGACGTCACCAGGAACAGCGCGGTGTCCTTGCCCACCCAGGCGCTGCCTCCACTCTCTGCGTACTTGTTTAGCATCACCTGAATAAATACAAAAATACATTTAACAAATGTCACGCGACGTCGCGTATTTATGTCAGACCCCCCTTGCAACAGACCTAGCCTCAATATCAATATAATACCAAACAAAAATAAGCCTTAAAAGCAGTTGCCAGGGAACTGACTAAAATTTGTAATCGGGTTAAACCTCACCTGTTACACTATTGTTTACATACTATACAAATCTAGCACAAGCTAGTGTGTAAAATAGTTTCATATTATTTCTGAAAAAAAAAAATATACCTCGTTATATTGCCTAGAGAATAAAGAATCTCATCATTATTGTCCTCATAGTGTAGCGTGAATGATCGCAGTTCGCACAAATACACGGGCCGCGCGAAGTCGCGTGTTCACGTCAGAGGCGTCTACATCACGACACACCTACCTCAACATATTGCCCGAAAATGCTCATCATTTTGTCCTCATAGTGCAGCGCAAGCGTGCGCACGAGGTCGCAGGCCGCGCGACGTCGCGTGTCTACGTCAGAGCCCTCAATGTCACGCCGGACGTATTCTTCAGGATTGTCCTCGAACAGTTCCATGTCTGATTCTGAAATTAACTTAAATTTTAAACTAAAACTTTGTATTTAATTTTATAATTCACTAGCTTAAGCCTGCGACTTTGTCTGTGTGGATTACAAAAATTTCAAACGCCTGTTTTACCCCTTTAGGGATTGAATTTTCAAAAATCCTTTCTTATCTTAGTAGATGTCTACGTCAGAATAGCTATCTGTATGCCAAATTTCAATCCAATCAGTTCAGTACTTTGAGCTGTGTGCCGACTGTAAATGATCAGTCAGTCAGTTTTTCCTTTTATATAAACAGATGTTCTGTCCCTTTTTAGCAATATTAAAAATAAAAAGACGCAGATACTCTAAATTTAGCTCAGAAAAATCATGAGAATCAACAAACACCATTATTCCAAAAGTACTACTTACTAAGTAAACTAACTAACTAACTAAACGATAAAAAGTTCAAACCTCGAAATTCCATATTAGGGATGACAACTTTCTCACAAATACTGCTGAGCGTAGCCGGGTCTTCGAACAGGCTCTTGTAATTGTTCTTCTCCGCAACTTTGGATAAGAAGTTCAAAGCGTTTGATACCAACTGTAATAGACCAAAACAAAGATTTATCTATACTAATAAATAAAATTGGAGTGTCTGTCTGTAATTTGGAAATAACTACCGCATATTAAGGTCATATGGTTATTTGAACGATACTATAACTGAATCACACGTTTTTAAAATTTTTGTCTGTCTGTCTGTCTGTCTGTCTGTCTGTCTGTCTGTTTGAAAAGGCTAATCTTGGGAACGGCTGAACCGATTTTGACGGGATTTTCACAGACAAGTAGAAAATTGACCAGGGAGTAACATAGGCTACTTTTTTAACCGACTTTCAAAAAGGGAGTTGTGTTTTTCTACCTATGTACACCGAAATCTCCGAGATTTCTGAACCGATTTGCGTCATTTCTTTTTTAATCGATAGAGGAACTTTGCGACATTGTTTCATAAAAAATTTAGAGTCCAACTCCTCAATCCTGATGCTGCAGGGGATCTGACCAATCCACGCGGGCGAAGCTGCGGGCATCAGCTAGTTATAATATAAAGATTTATTGTAACATACCTGATATAGTCAAGCAGTCTAAAAATATTAGTCAGTTTAAGAATAGGTTAAAAATATATATAGAGGAAAATATTGTTTAAATAGAATCTGTAAATTAAATTATTACTCAAAATTGTATTAGTTAATAAGTCAGACTAAATTGTAGTAAATAAATAAGTAGGTTGATATATTTTTAATAATATAGTATAATATAAAATTTAAAGTGTAAATGCATGCGTCTGTGTAAGTACTGAAATGTATATAGTAATCTTAATGTAAGTGAACAGTATGTTCTTTTTGAGAATAAATTCTTTAAACTGATTAGGTCGATTTATTTAATACCCGCGACTTTGTCGGCTTGGATATATTTTTTTTTTAATCCTGTCAGAACTCTTTGGTTTTCCGGAATGAACAATAGCCTATGTCACTCTCCGTTGAAAACCAACAAGCAAACAAGCAAACACACTTTCGCAATTATAACAAGGGTAGTGATTAGATGATGAGCAAGCATAGTGTGGGACGCCCTCCAGCATGATGGGCCAAGGATATAAAGTGGCTGGCCGGAAGTGGCTGGATGAGGAAGGCTGAGGATCGGGTGTGGTGGCGCTCTATAGGGAAGGCCTATGTCCAACAGTGGACGTTCACAGGCTGATGATGAACAATACTCACCGCGTCGTACTTGGGCTTGGCACCCGTGGTCAGCAGCACGTGCCACACGGCGGTGACGAAGGCGGGCGCGTGCGGGGCGAACTCCTCCTCATATTTGAGGGCGTAGAGTGCGGCGCACTCGCACACTTCCGTGCGGAGTTGCTCCATCACACCGGGTTTCTCGTCGTCATCCTGGGGCGAGTTTGGAGTGTCATTCGATAATATAGCCTATACGGATTCGGAAGAATCCCTCTAAGTAATGGTAAAAGAAATTTTGAAATCGGTCCAGTAGTTTTTGAGCCTATTCAATACAAACATACAAAAATACAAAGGTTTCCTCTTTATAATATTAGTATAGATAATCAGATTTGATGAGGTTCGATATTAACTTACATCAGTCTCTAACGAAGGAACTTTGACTTGCAACAAGTTGAGAAGGTTGGGCATCCATATGGGCATGTTGTCCTCGAAGAACTCGGGCAGGTCCTGGCAGTTGAGCGAGTAGAACACCTTGCATATGAGCACCAGCGAACCGTATATGACTTTCAGTGCTTGAGGGTTGTTCGCGTGTGTGTTTGTTAGCTCTATTGTTGCCTGAAAAATGAAATATTTACTGTACTCATTTTTTTTTCTATCTCGTCTGGCTTTACAAAGATTAGCCAATGTCAAGTTGGTAGTTATTTATAACAAGTTAGTTAAACTATACAAGTATGGACCCAGTCTGTGCCGGCGCCCGCCGACACACGCACGGCACCCCCTTAGAGCTGGCATGGTAGTCTATTGCCAAAACATTCCTCATTCTGAGAGGAGACCCGTGCTCTGTAGTGAGCCGGCAATTTGTTGATCATGACAATAATGTAGATATTACATGAAAAGATCAGTGAGTGGTTTGGCGATGTTTTCCAGCACTGATATCCTCCCACAGTTTTTGCGACTTGAAATCGTAGTGGTACCCTTGAATACTAACTAACCAAGACAGATGAGTTAGTATTGAGGCAATAATTTTTTTATTGCCATAATTACCAATAACTAATGGATAACAAGTGTAAATTAAAAAACACCCCCGACAAGTGAAGGTTACAGTAACTAGAAAAGAGCTGATAACTTTTAAATGGCTGAACCGATTTTCTTGGATTATAGCTAAGAACACTCTCGATCAAGCCACCTTTCAAACAAAAAAAAAAAAAAAAACTAAATTAAAATCAGTTCATTAGTTTAGGAGCTACAATTCCACAGATACACAGATACACACGTCAAACTTATAACACCCCTCTTTTTGGGTCTGGGGTTAAAAAGCGCCATGCCACCTTTGAAACTAGTAAACTATCTTACCACGAAGAGATCAGTGAGTGGTTTGGCAATGTTTTCCAGCACGTGCTTGATCTCCTCCCACAGCTTCTGCGACTTGAACTCATAGCGGTATCGCTTGAACAGGGAGTGCGCTGTGCGGAGGACGCCGTTTATCACGTGGAAATCGCCTGGAAATAATAATAACTCGTCAAGTATCTGAAACACCGGATGGAAGTGAAACCTCATATATCCAGTCCATAGATAGATAGATAGATAGAAACACTTTATTGCACACAAAAACACATGTAAAGGATAACAACACAGTAAGAAGAAAACAGAAAAAAACAATTGTGTGCAAAGGCGGGCTTATTGCTTGGAGCAATCTCTACCAGGCAACCTTTAGAATATTTGAAGAGTAGAATTTTTTATTTAAAACTAGCTGACGCCCGCGACTTCGTCTGCGTGGAGTTAGGTTTTTCGAAATCCCGTGGGAATTCTTTGATTTTCCGGGATAAAAAGTAGCCTATGTGCTAATCCAGGATATTATCTATCTCCATTCCAAATTTCAGCCAAATCCGTCCAGTAGTTTTTGCGTATAGGAGTAACAAACATACACACACACACATACACACAAACTTTCGCCTTTATAATATTAGTGTGATATATCTTTCTTTACAAGTGCCTTTGATTTTTCTTCAAAATTTACCACTGGTTCGGAATGCCTACATCATCTTACAAATTCAACAACAAAAAGTGCACAACAATACCCATTGTGATTATACTGAGTTTGAGATTATGATCAAAAGCTTGTTCATTTTTTTAATTGTTACAATAGAACTTAAAACTAGACTTATCTGATTACTGTAACTCTAGATAAGAGAAGAATACTTACGCTACTTACTAGTTTTGGGCATTTCTGCTGCGGTTCCCGGTCTTGACGCTGCCTTCCTGATATGATACCGGGCCAAGGTGTCAACACATGTTGGGTCCCACATTAGGGACCATCCTTTTCAAACCATCAGGTCCCTTGCCATCATCCTGACTAATCCCTGCCAGCTCAATGAAGCCCAGGAATATAAATTTTCGCGAGAGCCCTTTTGATTGTATCTAAAGTTAAAACTAAAATGCAGGGCATTATGAGTCTTGATGGTCATGTAACATACCTGTGCCAAACTTCTCCACCATTTCACTGATGAGGCCGGGCCACTTCTCAGGGAAGTCTGACTTGCCGATGATGGACACAGCATCGCTGAGCTGCCTCTGAACACTCTCTGGCGATTTCAACATGAGGGAAACTATCAAAGTCTTGATTGTCGCTCGGTCAGATGCATGGATGCGATCCACACCATCTTCTTCCTAAATAAAAAATGAGTAATTACATAAAATGTAGTAATGCATAGCTCCAAATATTTAGAGGTACATGCCCAAGATCGATTCCTTGAACTCTGATTAGGAGGCCTAAACTTAACCTAAGATAACCCTCCAGCATCCATGTTTCATGCCACTTATAAACTAAACTAGCTGACGACCGCGACTTCGTCCGCGTGGATTTAGGTTTTTCGAAATCTCGTGGGAACTCTTTGGTTTTCCGGGATAAAAAGTAGCCTATGTTCTAATTCAGGATATTATCTATCTCCATTCTGAATTTCAGCCAAATCCGTCCAGTAGTTTTTGCGTGAAGGAGTAACAAACATACACACACATATATTAGTGTTAAGTGTTATAGTGTTAAGTGTTACCTTCAAGGCAAGAGTACAACATCTTTCAGGCAAGCACACCCCAAACTAGACTTCATCACTAAGCACTAGCTCATATCATTTCAAATCCCTATTTTACCCTCTTAGGGGTTAAATCCAAAATCCTTTCTGAGCAGATGCCTACATCATAGTAGCTATCTGCATGTCAAATAGCCTGTTGATAAACCTGTTTACATGTTATATATTAAACTACAAGATGCTCGCGACTTTGTGTGTGTGTGGAATTCGTTTTTTAAATCCCGTGGGAGCACTTTAATTTTCCAGAATAAAAGTAGCCTATGTCCACCCCTGGGATGTAAGCTAACTCTGTACCAAATTTCATCAAAATTGGTTGAATGGTTGGGCTGTGAAAAGTTAGCAGACAGACACACACTTTTGCATTTATAATATTAATAGTATGCATGATAGTCGTCAAGCTCAACATATTTTGCACACCATACATAAATGGCAAAATGTGAAGGACCAAGGACCTGTCAATATACCATCACTGTTACTCACATTTCGCAAAATATATAAATCATTTCATTTCATTTCAAGCCTATCCCTCAAGAAAACAAATTCCATTCTTAGTTTAGAGGTATTATAAAAGGGAATGAACTGCTCACCACTGGCCAGTTTCTCTTGATATAATTCTTGAAGGTGACAGCAGCGGCCACTCGTATTGTGGGATCAGCAGACTCTTTATCAATTAGATGCAACAGGAGAATTGCATAGTTCTGGTTCACCTCCACCCCCTCAAGGAACTTCTCAGCTATCATGAAAATTATCCAAGAAATTAAATCTAGACTACTGGTCCACAAAGAACTGTGATAGACTAGTGGTTAAGACTCCTAAAATAAATGTTGTACAGCTCACAATTTTTAGGTTATCTTGTTTATTAATACCTTAATTCAAGATGAAAGGGTGAAATAAAGGACTAAAATTATATAGTTAAACTTAAACATTAGTTTGAAACGGTTTTAGGTGTTAGAAAAACCAGTGAATACTATTTAAATGTAATTTTTGTACGCACCCGGCCTTCTAATGTTTGGATCTGGATTCAGTGTCTGCTGTAAATAGTTAGCAAGAGTAGCCAAGTTATCCTCCGTGACCTCCATTTGGATATTTTGAAACCAATTGGTAACTAAATGGTAATATAGCTATTAATTTTTTAAATACTTAGGTTGTTTTTACTTTTTAATAGTCGTTTGTGAATCAAATCAACAAAAAAAAACTTTCTGGCACAGACCAAGCACCTTTTTTTTTTTTCTTCTCTCGTCTGGCTTTACTCTGATTAGCCAATGTCAAGTGTGTAGTTATTTACAAGTTAGGAAAACTATATGTATAAGTATGGACTTCGCCTGTGCTGGCGCCCGCCGACATACACGCGGCGCCCCTCTAGAGCGCTTCTCAGTCAGTTCCTCGGTCAGTTCCACCACCAATAAACACCAGCGGGACACAAAAACCAGCCACTTCTAACAAAAAAACACTCCAAAAAGTCACAACACGCGCGCCAACAAACGCCACCACAGACAAAGTCCGACCAAGCACCATATAGATGATTAGACTGGCAAGTGGCACAGACCAGTAATCCTTTCTAATACTTGGTCTGTGCGTCTGTGCTGTGCTTTCTTGCCATAGAGAAATACTTCGAATCCAAGTTTCTTGCAATAGTCTGTGGTTGCCACTTCACTTGTCACCATAGATAATACAAAAAAATACAGTCGATCCTCCTTTTTTGGGTTTAAAATGGCCTGGCCAGTCCAGGGTGTGTCCAGGGCCGTAAAAAAAAAATTATATATCTAATATTTGGTGCTAGTGTTGCCAATTTAGCAACTTTGTCGCTACATTTGGCGACATTTCGAAGATACTAGCGACTTTTCACTTTTAGTGACAAAAAATATTTGTGGACTTTTGGAAAATATCATTCTTGAAAAAAAAATTACCCATGAAATAGAGATCATGCCTTACAAATACCTTCTACTTGTGAGAATGAGACTGATTGGCTTCTAAAAGTCAGTTCTTTTATGTTCTTATATTTACCTATACTTAACATTACGAAAAAAATGCATGCTGTTTAAAAAGGAAAGTTTAAAAGTAGCACCAGTGGTAGAAAAAATGAGGAGTAATAGGCAGGCATGGTATGGGCATGTAATGTGGAGGGAAGAGAGTTATATCACTAGAAGAATGTTAAATAAGCATGTGGATGGAAAAAAGAGAAGAGGACGGCCAAAGAAAAGGTGGATGGATTGCGTGAAAGAGGATATGCGTATAAAAGAGGTAGATGATAAGTTGATGGGTGACAGAAGAGAGTGGAAGAGGAAGATATGTTGTGCCGACCCCACGTAGCATGGGATAAGGGCTGGAAGAAGATTATGAAAAAAATGTAATAAAAAAATCATCATTTATTTGGTAGGTTCCTATTGTTGATTTTCTATTCTGATTTCAGCGACTTTTAACATTTTCTACATCCGATTTTAAAGAGTTGGTTGGCAGCACTGCTTTTGAGTTTTGCCCTTTTGCCACAGCACAGACTATTTTGTAAATGGTTTTGCTTTTGCTGTGTACTCTTTGGTCGCCCTACATGTTATTGGTCTGTGCTACCGCAATCCAGATTCCGCATATCATCCGCATTTCTTCCTCGCCTGTTCAATGTTCAGTGTTCACCAAGTGTTCATATATGTTGTTGGCAGTTGGTCTGTGGTGTTCACACTTCACGCCGGGTGCTCGCCTCGCGGCTCGCCTCACTCCTCAGGTTATATAGTGTTATCTATGGCCTCGCCCATCTGTCCTGTAACCTGTTCACCAAACTAAAAATCCAAATTCCAATCTAAAAGAAAAATTATCACGTTGGGTTAGCGGGGAAAATGGAAATCTGTGTCATCGTTTCCAGTTGAGTGTTGTCCAGCCAGATGCCGTTAGTTGAATTTTGAACAACATGGCGTGAGGCGTCCTTATGCCAGGTATAATTTTCACATTCTTCGATGATTCTTGTCGTATCTTTCTAATCTATTGATTCAAAAGTATCATTTTCTTTACCGATTGTAAATTCTGAATTTAATCCTATTGATTGTTAACTTGATTGTATTAGTCAAAAATTTTTGTAATATCAAACTCGAAGCGAGTTCCCGTTTTGAAGTCTTTCAGCGACCAGCACACGTTTGAAGCCCTGGCAGTGTAATTTCTTCGTTTGCGTCTCTTGTTTAGTCGGAAGTTACCACACCAGTAATTTTGAGTTTGTTCTGGGCTTCTCATATCCATGTGTAGTTGGGACTATCCGTTTGGTTTATAAAATAACAAAACAACAAGCAGTTGGAAGGAGGAATCATATTTTTAAAATGTTCTTGTGCCTCTCCACCATTGCAGGTTGGCCGGTATCTTGTCATATTATAATTTTCTCTCGCCAAATGGAAAAGTGCTATGTTGGCATTTAACATTCTGAATATTCTCCTCTCCTCTAGGTTCCTCTCTATTAGGTAGTTCGTGTCATGATTTCACTTACCTTTAAAAAAAATTAAAAAATTAAAGAGAGCTTGTAAAACAATGATCTCTTTTAAATAAATAAAAATTATCCTTCCACAAGCTAATTGAGGCATATAATATCAAAGTCGGCAATCTCCACTTGTCACAAGTTCGAGTTATCAACAAAAAACATTTCTTAGGTTTATTAATTTTAGATATCAGCGTATATTGACAAATTCTATCTTCACAGAATTGTTGAATTAATTTCAGTAATGAAATATAACTATTTTGTAATATTTAAGTAGTAAATTCTTTATTATTAAAATGGAGACTGCCGGATTTGAAATACACTTGTGGAGACTGCCAACTTTGATATGGACAGTGTTGGATATTGCCGTATTTGATTTGAACGCCGCCATCTTGATACGTGATTGCATGACTAGCCAGATTTGATACTTACATATTTTGAGTGTTAGGATAGAACTTCGAAATCTAATAAAAGTTTAAAAAAAATTTAATACCATGCAAATGTTGATTTCAGAAATAAAACCCTAATATAGTAATCAAATATTCTTTTTATTTATTAAAAATACAGATTCATATTTTTAAGTCTGGGGAATCATCTTGGAATTCGCAAAGTGTATCATTTTCGTTGTCATTTAAGGGGATAGCATCCTCGTTCATATTATTTACAGGCAGAATCAAATTTCTGAAATACACAAGCTCTTCATCATCCATCCAGCTGTCTCCGTAGTGCGTTTGCAATAGTTTTTTGACATCTGTCAATTTATTACTGTTAACTTTCCCTGATGAATGAATTTCTGGCGGATTAAGCATGTTCATATTTTTGTTCTTTTTTGTTATGCCTCCAAATTTTCCATCACTTACTCTATAGTAAAGATCCCCTTTAACTACAACGTCAACTTTGCTTTTTGTTCTCCTAATGTAGAATCGCTTGCTCTTTTGAAAAGCAAAATGCCATGAACCGACATCTTTCAGGACAGTTTTTAAACTATCTCTCCAATCATAAACCTTGCAATCACCTTTTCCTAATTCAATAATGGTACTGTAATTTTTAATAATATCCAAATAACCATCAGCGTTTTTTATTATTTCCCTTTTGCGGATATCTCGTTCTATATGCCCGAAGACTCTATCTGGAGGAATGAAGGAATGTCCTACAACCGGAAATACAATTTCTACGTTTTTCACATGACTTGGGGCTTTAGATGTTAGCCATTTAGCAAGCATACCCACCATGGTGGTATTTTTATTTTGGCCCCCGCAGCCGTCCGCAATCAAACGAACTTTAGTAATATCTGTCCAATCTGTCGAACAAAGCCGATGATAAACAGCTGACGCTATTTCATTAGAGCTTTTTGCGAACTTATCCTCGGTCCAACAGTAGGCAAATGTATTCTTTGGAGACAGTGCAGCTTTTGAACTTCCCTGCACTATTGTAAAATTATACAAATACAATTGTCTGGAATAATACGTACTTTGGTCTGGTAGTTTTGGAATAGGACTATTTTTTTGGCAATCAAAAGAAAGTGTTATCATGCCATCTTGCTCTTCTTGAACTAACTGAAAAAAAGCTTTCGCTCGCAATTTGTGCACTCTCTTCTGTATTAGGCAATCGGTTTTTTTTTGTAGGTCGTCGTTTTTTTGGTGCGTTTTAATCAATTCATCATACTGAAGACACGTTGAACACACGTCGGTTCTCGGTGATCCGAATCCCAAATTATAGAAATTGTTGAAAACGGTTCTAAAATATCCTCTTTTCACTTTTACGTTTTCATTTGCTTGGGCATTGTACATTTTAAACATTTTGTTAATGCTAAGTTCTGCTGGCAAATAAAATCGTTTAGATTTCCCTCAACAATAATGGGCTTCTTCACAGTTAAAGGAATTAATGAAAGTTTTGACTGCAATTAGTTTTTCTCCAAATTTGTGCTGTTTGTGATTGCCACCTCGATTTTCAGGTAATAAAGTACCAGTCTTAAAAAAATGTGCCATGATTGTTTGAACCCTGTGTTTTGTTACATGCAAAATTCTCAAAAATGCCTGTTGACATATTGGAATGGTACATCTTTGACTTGAACAGTACATTGTATATTTTGTTTGTAAGAGTTTCTGTCTTTGAGGACCCTTTGTTCCACGTCGTCTCTTAATTTGTTTTGGCTTACAATATTTTAAAAGGAATGCATCTTGCTTCGATTTTTCTTTGTATTTAAAAAAGGCATCATGGAAATCTTTTACATCAGCTATAGAAACAGTTCCACATTTAAATGCTTTTGTGTCATGTCCGCATCTTGGCCGCTCAGGAAGTTGCTTCGATGAATACCTACAAGAAGTGAAAAAGGAAAATAAATAACGTAATTTTATCATGGGCAGTCAATTACTATAAAAGATATGAGTTTTATAACTAATAAAAAATAAAATGACACTACGAGTTTTGTAACTTTGCCAAGTCCATTTTACGCATTTTTATAGTACTACATGGTATTATCAAAAATCAAAAATAAAGCGTGTGTGCCGAGCACACGTGAAACTTCTTTGACATCTTTTGAAATTTCGACTTCCGTTGCCATTCGTGACGTATTTCCGTCACACGACCTTGAAATTTTACTCTCAACACGCCTAAAGAAGTTTCACTTTAAAAAGTGAACCAAACTAACATAAGAATATAGTAATGGGCAAGTATCAAAACCATATATCGCAGTATACAAACCTCTCTCTCTTGGCCACATTTCTTTTCCAATTTTCTGGATCACTTTTCCTTTTTCTCGATTGTCTAGGTGAACAGGGTCGTACTAGATTATCCATTTGTCTATTTTACACAACTAATATCACTTTATAATAAGAAATCCCAATAAAAATTACAATAATCCACGTGCAGATCTTTGCGCTGTGACAGCAGACGCCATACTAAATGCCGAGCTCTGATTGGTTGGAACGGAGACTGCCATGTTTGAAAGAAACGAATGCGGAGGTTGCCGGTTTTGTTACCGACATTCATTTTTAATTGCGTCTTGTATGAGAGATAGCCGTCTTTGAAACGCCTTAACTTTTACGTAATGGAGAATTTACCATAGAGAAAATATTTGCATTGTTAACTTTTTTTTGACCCTGACTGGAGACTGCCGGGTTTGATACTATATGCCTCAATTATAAGGCAAAAAAGAATGATTTCTATCTTCTACTAAAGTCTAGCATGCAAAAGTTGGCTGTTGTCATTCTTTATGACGAAAGTTTATAAACTGTTCAGCTGACCATGAAAAATTATATTGTTGGCTTTGGAAAATGGTACCTAACTGTTGAGTTTCTTGTCAGTTTCCGAAACCAGTGATGGTATCTTTTATTACCTATTGTCATAAGGGACATAAAGGACACAAAAAAAATTGATAAGAGAAAACTATTCTTATTATTCTATTAGTATAGAAAACAATTTTTTGAGGAATTAATACAATTTTTATTACAATCATACTTGGAGTAGTTCCTAAATTAACAAATATAACAAGTAATAACTGCCTATAACAGAAATTCAAAATTTCAAAAGAGCTTGTAAAACAACTTACAATCTCTTTTGAATAAATGAAAACCATCATTACACAAGTTTAACTATTTTAAAGCTAAAAAAGATAAATAAAATCTTCTACAAAAGATTAATGTGAAAAAAGTAGCCTATTGTCATTTCTTAATGACAAAGTTTGGAATATGTTCAGAAGAATTATTGCTCTTTTGCTCTTGGAAAACTTGGTGTTGTGATTTCATATCAATAATAGAATAATGAACCAATGCATAATGGATTGAAAACAGAAAAAAAACACTCTGGTGTGTAGATGTTTTGCCTATGAAAGATCCAGCTGTAAATAAGCTGTTATTTCTTGCCTTAAAAAAATGAAATTGTGTTGGGCCCATTTCCATAAGATAGTTTAAAACTTTATTTATTTGGGCTATTGTATCAATATGTGATTTGAACACGCAAGCTTCATGCTTAGCTGAGAAAGGGCATGTTTTGTTTTTTGTCTCTTTCTGCATCATATTGCTTAAATAAGTTACTGTTATTTATTTCTTAAAAAAAAAAATTGGGATGGACCAATATCTTTAAGGTCTATATAGCTTAGCAGGGACAGGGGATGTCTTGTTGAGAAAGACGAACTTTCTCTTTGCATCATACTGCTACAGATAAACAACTGTTGTTTTTTTCTCTTAAAAAAAGCTGGACTGGACAGATATCCACATGGTCTTAGTTTCAAACCTCATCCATTTATAACAACATTCAACAATGGATGAGATTTGAACAAGCAAAGCTCCATGCTTAGCGGAGAAAGGGGATGTCTTGCTTTTCCTCTCTCTGCTTCGTAGAGATGAGACATACTAGGTAAAATATGTACTGAGTCTTAGGAGTACGCGTACGTAGAAATACTTGTTCCAAAAACCTGTTCCACGAGCATTTAGGCGTTTGGATCGTGTCTTAGACTATTGGGCTCAACTCACACCGAAAGAGCGGCGAAGCGCAGCGACCCGCTCAATAGAGAAGGCGCGCGGATTCCCGCGACTGCTCGAGAAGTCGCTGGAATGCTCGAGAAGTCGCGGGACTCGCGCCCGCGATGAATTCACGGGTCGCTCCCCTATGCGCAGTTCACTTCCAACAAAACTCGAGTAACCTTGTGTTTAAGCAGAGAAAATGGGTATTTTGGATTTAATTATTATTGCACATATAATTGAAGCAGAAGAGGAAGAGGCCGAAGAGATAAGGAGGGAAAGATTTAAAAGAAAAAGAAACATTTGGGTACACGACCTGTGGAAGAAAAGACGTTTGGCCAATTTCAAACATTTTGCATAAAACATCTGTATCCTAGCATTCATCAAAATCCAAATCAAAATCCAAACCTTGCGTTATAGCCATTTCATCAAAACTAAGGGCGCGTATTGTTTTGTGATAATGGATTTTCTTTGTATTGATTAAAACTTTAACAGCATTGATACATTCTCTGCAGAAAAAGCTGTTTCGCCGTTTTGCTTGTTTATTACCTTCTTGACTGTGTACGCGTATCAGGCAAAGTGTTAAACTGTTGTAAATCATCTTAAATGAAAGTTTAGTTTCAGTTCTTTGATCAATTTTATGGAATTGCATATGTTTACTGTCATGTTCGCAAATTTTGTCAATACATAGGAAACAGCTCAGTTTTCTAAACTCAAGAAATTCAGATTTAGAATTCCAGATTACCTGGAGAATGGCGAAATATCTTTGAGAAGAAGAATGTCTTTTTCTATGATTTCGTGCTCTTCTACTACTCTTATTTCGACATTTTTAACGTTTTCTTGAACAACTTCAACAAATTTTGAGAAGTTTCCGACATCGCGCCCACATTTAACTTGATAATCGGCAGTTCTCTTTACCACCGCACCAATGCCATCTGGAGCGCCTTTTCCGTGTCCACTTTCTTGATAGTTCCACGTGACAAATTTTAAAGATGGAAAAGTATCGCGTAGCTGTGTCATTATGTAGAATATTTGTTTGTTTCTATATTGACTTGTAGGGCAAACTGTTTTCTAACAAAGATGTCCTTCGAGACAAGCTGACCAATTCAAACGCATTTGTTTTTTTTTTTCGGCATAAATTATTAGTCAACTATTCTACTATACTATCAACATTGCCTTTTACAAATTTTTATTTGAAAAGGTTTTATTGCTTTAGCAATTTTGCAAGCCACAATGTAGTCTGTCATGCCAGCTTGGAAGCCTTTTGAGCATTGCTTAACGGTGAAAACTCACTATGCTGCTGTCTGGATTAGATATTTTTGGATTTTCCGGATAATTCTTTTTTCTGCATCTTTGATAGAGAGGCATATTTAAAATTGGTTATGCTTTTCTTTTTTAGTAAAATATCATTTCATTACGTGTGTGAAAAACTGATTTACCTCCTTAAAACTCAGTGAAGAAATATTTCCAGGCGAAATCTGCCATCAAAATCCAAACCTTGTGTTATAGCCATTTCATCAAAACTAAGGGCGGGTATTGTTTTGTGATAATGGATTTTCTTTGTATTGATTAAAACTTTAACAGCATTGATACATTCTCTGCAGAAAAAGCTGATTCGCCGTTTCGCTTGTTTATTAGCTTCTTGACTGTGTACGCGTATCAGGCAAAACATGTGTTAAACTGTTTACTAACAAAGATGTAAGCTTTGGAACTTAAAGAGCCTTCAGGCAAATTCCCCCAATTTTGGCCTGTACTTTTGATCGGTGATATTTTTACACAAGAACCTTTTTAAGGAATTCCGATTGGCTACATCGATTGAAGACAGTAAATCGGCGGTTTTTTGGTTGATAAATGAACAAGTTTTTAATTTCTCGATTACGTTGGGCGCTTGGTTCAAACAGTTTCAAAGATTTATTTCAAAATCAATGCAAAAACATTGTAAGTTTTATAAGTTCGCACGTTTTCTTTTGCAAACACCATGTTTTTTTAGACCTTAAAGCCGCTAATCGCTTTCTTCTATTTTCGCCTTATTATCTTTTTGAATTCCTTAATCAATTTTTTCGAGGAGTTAACCTCAGGAGCTGAAGGGTCGAGCAAGGTTAAAATCTTTAAATACCGCAACCGTTTCGTTACATAATGTGACAAACTGGTTCAAGTAGGTATATGCACGCAGCTATTGCAGCGACCAGCGGCAGCATCACGCTTGAAAAATGGCAATTCTTTTCACTCGCTCGCTGTGACCTACTATTCACACACTATTTATTAATAAACTTTTATTTATTTATTTATTCTGGCTATTTCTTGCCGACTTCAAGGTTTTCGTTATCGTACATTTCAAGGGATTTTTCGGTTTCGGGCGCAGTTCATTTTAATTAGCTGGTTCTTAATGGCTGGCCACCAGGCGCAGTCGAAGGCGCCCTCTATGCAGCCACAGCTTCAGGTTATCAGGAACTTTAAATAAAGTCCGACACTAGTTTTCACTTTGAATATTGCCTTTCTTTCGCGAATTGCTATGCTGGCTTCCACAATGGATATAATATGGAATACTCTTACAGATGTAGGTGCAACCGCATCTTTTATTGAAGCGAGTTTCAGAGTTCGAAAAGTCCGTTATCCATAGTTTCCACTGGTGTATCTACCGCACCACGACATGATCCTCAAATCAATTCATTTATTTGCTGATTGTAGGTACATAAATAAATTGTTAATTACTTTTTTTGGTTTTAAAAGGTGAAATAATTATTGATATTTTTTTAAACCACGTATAATTCCAAATAATAAAAAAACAGTTTTTCATACAATACTTATTCTACAATTTATATACGAATGTAAACTAAATTTTTTAAATTAATTATTATTGATTATTTATTATATATATAAAAAAAAATTAAACATTTAAAGGGAATTATAGATCAAGACATTAAGTTTTTTTTTTCTTCTATTTAATATAACAACAAAAACTTTCATCGTCATTTTGCGTAACGAAGCCTTCATCTTCAAGTGATGGGCGATTCGCAATCACTTCCATTGCAATTCACGCAGGCAGGCGAGCAATGAAGGTCACTTTTTCTGCAGCCACACGCTGATCGCATCTTGTTTTGCAAGAGCAAAATATGATTTTCAAAACGTTGTTACGTGCTGCTGGTTGCGCGTCATCTTTATCGGTTTTAAGTAGTCTTCTATTTTCTTCTATTTAACTTCGCTCCGCTCGTCGCAACATGCCGCAGCGCACGTCCTGGTTTAGTGCAGGTGCTCTAGACAGATAAACTCTAATAATTCCGTAAACTGACCTGTCCCAGGTGTGAAATTCGAATTGTTCCTATCTGTCCTCTTAGGGGGACAGATAGGAATAAATAGTTCGATCTGTCCCCCTACACGCGACGAGGGGACAGATCAAACTAATTATTTCCAGTCTGGTGCAATATTGTCGTACTGTTCAAAGTCAATAGTGTCATGCGTAATATGTCTTTGTAGACACAATACTGATAATAATCTGAGCAGCACTGAAGTACTAATGCATTGTCTTGTAGAGGGAGCTGTTCAACATAATCCAATTTCTAACACATTCATCGTCAGTGTTTTCACCTTGTGTATGCGAGATTTTGGTCGAAAAAGTATAATACGCGGCAAAATACGCTAAACTCATTCCATCGAATTTTTCGTCACGTGGCCGATTTTGATAATGATCCAGTATATTTTTTTAAAATATGTCTGTGGAGTGGATGATGGTGTATGGCGAATCTACTAAAGATTTTAAAATACCCACTCGTTCGTTGGGGTGGCCTGTGTTTATGTAAACATCGCTCTCAGAGGCTTGTGACATAGGTGGTCCTGCCAGACAGTAAATTGCCTCTTGGGCTGATATTTCTGAAGAATTTACATGCTTAATTTATTTCTTACCTGATTTTACAAATAGAATTGTAATGAACTTGAATTTGATGAAATCACTGTAAATTAGACTCACAAAATTATTTTTTTGCGCTAGGCCTTGGATGCGTGTAAGCGTTTGCCTGTGTTGACGTGTTTGGACGAACTGAGCGAGTAAACGAGCGACGAAATAACTCGAACTCAGCGTACCTACTGTTTGTTATAAGTTCGTGCCAGGCGCGAAACTATGGAATTTTGAGCATAATTTGTATTAGATTTGGAAACACGCAGAAGGCGCGTGTGACGTGTTCGTAAAGATTGAGTCACTAGATGAAAAGTGGTTGTCATTGGTTGGTTGTGGTTGTAAAGACCCCGTTGTAGTTGGAACTTCATCAATTCGCCATTGACCACTTCCATAAACTCCTACCACTTCACTATTTCTATTAACTAGTGGTGTCCCTGAAGCTCCAGGCATACCACTAAACTGAGAGTAATAGAATGTACATCTTCTAAAACAATTGCTCTAAACATTCTCTGTGTTCTATCTGAAGAGAAACCAGTACAGACAAAGAATTGGGCCCAATTAGCAGGTGGGTTCACTGCAACAACTATTTCTCCTATTGATACATCTGCAAACTGCACAGGTTCTGAACTATAAATATAAAGGCTGACAATAAGCTAGGACAATCGATTGACCCAGTCGAAATTGCTTGCAGTAATAGCATATCACACTGTTCCCTTCTTTGTTCGTGAGTCGATACCGTAATGAGTACACGCTTCCTCATCATAACTATTTTTTTTTAAATCTTTAAAAGCTAAGTATTTAACAAACCGCCTCTGTATAGTTTCAAGCCTGTGGTTATGTATTATAGGTATATTAGGGCGAGCAGATATTACACGCATAATACGCGTGTAATTTCTCAAACGCTTTGTATAACATTGCCCAATCTGACCGTAGACAGTTCAGATCTGAAGAAGAAGAAGAAGAAGAATTTATTTATTTGCATAATGTGTAATGTCCTGTGTTTACCCACGTACAAAAGTACCTCATGCCAAGCGTGAGTCCCGTGACCCATCCATCCTATTTTGAATTTTGTTTCAAAATCAAATGTTTTTTATAAATAGGCACATACCTACCACGTTTCTAAAACATACTAAAAAGTGTAAAATAAATCAAAATATTAGCGTAGGTATAATACCTAGTCTGTTCTGACTTATCTACATATGTTCCTACATTATACATTTCTTTCTATCGTAGTAGCCCGGTCAATTTAGACATTCGTTGCTACATGAATTCCCAACAAGCTAAAAATTGGTGTTTAATTCCTTGTCAAGCGATTCCAGTATTTTTACTATGGTATCATACTCTGTTGGTAGTGTTATGAATAGGTGCTCCACCTCCACCACCTCCACCTCCTCTATCTTTGCACCTCCTCCTTCTAATTCGTTAATTATATTTTCAAAGGTAATTAAATGATCCTAAAGTTTATTTGAGAATTGATGTTTCAAAGTAATGAGTTTCTTTTTGAGTAATACTTTGTTAAATGTGCTTCTTCTTTCAAACACTGCACTTAATAGTTTCAACATTTCTAATGCACTGGTCGCTGGCTTTACTACTTCCAAAAATTTATCATTTAAGCAGTTTATAATTATCAATCTTCCCTTAGCATCATCCTTTTTATAGTTCGCATTTTTTAAATTTTCTTCATTCTTCCCTTTTAATAGGTACTCAATATCTTTTTCTTCAAATAAAATGTTTAACCTGTACTTCCAATTGCTAAACTTTGCGGATTCATTGAGTTGCGGATAAACCTCTATACTCGACATTTTTAATATTCCTATAATACAACACTTTTCGAATGAACTCAATCGTAAATACCTTTTTGTTTCTTAGGGCCAAAGGGACTATGGCGTGGCGTCCATGGAGATTGCCCATTTTCTTAGGAGCTTTGGGCCCCCCCAATATACTCGTAATTGTTATGTCACAATGGTTTTAATTTTATTTTGTAGACAAATAATTCCCTTTTTATAATCTGCAAACGATTTCCATTTATTCACCCTGGTTATAAAGAAATCTTATTTTTTATGTTGCTGATATTGAGGTTATATTTAATTCATACTTCTTCAAAATAAATGGATGTTTACGATTCTAACTGTAATTGTGGACATTTTAAGTGTAAAAAATATGAGAATGACGATGAGAATAAACCTTACTATCCTTGATAAAAGAAGATATTATTATGTTGCTGAAATTGAGGTTATATATAATAGATACTTCTTCAAAATGAATTGATTTTTACCTACTATTCTAACTGTGATTATAATAAATCTTACTACTCTTGACAAAAGGTGAATTACCACTTCATTCCTACAATCCACCACCCACTTGGTGATGGATTGCAGCGGAACTTAGCTGGTGTCAAGTGTGGATGGGAATAACCTCGAACATACCTAATGAATAATGCAGAGAATAGTGCAAAATAATGCAGGTTATGTTTCGATACTACACTGGACAGCAAATAAACCGGGCCACCCGCTGCCTTGGAAGTCTGATTTGATTTTCTCAAAAAGTATAAAACTTACAATTATCAAAATTATACCTGCAGAAAGTGCATTTCATGATGATTAAAATGAATTGAAATTCATTGGGATTAATCAATTAATTAAGTGTTTTTTAAGGATTTTACAAAGAAGAGTCGTTTTCCAGCCATGTTAATCGTTAGTAATCATGAAATGAAAACAAAAATTAAAGCCAGAAACAAAGATAAAATTAAAAAAAAGTTTTTAGTCAGTATTCAGTATTCCCTCCCCTTGCTCGGATAACTACCAGCATCCTCGTATTCATCCACCTCACGAGCCTGATGATGAAATCTCGAGGAATTGCCTTCCAATACTCTTCAATAGCAATTCCCAGCTATGGAAGCCTTGTTGGAGCAAGTATCCGGGCTCGAACCCGACGTTTCAGCTCATCCCATAAGTGTTCTATCGGATTCAAGTCCGGGCTTCGAGCTGACCAGTCCATTGTACGAATGACGACGTCCGATATCCAACTTCTGTTCTGCAAAATTGCCGCCTCAACGCAGTTCAAGTCCAATAAAGTCTGCGTGACGAGCGCCAAGTGGTCATAAACCCAGACGCCATTAGAAGGAGACTTGTTGAATGGAACCTGACTCCAAAGAGAGCTGCTACAGGCGCAGCATTGACGGTAGCCCACCGTGAAGCACGACTTGAGTTTACTCGAGAGCATAGGGACTGGACGTTAGGACAGTGGGGTAATGTACTCTTCACTGATGAGACCAGGGTGAGTCTACATTGAAATGATCGACGTCTGAGACAATATCATTGCCCTGGAGAACGTTATTCTCAGTGTTGCATCGAGGAAACTGTTGCTTATGGAGAAGGATCTGTAATTATCTGGGGCGGCATCTCGTTAACCGCATGTACAGCGTTAGTTTTCATCGAACCAGGGGGCCGTACACGTGGATTGATCACATTGCTACATTACTGAAATCCTCGCAGACCATGTGGTACCTTACGCAGGATATATCGCGCAGAATATGCCAGTTTATGGATCATAATGCACGACGTCACGTTATTCATGTGGTGACCCAGTATGTAAGCGACGTGGGCATTTGTACAATGGATTGGCCAGCTCGAAGCCCGGACTTGAATCCGATAGAACCCTTATGGGATGAGCTGAAACGTTGGGTTCGAGTCCGAATATTGGCTCCAACAAGGCCTCCAGAGCTGCGAATCGTAATTGAAGAGGAGCGGAATGCAATTCCTTGAGATTTCATCGTCAGGCTCGTGAGGTGGATGAATACGAGGATGCTGGCAGTTATCCGAGCAAGGGGAGGGAATACTGAATACTGATCAAAAACTTTTTTTTAATTTTATCTTTGTTTCTGGCTTTAATTTTTGTTTTCATTTCATGATTACTAGCGATTAACATGGCTGGAAAACGACTCTTCTTTGTAAAATCCTTAATAAACCCTTAATTAATTGATTAATCCCAATGAATTTTAATTCATTTTAATCATCATGAAATGCTCTTTCTGCAGGTATAATTTTGATAGTTGTAAGTTTTATACTTTTTGAGAAAATCGAATCAGAGTTCCAAGGCAGCGGGTGGCCCGGTTTATTTGCTGTCCAGTGTATTTGAAGTAAACTCAACAATATAAAAGGTTAATTTATAAAAAAAAACAACATTAAATAAACAACATTTATTCGTCATAGAATATATTATCCAGGAATGATGCTGGGGCGCTTACCTCATTGAAGCGGCCCCAGCTTAAATACCACAATACAGACATGGTATGAGCGCAGCACCCTACTGTACGATTTCCCAGTAAGCAACTGCAATAATAAGCAACATATAATCGACGCGTTCTTCCAATTATTGAAACCTACATCTTGTTTTCCAAAGCTAGTTCCACCACCGAATAATAAACAAGGCCCACAAAAAACTTTCCCTGTGCTTGGAGAGTAATAAGCCATTTTCTTGGACGTTTTTCTCTATTTAAAAATTTCCGTTCCAACCTTGTTTTTGTCAAAAAACGTGAGACTTCATCTTCATATCGACGCTTGAAAGGCAACCCTCACTAAGCGACATTGAGTAAATATCTTCAATGTCTGATTCGGGTAGACAATCTTTGACATTTGTTGCGCGTGGAATATTCACAAATTCATGTCTGAAGCAATTAGGAATAACTTAGTCCATGCAAAGTTTGACTAAATCGTCATATTTAGCTTTTGATATGGGAAGCTGCGATCGATAAAAGAGATACCTTGGTTTTAGACTGAACTTCAACATCAAAGGACGCCGCAGTAGGATTCATAGATGTTTTATATTTAACGCTGTGCTTGTCTTTTCTGAAAGTCATAATACGGATCTTGCTTATCTTTCCAGTTAAGTTGCCTTTATAATATTTGTCACTAATACTATCCCATCTGTAAAAATCCTCATAACTCAGTCTTTCTACCTCGAAAGGCGCTGGTTCTTGTCTAGCAGTTGCAAACACTGTTGTTTCGTCCGCGGTTCGCGGAGCTCCCCATAAACCCCAAAAATCTCTAATAAACCGGTGTATAGTGAGTGCATGCAGGTACCTCGTGCGGTGCTCTTCGTTGCCGGCAAATATCGGGCCCGATTCTTCTTCTTCTTGCTTGATGCACTTTAGTGTGTTTAGTGGGTGTGGTGGAATGTGGTATTGAACTCTAACCGAAATTAAATTAACAATTATATGGCGAGAAAGGGCGGCGAGTCGCGGCCGCTCCAACCGAAAAACAGATGAAAGAAATTTGACAGTGACACTGTCACCTGTCAGACGACAAACGACAGCTGGAGTTGCCGCTTAAATAATAATTACCAAACAACTGTAAACCCTTGTGATGGTGCGTAAACAGTTGTATTCTTCAATCTGTTCTCAACAATAGCATGCACTGTATCTACGGGCATGTAAGTGTGTCCAGTCAAGAGAAAGTTTATTTGATTTTTACACTCCTGTAAAGATGAATGCAACATTGCCAACAAAGTACGTTTGCAGTTTTGGCCCGGACAACAGTCACAATACAGAAGTAATCGAGTCACGTTTCCTCTGAATTACCGATTGAATATATTTGTGCAATACAGCTGATGCAATCTCGTTAGCGTCACGCTTACCATTACTCTCATCCCAGTAGTAACAGAAAACTTTACGAGTTCCATTTTCATAAACACACAAATTGTACACAGCTAGTTTTCTACTGTAGTACAAAAGCATAGATTGTGCATAGGGTGTGTTAAGTACTTTGTCGAGATCAAAACTAGCGCAAAGAGTTATGGGATCATCCTTATGAATATTTTTGTGAACTGTAAAACGGGCATAACTTTCTTCTTTTTCTATTTCATGTTTTTCCTTTTCTTTTTGCTTTCGGGATTATTATTATTTTCGTATCGAAGACACTTAAGGCATTTATCTTTTTTAAGGTACATGGAACCCAATATTAAAATTATCTTGAAATATTTTACGAAAAATTTTATCACTTACTACGTCCACACCCTGATTCACATATTGCTGCTTGTAAAGTTAGAGAAAAGCTTGAAAAGATAATCCGCCTCTGCACTCAATACATGCCAGATATGGGAGCCTCTCCTAAGGTGGGAGGTATAAAGAATACTACCTTTTCTTATAACCTCATTTATTATGTACATGCGTGTAACCAATAAGGGAACGTAGTACAGACTGTTCATAAAATATGGAATATAAATGTAATTCCACGGCGGGCGCGGTGGTCCGCTGACTCAGGCCCAAGCATCGTGTTACACTGTCCCTACAGTTTCATGCCATTTTTGTGATGCCTGGATATTATTAAGCAACACCATCTCATAATATGCAAGTTTACGAATATCTAGTGTAGTTAAACCGTATTTGACTACATTTCAAGCTTTGGTCTGGTGATCTTAACGCACAACGCTGCGGTATGCGTCGCAACGCGCCGTCCGACGCAGCATTTAGCGTCCCTGCGGTGGTGGTGGTCATTTGATTTTGCCGCAGCTACCAAGGTAGACGTGAACATGAACCATTGTTCTGTAATTTGTGCTTTGCTTAAAGAGGAAGAAGAAGAAGAATTGTTTTTTTATAAATTTTTATATAAAGAAGGATAGTTGCGAACTAATTCTATTAAATTGTCTTCGAAAAATTCCATATTGACCCGTGACGCACACCGCACACCGCAGCGTTGAACCGAGAATGATGCCGCGTTGTGCGGGAGTACACCTCCCCACTTCACCGCGCTTGCCCCTCGCCGCTGACGCATACTGCGACGGAACAAGAGAACACTCTCGACGTTTTTCATATAAATGATTGAGTGTCCGGCAACGCATACCGCATACCGCAGCGTTGTGCGTTATGATCACCAGACCAAAGCTTAATAACGTAATCAACAATTGCTTGCTCACGAGTGGCTGTAAATATTTTGCGTAAGTACAGCATACTTTGGTCCAAGTGCAACTGAACAAGTAGGATCCTGAGTTATAGTGTTTGGTAGGTTTTTGTTATACCTATGCAGAGTCGTGAATAGGATTTGGGTCAGTCTTAAAAACGCTCTTATTGTTGACCCTCAGCTATCAATTTTAAGGCGTTGCGCATTTGATCTTCTGTGTGGAGTCCGATATCTATCTTCCTTTTCTCCTTTTTCCTTACGTGGCATTTTAACCTGTTAAAAAAAACTTGAGGGTCAAAGCTCCTTGGGGTACAAATGGATCGTGATCCAACGAAACCCAAAACAACATGATTTACTGTAACCCAATTGCCAAAAACATAAATCATATTTTTTAAAATAGGTATATAATTTACTTTTTTCCCGAAACTCAGTTTTATACGATCGGGTACGTATCGCACGTGCGGTGCTTTAACATCACTTATAGGGCTGTGTTTATATGTCTTCTTACGACCGGGATCACATTTGGGTTTTACTGGAAGACCTGGAGCTGAATACCTAAAAATAAAAATATCAAATTATATTAAATTTTAGTCAATAATAATTCAATAAAAACTTATAAATAAGTGTCTAAACAATAATAATCGTTAAGAAATGTTGAACAAAAAATCATAAATTAGTTACGTCAAATAATGAATTAACCCTATTAAATTATAAATGTGAAACTTCAATTTGGCTGTTTGGAATAGATATAGCTTATTGCCTATTGCCCAGAACTAACACATAGGTCATTTTTATTCCAGAAAATAGCGTTACTAGTTTTCAACATAAAACCATTGCTAAATGTCATATATTAATATTTAAGAATAAGTGCGCTAAAAATTAAAAAAATTACAACCAAAATGTGTGTATACAAGATATTACATTGTAATATTCAACTATGAATGCGGCCCTGGACGACCGGCACAAACCAACCTATGAACAGCTAATTCATAATTACAAAGCTCTTAAAACTAATTAACATAAATCTATGATACACTATGTACAACGTCATCATTTAAGATGATGATGACGCAGAAGGTGTCATCTTAGAAGATAGCTCATTCGCTAGGGCTGATTGCAAAACATAATATGTTGGAGCAGTTGCAGCCTTAGCAAATAGCTTTGAACCAGCCAGTATCCACTTCTTTAGTTCACCTTCTGGTGACCATAGTTGGAAGTGTTTTAAGAAGGCAATTGTTGCCCTATCGTCATTCAATGGGCCACTAACAGCAGCATTGACAAATTTTTCAGATGACTCCAGCACTTTTGACATGGCTTCATTCATCATAATCCTTTTGCCATTTGGCGTTTGCAAAGTCATGGTCTGCTCAACGTTAAAAGCATAGCAAAATCGTTTCAAATCAATAACATCTACCATTTCTTCTTTGGGAAATAGTGATGGAATTAGTCCATGTGTTAAAATGGCAGGAATGTCCTTAAATTCTGGATTGTCTATTTTATATTGCATGACCATGCATGTCAAGTCAGCCTTTCCTCTCACATTTGTCTTAAGAGCAACAGCAAGTGCTAATTGCGGGAAAGATGCTGCAATCCTACAAAAAAAAACAGCTATTCACTATAACAAACACTTTTACAGTTTTTCCTTAAATTTCTTACGTTTCTGCTTAGATTTTGGAATCAGTCTTTTCCTAGACTTTTCTGGAGGCACTATTGGTATTCCTTCCATAGCTTTTATCAAAAATTGATGTTAAAAACATAGATCACTAGACAACACACCGGGAGCAACTCACTACCATCTTAGAATCATATCATGCTGTGATTGGTCAAAATGGATTTGGTTTGTTTTGATGTCACAAAGCACGTGGACTTGGTTCGTTTTGGAAAAATCTACTACTTTTAAGACTAATTTTGATTGAAAATCGCTGGACTTGAGTCACTTTGGTAAAACATGAAATGTATAAATTTAATAGATCTTTCAAAAAATAAAAAAAAACCTTATATGCCGGTAAAAGTGGACTTGGTTCGTTATGAAATGTAACGTCACATTTGATAATAGTATTAATTTTACGTATTCTTGAATTTTATTTTTATTACTTCTTTTTTTTTAAATTTCAATTACATGATTTTCGATTTCGGCAAAGCAATCAAAAATGTTTCTTGTCGGATAACATAGCCATCCTTTGTCATTATATTCGCTTATTTCTATATGTTTATGAAAAGCCTCTAGTTCCTTACTTTTAAATACTTCAATGCATACTGGACAACTTTTGAAAACTTTTTTTTGCACTCTTGTCACGAGCCATCCACTATAATATGCTATTGCCTCACACCTCTCTACATCTGTCGGGGATTTGCCTTGAATAAGTTTATTTGTATTTATATTTCCAATGTTCAAATCATTTATATCTATTTCTATGTTTTCTGTGTTTTCTTCATTATTATTTTGCTACTTTTAATAAGATTATTCAAATTTTTTAGGCAAAAGTCCCCATCTTTTTCACAATTGGCCCCGACAGAATGAGGAGATGTTAAATTATTAATCATCAATGTCTTGTATGCTGCTGTAAAACCATATGCATTGAGCATATTGTTTGAATGGCCCTGTGCTCTTATAGCACCAAAAAAGTTTTCTAAGGGGTCCTGATTAAAATGTCGCAATAAAAGTGATGTTAGATTGAGGGACTTTAAATGATTAATTAATAACTGGAACCCTTCAATCGTCGTTATCCAGCTCGAAATTGATGGAACAGTGGCTTTTCTCCCATCCTTTGTAACAAATACCATCGACTTTAAAACTTCCTCCATGACTGGTGATGAGGAGATTTGGGAGTTACAGCAGTTCTATAAATTTTACCGTTTCTTATTTTGACATTTTACGATATCTAAAGACTAAACAAAATCAAAATGAGATTGCAACAGAGTCCAGGGGGAAGGTTATCGTGTAAACAAGAAAACAGTAGTCCAAAACAAGCCAAAATCATAAACGTAGTAGAGATCGTCGTAGTCCAAAAGCGAAGCACAAGTCGTAAAATCTCACAAAATATCGACTGCCACAACGAACAGTATCGAACCTGCAAATCAATTACTTTACAGTAGAGCAGTTTAAAAGTTTATTTTGACTCAGAATAATAAGTTTTAATAAGTCATGAAAATTGTACCCTTATAACATAGCTTATGTTAGATATTTTTGTATTGCTCAAACATAATAATAATATTTTATGTATTTTTCTAAATTTTTCACATTCGATAGTTAAACTTGTAAGTTTAAGCTAAAATTTTATCGAAAGTGGTAGTTTCGATAGTATTCAACGTTCATAAAATTTTTACAATTAATATCGAATCTACCAGTTTCGATACTATTCTTTGACAATATATGTTGTAGAAACAAACAAGTTTATCACTTTCGATACTTTGTTCCTGAAATAATTCTATTTGATAGTTGCATTCTGAAACAGGAGTGGATAAGAAAGCCAAAAATAGTTTTTTAATTTAATCAGGCACATTTTATTAATCATAAAACAAAACAATTCAATCGTCTTAGTATGAGATCCATCATAAACAACTTAGACTTATTAAAAACAAATCAAGTTTTAAAGCGTAATAATCCTTACTTATAGTAACTTAAATGTACTTTTGTACTAAAAAAATATGTGAGCGCTAAGTCGTGTTATGCAAATAAATCACATTTACGTGGTGTAGAACCCTTAATTAAGTATTACGATATTCAGTCTTTTAAGTCTAATGCAAATATATTTATTAATAAATTAATAAAAAGAACTTAATTTTAATAGGAGAACTTAATTCTCTTCATCACTCTGTAAAACATCATTTTCATCATTACCCACTTTAAGATTTTTAAAGAATGAATGATATTGCTTAGGAATATGTCCTGCTTCGCAAAGATGGATTAAATCTTTGTATTTGGCTTTAGGCATCGGCAAACTACCCGAATATAGTGGTTTCAATGCATCGGTGCAGTTCGAAACAACTGTCTTTTTATTGCAGCGTGTCTGAACTAATATACATATATCAATATATCATTTATTCATTCTAAGTTCTTAAACTATTTCAGTGCGCAAATAGTTATTCTAAATATTATTTTACAATATTTTCCTATAAAAAGTTGGCAAGAACATACGAATAGGTTTGACAACCCCTGTACTAGTAAACACTGTATTACAGTGGGTTGACTTCTCCCATTCCTAAGAACTTAATTTAAATGTGTTAGTATGGTGGTGTGTATTCAATCTGAAATAATCAGCATCTAAATCATATTTATATAATATAACATGAGGTTCCGACCTCTTAACGACGATTTCCCTGATATTCCATTTGACTGTTTGATTTAACGAGTTTTTTTTGTAACAATTCTTTTAAATTATAAAACATGTATTGAGACACTTCTATAACTTGGTATGGTTCACCATTGGTTTTCGCCCAACGAACTAACGCGTACCACTGGTCTGGTGTATATATTATTTTACCCTTAGCAAACCTCTTAATAAGGGCATGTACACTATCTGCTTCTTGCTGTGTGTGACCAGTCTCAAGGAAGCCATGTACTCCACAAATCTGGTCTACCTTCTGTCTGTATTCTTAAAAAAGTTCCTAAGCTCTTATGTGAGTTCTCTAAGGCACCTATACTTTCATGGAGTCCTCATATTGGTTATTGTTTGGAGTATTCCTAAGTCCTCATTCTGGGTGCCAAAAATCGCATGATATATGACTTGTGCAGCAGCAATGTTATCCATGGCTGTTTCAATTTTCCATGTGATTTCAGCCCATGCTTTATAGATTATCCACATACCTTTTCCGGAAAACTCTTCCGCGATCTGTGTTTCCTACCAATTACAATCCGGGTATCTTTAAAACAAGAGTGAATAGGCACCTTCTAGGTAAACGCGTCCCATCTTAGACTCCACATCACACTTTCCATCAGGTGTGATTGTGGCCAAGCGCTTACCTATAGTGAATAAAAAAAAATCTATATCATCTGTGCTCATAGCGCCTGTTGTCCTCGTTATGCTGCAGGTCTTAAGCTCTTCAGTTGTTGCTAAAGCATATATTAGAAAGTTTAGAGGAAAGAATGCTCTTTGCGCGTTTCTAGCTCCAGCTATTAGAACAACATCAGCAAATGCACTCAAAGCAGGTGCAACTCACACACGAAGTAGTGTAAGATATCGTATTACATGAAGTAGTGTGAGTGAGCGTCAACTGGTTTTACCACGTCTTAACCTACTCGCACTACATCCTATCTACCAACTTTTGTTTACCTACCTACATATATTTATAATTCTTATTGATAACCCATATTTAGCTTAATCTTGTTAGTTTATAAGTACTGAATTTGTTATACCTAGATTTAAGTATTATAACTACACTGGACAGCAAATAAACCGGGCCACCCGCTACCTTGGAAGTCTGATTCGATTTTCTCAAAAAGTATAAAACTTACAACTATCAAAATTATACTTGCAGAAAGTGCATTTCATGATGATTAAAATGAATGGAAATTCATTGCGATTAATCAATTAATTAAGTGTTTATTAAGGATTTTACAAGGAAGAGTCGTTTTCCAGCCATGTTAATCGTAAGTAATCATGAAATGAAAACAAAAATTAAAGCCAGAAACAAAGATAAAATTAAAAAAAAAGTTTTTGGTCAGTATTCAGTATTCCCTCCCCTTGCTCAGATAGCTGCCAACATCCTCGTATTCATCCACCTCACGAGCCTGACGATGAAATCTCGAGGAATTGCATTCCGCTCCTCTTCAATTGCAATTCCCAGCTATGGAAGCCTTGTTGGAGCAGGCATCCGGGCTCGAACCCGATGTTTCAGCTCATCCCATAAGTGTTCTATCGGATTCAAGTCCGGGCTTCGAGCTGACCAGTCCATTGTACGAATGCCGACGTCCGATATCCAACTTCTGTTCTGCGAAATCGCCACCTCAACGCAGTTCAAGTCCAATAAAGTCTGCGTGACGAACGCCAAGTGGTCATAAGCCCAGACGCCATCAGAAGGATACTTGTTGAATGGAACCTGACTCCAAAGAGAGCTGCAACAGGCCCAGCATTGACGGTAGCCCACCATGAAGCACGACTTGAATTTACTCGAGAGCATAGGGACATGTCTTCCTGTTTAGAGCCTTTTTTCTCCAGTTTATACCTCGTGTTTCTTTAATTTCATTTTCCGTACTTTGAGTTTACACATTGTGTAGGTGGTATATATAGTTATCATAGGATTGCAATGTGTTGGAACTGGCTGTAAACTAAATTGTTTATATTTAAATATACAGGGTGGTCAAAAAGTCGTAGATCAAACGCAATAGGGAGATAGAGGAGGTCATTTCCAGCAAAAAAAAATCCTACAGCATGGCCATATTTAAATTGCCCTAAAAGTTATGAATATTTTTGGGTTTTTTAACAAAATACCAAATTCTCTTACAATTTGACTAATTAAAAAAAAAATGTGATAAAAAACAATAAAACAAACGATGTTGTGTCATTACTAGATAATGTATCAGCACTCAAAACCTTCTATTGAGGCTCTGGCTACCAAATTACAAAAGCAATTAATTTTTTTCCAAAACTTTTAAAGCGTTACCAAAAATTAAATGTCACTTTAAAAGCGCATTGTGAAAAAAAAATGTACTACGGAAAAGTGACCCTGTGTTAGAAAAACTTGCTGATTTAATGCCAATTCAAATGAGGTATAACACATTACTCGTTGTTTCGTAATTCTGGTATTATAATCGTTTTTTCATATGAAGGTGCAAATTTCAGTTGATTAGTTTCATTCAAAATAATTTTGAAGATTATCATGCTGCTAGTTAAACTGCTAGTTTTTTGTACGTTGGAATGCTAGAAACATCACTGTGCTTGTCACACTTAAAATTTGTGAAAAGGACAGGAACTCTTCACTACCACCACGTGCCAGAACTACCCAGGACGCCCGTCTAGCAAGTCATTCAGATAGCGATATCTTTTCTAGGAAACAAAAGAATAAATAAAATATGCCTCTCTTTCACACTAATCGTCCTTCCTTATTTCAACAATGCAAATAGGAACGATGATTAGTGTGAAAGAGAGGCATAGTATCTGAATGACTTGCAAGACAGGCGTTCTGGGTAGTTCTGGCACGTGGTGGTAGTGAAGAGTTCCTGTCCTTTTCACAAATTTTAAGTGTGACAAGCACAGTGATGTTTCTAGCATTCCAACGTACAAAAAACTAGCAGTTTAACTAGCAGCATGATAATCTTCAAAATTATTTTGAATGAAACTAATCTACTGAAATTTGCACCTTCATATGAAAAAACGATTATAATACCAGAATTACGAAACAACGAGTAATGTGTTATACCTCATTTGAATTTGCATTAAATCAGCAAGTTTTTCTAATACAGGGTCACTTTTCCGTAGTACATTTTTTTTTCACAGTGCGCTTTTAAAGTGACACTTAATTTTTGGTAACGCTTTAAAAGTTTTGGAAAAAAATTAATTGCTCTTGTAATTTGGTAGCCAGAGCCTCAATAGAAGGTTTGTAGTGCTGATACATTATCTAGTAATGACACAACATCATTTGTTTTATTGTTTTTTATCACATTTTTTTTTAAATTAGTCTAATTGTAAGAGAATTTGGTATTTTGTTAAAAAACCCAAAAATATTCATAACTTTTAGGGCAATTTAAATATGGCCATGCTGTAGAATTTTTTTTTGCTGGAAATGACCTCTTCTATCTCCCTATTGCGTTTGATCCACGACTTTTTGACCACCCTGTATATCTCAAACAGGACGTCCAAGCTTTTCTTTTTACTGATATTTTTCCAAGAGCCCTTCGTGCTGATAACGTGTTGGGATATTTTGAATTTATAGGAAAAATATCAGTAAAAAGAAAAGCTTGGAAATGTCTCCCATACTTATCTGGGATTGAAAGAAAAACATAGAATTAGCCAGCTGCTTCTCTTCCCGTGCAGATCGTAAAAATAATAAATAAATAAATATATACGGACAAATAACACAGATTGAGCCCCAAACTATGAGCTATCCCAAAACTAAGTTCGAGGCTTGTACTATGGGATACTAACTCAACAATACTATATTTTATATGTACATATAATAAAATTGTAGAAAAGTGATGTCTGTACAATGGAAATATATAAAACAAAGTTGCAGGGATTGTTATTATATCGATGCCGAACCCGAAATTGTAATTATTTTTTTTTTGTCTGTTTGCCTGTGTGTTTGTGCACGCTAATATCAGAAACGGCTTATTCTATTTAGATACGGTTTTCACTAATATATTGTAGTAAGCTTCACTTAACATTTAGTGTTTATTTCATGTCAATCGGTTCATAAATAAAAAAGTTATGTCAATTTAAAGAATCACGGCGAACATTTTTAACGTACAGAGTACGTACTACACGCCTCGCGCCTGAGCGTCCGTGGCTATATAAAGCGCGCTGAGAGCTATTCCACGCGAACGAAGTCGCAAGCACAGCTAGTATCAAATAGATGTATAGATAAACATCAAAGAAAAAAATCGATCAAGGAATAAGGCACCGTGTAACTGGTGCCACTAGTCCTGGGGTTGGTTATGGTTTCCTTTTAGTTTACGGAGGTCAGATGAGAGTCAGAAGAAGAAGAGGTATAGGTATTGCAAGCTTTAATATGTAGGTACTTACCTGATTTTTTTTGTTCCCTCACATCTTTGCCGCTCTCGTTGAAATAAAGTCAACAATGACTCCATTTTCTTTTTGACGATGGAGACATCGCAATTAAGACTGCTAGCAATTTCTAGCCAGCAGTCACTTCTCTTCGCTTTCAATTTATATTCATTATTTGTTGGATCCCAAAGACACGGCTTCTCTTTATACAAATCTATTAATAAAAACATCGTCGTTACTCCATTCTTTGTTTTTCTCCATGATCTAAATGGCGAGAAATATCCAAGTAATTATCAAATTGGACGTCTACACGCTACGCACTCTTGCTTCAACTGAGCGTTACAATGGAACACCCGAAAGGGTTTTTAAAAAAAAGATTTGTTTTACACAGAATAAGATTAACTTTAATATACTTGGAAAAGACTTGGAAATACATTAAGATTTTAAGAGACGTTCAACCTCTTTGAGTTGTTAGACCGGACTGACTGAATCCACCCGATCCGACACCTCGTCAAGATCGAGCCGCTGCTGGGTCAGCTCTCCAGCTTACAGTTAAGGGATGTAACAGTTCGTTGGCCTTCGGCGACCGTCCAAACAGAGTTCGATCAAATAGCTCGATTTCTTTGATGTTACCCCCACGCTTCGGATCGCCGGCACACGCCAACGAGCGATCGTTGGCATTCGCTAAGCCGTCCAGATTGCAGCAACGAAGGTCAATGAAACCCGTTCGTTGGCGTTCGTTTGGCCGGTCTGTACGCAGCATTACACGTTCTAATCTGTTGCCACTAGAGGTGTAAAAGTAACGAAAACGAGCGTACCCGTATGCATTCGTTACTATGACAATTAGGACTCGTTACTTTCGTATCGTTACTCGTTATTTTTGATACCACGTAAGATGAACGAATCGAGTCGTATTGCGTACGACAGTATGATGTCGCGGCGTCCGCATCGCAACATTCGTAATTTGTAGAAAACATACTTAGGTCTACATTACATACAAAGCTGCGAAAGGTTAATTTTCTTACTTTTCCGTATTTTGAACCGGACGTGTGTTTAAGTTAGGTATTCTCAAATTAGTTTGATTTAATAAGTGTAGAACTACAAGTGAACTGTTGACAGAATCTACTAAAATATTAAATTTTTTAACCTTGAGCTTATATTAAATATCTATAATTAATAAAATTGGAGTGTCTGTTTGTAATTTCGAAATAACTACCTCATATTAAGCTCATATGGTTATTTGAACAATACTATAACAGAATCACACGTTTTTAAAAATTTTGTCTGTCTGTCTGTTTGAACGGGCTAATCTTCGGAACGGCTGAACCTATTTTGACGGAACTTTGATATTGAAGGTATCTATACCAAGTAAACACTTTGTTGTTGGCCTCGACGACCCAACTCTTCAACCCTGATGCTGTAAGGAATTGCATTCCTAAGTCCTGGTGAGCCCCCGGGATTTTTAAAGAATCACCCGTTTAAATGTTTTTACGTGATACAGAAACAAGTTTCATTCCGGAGACAGGCTATTACCAGGCTATTACGGAGAGGCTACTTTTGTCCTGCAAAATCAAAAGTTCCCACGGGATTTTTAAAAACCTAAATCCACGCGGGCGAAGCTGCGGGCATCAGCTAGTATCACAATAACATCGCAATCTATTATCGTAATATATATGGATTATAAAGAAAAAGCCACAAAAAGCCTAAGTAAAATGTAATAAAATATAAAAATTATAATAAAATAAGCCTTGTAACACCGATTTCAGTACTCGACCCGATAACTAGATGGCGCTAGTTACCTGTTACTTCGCGTTACCGTGAACTGCGGGTCAGTTGTATATATCGGCTAGCATATGTTTGTTAAATCATTCTAATCAAATCATTTCCGAGTCAGTTCCGGATTCCTTCGCTCGGTACTCAAACGAGTTACGAACTCTGCATCCACATCTGTTGGGACAGAGTTAAACGCTAGTTTCAGTAGTACCAACCTTCATAGGTGGCACGAACCCCTGCATCCACATCTGCTGGAACAGGGCGTTCTGGAAGCCTATGAAGTGTCAAACTATAAGATTGTACCTAAACTAAGTGGTGAACCAATATATATAGTTTCCGTCTAGTTCGACCTCGTGTTTTCTTCATCGCCTGCCTAACCTCCTCTACAAATTGGCGATCCAACGTGCAGCTGGTCCAACGCCTCAATAAATTGGCGATCCAACGTGCGGCTGGTCCAACTCTTCTACAAATTGGCGCTCCAACTGGTGGCCGATCCGACGCAACGGCCGACGCGACTACAAGCGACTTATGAAGGACGACGAGCAGGTCTTTGACGAAACGTGGATCTCCGTGGACGTGGATCCACACAACATCTTTGAACTCTGTGAAGAGAGTTTCTGAACTACCTTGATGTCACTATGCGTTCTGTTAGACTGGAACCAGTATCTTCGCCTTCGCTTCATGAAGACAGTCAAACAAATATGCTATCAGACTAACCTTATAGTCCGCTCATCTCTTCGACACTCAGCCCACTGAAGAGGAAACACTTTGAACTTTTTGATGATTATTATCCTGTACTAGATGCTCTATATGAAGATGCCATGGAAAGCTGGGAAATTATGGCGACGCACCCAAATATTTTCTTACCAAGAACGAAAATGTGTTCAATCCTAATGGGAAGCAAGCTACTTTGTCCTTGGAGCAGTTTCAGTGCAGGGGGAGGGTGGATAAGTACTTTGTTAACACAAAGCCTGAACGAAGATTTAAGAGATTGGATGGACGAGAATAATTTCTTACCAAGGCTAACAACAACAATTCCTCGATGCCATCGAGGAAGATCTCCAAAGAACGACTACGTACAATTAACTTCCTGTCTCTCTCGTCGGGACGACTTCGCAGACAGAGGGGGAGACTGTAACACCGATTTCAGTACTCGACCCGATAACTAGATGGCGCTAGTTACCTGTTACTTCGCGTTACCGTGAACTGCGGGTCAGTTGTATATATCGGCTAGCATATGTTTGTAAAATCATTCTAATCAAATCATTTCCGAGTCAGTTCCGGATTCCTTCGCTCGGTACTCAAACGAGTTACGAACTCTGCATCCACATCTGTTGGGACAGAGTTAAACGCTAGTTTCAGTAGTACCAACCTTCATAGGTGGCACGAACCCCTGCATCCACATCTGCTGGAACAGGGCGTTCTGGAAGCCTATGAAGTGTCAAACTATAAGATTGTACCTAAACTAAGTGGTGAACCAATATATATAGTTTCCGTCTAGTTCGACCTCGTGTTTTCTTCATCGCCTGCCTAACCTCCTCTACAAATTGGCGATCCAACGTGCGGCTGGTCCAACGCCTCAATAAATTGGCGATCCAACGTGCGGCTGGTCCAACACCTCTACAGCCTAAAATTATTTATTGACAATAAATTTTACAAAACAATTTAACGATAAATAAACATTAAAATAGTTTTGCTTTGAATGAAATTAAACAAAAAAAACGAAATAAAACATGTTTCAAACAAAATTAAAATAACAGCAAAAATCTTTTGTTAGAATGAATTAAACATAATAATAAATTAAAAACATATTTTAAACAAAACTAAAAGAACTTTCTTAGTATGAAATTGAACCTAGAGTACTGCAATTATTATGAGTAGGTACGTGTTAAAATTTAACACCTTGCTCCTCACGTTTCAGTAAATAAAAAAAACATATTAAATAAAGACATTTAATGGTAGGAATCTTTGGTTCATATTAAAAAATAAAATCTTTTCCATTCGCTTTGGTTGAATAGAGCTGCGCCTCTCACTTAGTATTTGGCCCGATTTGGAAAAAGTCCTTTCAGATGGTACCGAAGAAGCCAGATGGCGCACCCGTTACTCAGTAACGCATACATACGGTTCGCTACAGCTCTAGTTGCCACGCGGCTTCTAACGACAGTAGCGACAAATAACTGCGGCGGATAGTTATATCTCATGTTCGGCATTCTGACCCTACATCGATTTTCTTGACGATATCGTCGTAAATTTTTCAGTAAAGAAAAGTGCAGCTCTTGAACGTCATGCCGCTCTACAATTACACGTCTTTTATCTACAGTTTTTCGCCATTTAAATCCCAACTTTAACAGAACTGTGCATAGAGTTGAAATACTTCTATCATTTAGTTTTTCTTGGAATATTCTTTTTAATTTAGTAAGGTAGGTAACTCGTGATGTTCTAAATGATAATTTTGAAAAGTTGAACGTATAACATTAACATTAAAGTTGTCTAATTCCAACTTTTTTACACGTTTTTATTTATACGGTCTTTAGGTGTTTGTCTTTGAGCTCAGCATTCTGTACAATAAAACTATTATACATATTTTTACATTCAAATCCGCCATCAGGTAAAATAATGATCGCGTTGTGTAGCGCGATTTACGAACTGGAAATGATTTTATGTGCTCATCAATTGGATATTAATGTATTGCACTGCACTGATAACACTTTTAGATTGGTTCTATAAAATGTTTTATGTAATCAAATGTACAATAATATAAACGCTGGTAATATGTAGCCGGTAGCACCGCGAATGCCTCGAGCCGCGCGCCGGCGCCGCGAGACCCCGCTCCCCGCTCCCCGCAGCCCGCCGCCGCGCAGGCCTGGTCCAGTGCTATCGCACTAGACATCAATTTTTGTCACAATTTCAGGTAGCACGGCATTAACACTGCTTTGCTTGCCACGTCCATCAACTGGTACAATATTTTTTGCTAATAGATTTGAAATTCGTCTTACCCTTTTACTTGTAATGTTATGAGCATTGATTCTTACAAACATGCGTTCGTTTTTGGCCAAGTAATAATAAATAATAATTGTAATTTCTTGATTTAGGCTTTAGTGCTATCGAGCGTGTCAAGACGAGCTCTTGATTTTGAGATTGGCACAATTTCTATCATCCTCTGTAGATTTAAGTCCTGTGCATTTTTTGAATCACTGTTGTCAAAGTTCCTCTCTCCAAACTACTAGCCATGCCTACTTGCTTCTTGCCTTTTACTGACAATACTTTAGGTGGCTTTGTATAATAAGTCTGAAAATCTAGCTGACATAGAATTTTTCAACTGACGCACAAGTTCGGTAACTTAATCGTCGTTAATGTATTTTGCCGATGCATTTGACAAATGTTTATTTATGGCATTTTTCATCAACATCAACTTCGATAAAGTTACGCTCTTTTCAGTTGGAATTTCTTCTGTAATAGCTTTAAAGATTTCTAAGACGTTCGCTGCTTTGGATAACATTGCCCAATCTGACGGTGAAAGACAGGTTAAAACTGGATTGTCGATTTCTAGAACACCGATAACTGCTGCTCTAACTTTCAAAATGCGGGATAACATGTTAAACGTGGAATTCCACCTCGTGATGCAATCTTGCTTCAATTTGATGCAGCGAAGGTTTAACTGATTTTGCATATTCGATAACTTCACTAATGCTTTTGAACTTCGTTTGAAATACGTTACTTTATCCTTTATTTCTGTCAATTCGGCTTGGATGGCCTGTAGACCATCGCCCAAAACTGTATCTGCCTTGGGGTAACTTCCTTTATTAGCTCCTCTGGTACATAGGTCTCATCAGTATCATAAGTTGTGTCAGAGCTATCTATAAGAGAACTTGTACTTAGATCTGTTGCATCAGCAGTTGTGCTGCAGGACTCTTTTGAGGTCTCTTGTAAGCTGTCAGTATTCTTTTCAGTCAATGGAATAAGTGCATAATCCTTATTTATATCGTTTTCTAAAAATATAACATTTCTACTTCTTAAAACTTGTTTCTTTGACTCATCATATAACCTATATCCTTATGTGTCACTACAATATCCAACGAATATTAATTTTTGAGATTTACTATCCCATTTTTGTCTTTTCTCTTTGGGAATATGCACCATAGCTTTACAACCAAATATCCTCAAATTACTTAGGTATGTCTGGCTTCTTTCCACTCCATACTTCCTCAGGAGTCTTGTGTTGTAGCGACTTCGTGGGAGCTCTGTTGATGACATATGCTGCTGTTGACACTGCCTCAGCCCAAAATTGTTTAGATAAACTGGAATTTAAAAGCATACATTTAGCTCTCTCGACCAAAGTTCGATTCATTCGCTCGGCTAAACCATTTTGCTCAGGCGTGTAAGGATTGGTTGTTTGATGTTGGATACCTGACTTTTTTAAGAAGTTATCAAACTCATTATTTACAAATTCTTTGCCATTATCTGTTCTTAATATTATATAATGGATTCTGACAGCAGCGAGAGTTCTAGGTTAGGAACTCCGCCACGAAAAGTTTTAAAAACAAAAAGGCACTATGACCAAAAATATTGTAAACTATGGGAGAAAGAGAAGGAATTTTCAGGTTGGCTGCAAGAAAGTGCTAAGGGCGAAGGATATTTTAATTGCAAAGCATGTAGGTGTGATCTTAACTGTGGTGGTAGAAGATTTATCTATAGTTACTAATAAATAAATAAAATTGGAGTGTCTGTCTGTAATTTCGAAATAACTACCGCATATTAAGGTCATATGGTTATTTGAACGATGCTATTACTGAATCACACGTTTTTCAAATTTTTGTCTGTCTGTCTGTCTATCTGTCTGTCTGTTTGAAAAGGCTAATCTTGGGAACGGCTGAACCGATTTTGACGGGATTTTCAGAGACAAGTAGAGAATTGACCAGGGAGTAACATAGGCTACGTTTTTAACCGACTTTCAAAAAGGGAGTTGTGTTTTTCTACCTATGTACACCGAAATCTCCGAGATTTCTGAACTGATTTGCGTCATTTCTTTTTTAATCGATAGAGGAACTTTGCGACATAGTTTCATAAAAAATTTGGAGTCTCAATACATGACTATTATTATTATTTACTTTTATTTAGTTCATCCCTTTCCCAGTTCCCAGGTCTCGTACCTACGTTATCTTTGGTTGGTTACGCTTTGAGTCAAATTTTAAGTATGAAGCCATAAAGATAGCTCATTGAAATTTACAGGATTACTAGATGATAAAATAAACAAGTTTTTAAAAAAGGTCTGGGCAGAATTTTATCAGTGACTTTTTTTTTTTAATCAACTTCGAAAAACTTATGTAGGTTTTGAATTTTTACTAACTATGGGATTCAACTTTTTTTTACGACTTAACGGTATCAGATCTGACCACAATTGTTTTTTTATATGCAAGGCATGCTATTTACCTAGCTAATAAAAAAAAAATCAAGCGCATATCTCAATAATTGAGGCCTCTGTGACGAATAATCTCTTGCAAGTCGGGATTACTCAAAAAATTAGAAAAAAAATCATAACTCAAAAACTACGCAAAACCGCAGAACATACATAGGGGTGATTCAGGTAGCCCTAGTATTGTTCTACCTCTGGACAACCGCTTGACACTATTTATTGGGACACCCTGTATATATAAATTAAGATAAGACAAGAACAAAGGGGCGGTATTGTAAATTGTCATTTTTTTTTTTCTCTTTAGTAAATAAAATCTCGTATGAAACTTTGGAAATTTAATAAATTAGTAATAAATTCTAAATGTTAATTTCTTTGATGTTTTATTCACCAATCTATTCGTGACCTTTGGCGTCCCGGAATCGAGAGCACGGCTAAGTAGACCAAACCCCTGACTTGCGATTAAAAGTCCAGGCCTCGGCAAGTCTATCTGAGCTGATTTCTATCCAGCTGGCTGGCGCCCGAAGGTTTTCCCTATATCCATTCTCCGTATATATATTTTTGTCAGCTGGAAGTAAAATCAAGCTAAAATTATTAAATATATATTTTTTTTAAATTTTTTTTTTTTTAATTTTTCACCTATTGGTGGTGAAAAATTTCTTTGTGACACACTATAGGTATTCAAATAATATTATTTTTCAGGTGACCTAAAGAAACTTATTCAAAATGTTTGCTCGGATTCTGAAATAGCCAAAGAAATTACATTCGAAAAAACTAAGGCACAAGCCATTGTTACAAATGTAACAGGAAAATTATCTCACAGTGAATTAGTTAAGACTTTACAAACTGAAAAATTTTCTTTGATTGTTGATGAAAGCACAGACAAATCAACAACAAACCACTTGGCACTCATTGCCAGAACAGCAGTAGACTTCAATGTGGAAGATAATTTTTTATGTTTAATACCAATTGTAGAGGGCACTGCCTCAGCATTACATAATGAATGTAAAAAATATTTTGATAATGAAAATATTCCTTACAAAGAGAACATGATTGGGTTTGCAGCTGATGGTGCAAATACTATGTTTGGTTCACACCATTCATTGTCCACCCTATTTGCAAATGAAATCCCACATTTATTCATGATGAAATGCATTTGCCACTCGTTTCATTTGTGTGCTTCTTATGCTTGCAAAACTCTTCCGAGGGGTGTAGGGGATTTTGCAAGAGATGTATACAATTATATCCAAAATAGCCCAAAACGTCTGAGTGACTATAAAGAATTCCAGTCTTTTCTGGATATAAAACCCCACAAACTTCTACACCCAGCTCAAACAAGATGGCTGTCTCTACTTCCTGTGGTCAAACGGCTTTTAGAACAGCTTCCAGCTTTAAAGTTATACTTTCAAAATGCTGTTTTGAATGATAGGCTACTTGCAGCTCAGACCATCCATGTGAAGTCCATGGATCCTTCAACAGAGCTATACTTAAATTTTTTAAGACCATGTTTACTTAAATGGGTGATTTTAACTTTTTTGTTAATACACCTATACAAGTACGGCCCTAAATATGTAGTTAATTAAAAAACCAAACCAATGAGGACAACGGTCTAGGTATGAATATTTTTGATGAATCAAATATAAATAATTCATGCCCATCGACGAGTGGCACATCCTCGAAAAAAAGAAAATCCGCAAATCCTTCACAGTGGAAACGGAATGTTATAAAGAAATCTATTGCTTCTGGAAAAAACTATTTAAACTATAAAGGCCGCGAAGTAGGAGAAAAAAAAACTGGACCGGATTGTTGTTGCAAGAAGTATAAGTGTTTTGTTCAAGTTAATGAAGAAGCGAGAAAATCAATATTAGAAAGTTTTGATAAATTGGGAGAAACGTATGTGCAGAATGTATATTTAGGAGGACTTATTAAAACTGGGAATGTTGAAAGAGAAAGATCAAAAACTGTTATGGGGAAAAAACGGAGTTGTTCACATAAGTATTATATTGGAAATAAAAATATACAAGTTTGCAGAAATGGCTTTGCATCCATCCATGGAATATCTAAGAAGCGTGTAGATAACGTGGCTAAAGAGTATCGTGACCCTACTGTAACTGTACCAGCTCAGTCTGAGCGTGGAAAACATCAAAATAGACCAAATCGTATTTCTAGTGCATGGGTTTCCAAAGTTGACTCTCATATTCGAAGTTTTCCACGTCGCGAGTCACACTACAGCAGAAATAAAAGCTCTCGTTATTATTAATTTAGATCTGCTCGACTTATGTACGGACAGCTTTCATCCGTTTTCGATTGTAGAAGAACGAGCTTTTCGAAAATTTTGTCGATGGATTCCAGGTTATCAACTGCCGACCAGGAAAACTTTGTCAAATTCCATCATGCAGGAAGCGTATGTCAAACTGCAAGAGGATGTTAAAACTAAATTGCAAACGGAAGTTCAAAGCATATGTCTCACTGCAGACATGTGGACCTCCCTGAAAACAGAGAGTTATATTGCCCTGACTGGACATTATTTAACTGAAGGAATAGTGTTAAAAACTGTGTTGCTAGGCTGTTGTCACTTCCTGGGCCATCATACGGCAGATAACATCGCTGCGGAGATAAACACTTTAGTAGAAACTTATGAGGTCAAAGAAAAAGTTAACTTTATGGTTACAGATAACGCTGTCAATATACATAGTTAAAGCTGTAAAAGAAGTGTTGGAATAGAAGCATTTCGGATGCTATGCCCATAGTCTGAATTTAATTGTAGAACATGCCCTTCAGCTAGCAAAACAACAAGTCGATAAAGTGAAAAAAATTGTAACACATATTAAAAAAAGTACGGTAGCCGCAGAAAGGCTACATAAATACCAAGTGCAACAAGGTCAAGACCCAAAAAGACTGTGCCAAGGCGTTACATCGCTGGTTTTATGACATCTATCGATAGGTGTGACGACAAACCGTCCCCTATCAAGATTTTCTTGTTTTCTTTTTTTTCTAAGAAAGGGATGACCATGCTTTTCACCCAATCATCGAAAATGTCGCCATCAAACCAGCCAGATGACCTGTTATACCTTGCATTATACGGTCCTCTCATGGTCCAAGAATCGTATAAATGAGCTGCCTTGTAGACCCCATAAGGCGGCAGGAAATCACCATCTGCTGTGGCTGACATAATCAATGATATTGACCCTTTAGAGTGGTTGACAGATGCCTTACGATTCATTTGTAATTAATATTGGGTAAATCATGGAAGGTGTACTGTCCCCTCCGGCTCTCGTGAGGCTGATTTAATAGCTGAATGATTCGAGATTCGGGCTCAATATCTTCATCTGTAATTGACGGCCAAACGAACTTCATATTCTTCCCGCAGCTTTTTTTCAAAAAAACCCACTTTATATTCATGCGTATCAAAAATTTTATCCATTATTTTCCCTACATAATAAACGAAATGGGGCCTACTTTCATTTATTCTGTATTTGACAATAACCCAGTCATCTACGTCATATTTTAAATCCATATCGTACATAATATTCATCATGACGTTTTCTTTATTACTCTCAGTTTCTACCTACTAGTGACTTTGATGCTTGTTGTAATTTAAAACTTTGGTAATCAAAGGGGATGTTTGAGATTATTTTTTGTTTTTCTTTCACTACCAGTAAATCACCAGGGACGGGTTCTGATGGCACTTTGTTTACTAATGAATTATCATTAGTAAACAAAGTGCCATCGAATTCGTTTAAAAAACATACTTTCTGATTCAATATTATTGCATATTGTATCCGTATCAATGTCAAATGCACCGATATTCAGTTATCGGTAAAATTGGTTACATCGTAAAATGAAACCAATCTTCAAAACACCGAGCGTCGAACCAGCCCGATTTGGTACGGTTGTAACGAGCTCCTTCGGGCCCGTTCTCAGTCCAAGTCTCCCACATGTTTTCGGCTTTATACATAAACAACGTAGACAGGTGCCAGTTCTCTTGCTGTAGAACTACATATCATTATTGATGTCGACGCTTTCGATGAGTTTCGTATAATCTCGGGATATTTGGTCCCAAGCCTCACCAAAACCTTTACTGAGCCAGGGTCGTTCACAAGGCAGGTTGGTTTCGTCGGAGTTCCAGATATTTGTATCTGACACGGCTTCAGTCACTCTTTCGAAATTGTCGCGTTGACAATGGTTTTGTTTACCTCTGCTCAGCCAAGAGTAATATTCCTTGCCATTCTATGAGACAAGAGATTTATGGCGTTTCTGTATCTTTATTTGGTTTTCTCCAAAGATTATTCGTTTTATTTTCTGGATCAACCAAGTGATATCCAAGCACATAGAAGGATTATCGTTAAAAAAAGTTTGCGAAACTCGCTGGGAGAGTAGAGTTTCTAGTCTTGCCGCTGTTCGCTTTAACTACACTTCAGTCCGCGATGCCCTTCAAAATCTGCACGAAGAAACTAACGACTCAGTTGCAGCATCAGAGGCGTTGTCGCTGATTCAGAATATGGAGCAATTTGAATTCATAGTTACGATGGTGGCTTGGGATGATATATTATTTCAAGTAAACATTGTAAGTAAAGCTATGTAGTCTAAAACTATGAATCTACAAAATGCATCACAATTAAGGTACCTGCGGGTAACAAGGGTCGGTGTCTTTCAAGGTCCATTATTACAAAAACATATTTCTAATACATTTATTTAGATTCCTTTCACGCACACATCTAAAGAACCAATCAGAAAGCTAATTTTCGAACGCGCAACCCCATGCGATCCACCATCTTGTCAGTAGCCACGACGCCGTCCGACGAGTAGGTCTACGCTACTCATTAGTAAAAAACTTCGCATGAATGCAGAATTTTTAGGCCAAAAATACACAAATGTAATGTAATCTCTAGTTAAGGATTTCAAAAAAAAGTTATTCCGGACAAATCAAGGTAAGTTAATCATTAATTTTAATTTTTTATGTAAATTTTTCATTTGATTTTGTAAAACTAGTCTAAGAGTCTAATGAGAGCCACATTCTGGGCAGGTAATAGAGGCCGGCCCTTATTAAACTTACGAATCTTGTAATATTTTTAGATACTGCATTTCATTTAAATGATATTTTCTGAGGTATATGTCCAAAACTAAAAATACTTATTTAGATAGGGTTTTAATGAAATGAAGTAAGTCAATTACGTCAAAATAAAATCCGTTTGCCAGCTTTTAGGACACCAGCCATGGAACCTATCGCTCGTGGAAGCTGGACATTGGAACAGTTAAAAAATGCCATGGACGCCGTTAAAGGAGGAGTGATGTCTCAACGTAAAGCGGCCACGACATATGGTATTCCTAGAAGAACTTTAGTAAATCATCTGAAATCTGGAAAAATAGAAAAACAAATAGGGCGTCGCACAGTTTTGACCGCAGAACAAGAAAATGACCTAGCATGGAGAATCAAAAGACTTGCATCCATAGGTTTTCCTTTGACACCAAAAATCATACGACATCAAGCATTTATTTTTTGTGAAAAAAATAACATACCAAATAAATTTAACGAATCTCTAAAACGAGCTGGAAAAGATTGGTTAAAATTATTTTTAAAAAGGCACCCTGACATTGCAAAACGTAAGGTCCAGATTCTTAACCCAGCCAGGGCACAAAAATTAAATAAGCCAATTGTAACAAAACATTTTGAAGAATATAAAAAAGTATATGAACTACTAAATATCAGAGAAAATCCACAGCGCTTGTTTAACATGGACGAAAAAGGTTGCAGGCTAACTATACACAAACAACCAACAGTTTTAGCTAAAAAAGGATCAAAAAGAGTTCATATGGTTGCACCTGAACATGCAGAAAACGTAACAGTGGCAGCTTGTGTGAACGCATTGGGTAATCCGATTCCCCCAATGATAATATTTAAGGGAAAAAGACAGAAACCTGAATTCAGTGACAATTTACCTGCTGGATCACTTGTAAAAATGGCTCCCAAAGGAAGCATGACTTCGTCATTATTTGTAGACTTTATTCGTCATCTAGGAAAATATAAACCCGAAGGTAAGTGTCTGTTAATTTTTGATGGTGCTTCCTGCCACCTCGACTATGATATTGTTGATGCAGCAGATGAAGAGGATATTGTTTTATACTGCTTACCTTCTAATACGACACACGAACTTCAGCCGTTGGACAAAAGTGTAAACAAATCATTTGAACACTATTGGGATCAAGAGACTTGTGGCGGTTGCTCACACCGAGACCGCTGCCGCGCGTGAGGTGGGACCACACCTCGCGCCATCTCTGCTTGCCCCGTGCTCCGCACCGGACCGCGGCGCGGGGCGCGCGCATCGTGTTTCGAACTAGTCAGTCTCTCGCCGTGCCTACCTACGTCGCACGCGTTTGTTCCGCGTGCTCATACTCATCTATACATATAATAATTATTGTAAATATAAATATTAAAAATAAATAGTGTGTAGAATTGTGTGTGTCAATATATACCCCACAGACTTTATCATTTTTGTATCAATATCCTGACAAAAAATTAACAAAAACGCGATTTAACTCAATTTTTAGTAAAGTATGGTCAAAGTGTATGACTCACAAAAACATAGTCAGTGGATTCAGAGCTACTGGGCTTCATCCCTACAATCCAGAAGCAATACCAGATATAGCATATGCTCCCTCAGTTTTGACTGAGAGACCACCAGAGCTAGAACATGTTTCCACAGAACATAATATATCTCCAACTCCTGGTCCTAGTCGTATAAATTTACAGCATGCAGTGCAGAGGCCTGATGATAATAGTTTAGATTCCACCGAGGTCTTCTTTGAAAATCATAATTCATGTTCACCATCTTTGCTACATCAAATTGACTTATTTTCACCTGTTTCAATTAGTGCAGTAGTAAAAAGACGGTTAGTTGATTATAGCTCATCAGATTCTGAACTTCCAAATCCAAACATACCCATAGGACGTAGTAAGTCTCATGCAATAATAAGGCCACCGATAATTTATAGCTCTGAATCTGATACTTCTATTACAGAAGTACTTATTCCTCGACAAAAACTTATCCCTCAGTATTTCCGTGATGTATACAGTTCGTCAGATGATGAAAATATGGACCCAATATCAAGACAAGAACATACTCCCAAAAAACAGAGAACGTGTAATGAGATGTATAACACAAGACAAGTACGTGAGGGTTCTGCAACAACAAGTGACTCAGAAGACAACTTGCCTTTATCAAGTTTGAAAGCAAATAAAGTTGTAAAGTCCCCTTTTCAACAATTAATACCAACACCGAATTTAGCTGAGGTGAAACAAAAGAAACCAAGACGTAAGGCAATCAATTATAAAGCCCGGATAGTGACCAAAGATTTGTTTGCAGAAAGAGTGAATAAAAAGGATGATAATACGAAACAACAAAATAAGAAAAGAACAGAGAACAAACAGCGACAAACAAAAATAAATAAAATAGAACAGCAATCACAGAAGAAGACCGAAAAATGTGTAGAAAAATCACGCACAGTCAAGAAAAATAATGATAATAAACAAAATAAAGAACAACAGTTAAGAAACAGAAGACAGAAACAAACAAATCAAAGTTATAGACAGAAAATAAAAATAATTAGTGACACCCAAATAGATCCTGCTGATAAATGGTACTGTCATGCCTGTAACACTGAGAGTTTTGAAGACATGCGCCAGTGCCCAAAATGCAAAAGATGGTTCCATGAAGACTGTGTGGGTCTGACAAAAGAAGATATTGATTTTGAATGTCCTTTGTGCAATTAGCTGACCAAAGCTGAGAAAATCTCTTTCATATAGTCTCTATAGTTTAAGTTAATACTGTTGTGCCATTTTTCAAACTAAGGATCAATTCACACGTACCACAACCACACCACAGCCACAACCACACCACAACGACGCCATGTGGTCGGGCGTATATTTTGTATTGAAAATTAATATTACAATTCACACGTACCACATTTTGCCGTTGTTATCGACCACCTGTGTAATACGACCACATCGCAACCACATCGCGACGGCAACGTTACCACCGGCGGCGGCACCGCGGCCACATCGCCACGACATGACGTCATCAACAGCGCGCGCCTAGCTGGCGCCTGCGCTCCCCCCTTTCATTCTGCGTTGTACTGTGTTGCCGCGTGGTTGTGCGAAAAATTAAAATGTCCGACTCGGAGACTTTTGACACGGATATGTTTATTGAGGAGATTCGCAATTTGCCATGCATTTGGGATCAAAGGACAGAGGAGTATTCCAATCGCATATTAAAAAACAAAGCATGGGAAACCCTTTGCATGAAGTTTTATGAAGATTTTGATAATAAGGAAACAAAAGAAAAAAACCAGTGCGGTAAGTTTATTAATTACTATTTATTAAACCGAGTATACCTAACAACACCATTCACGCTTTATTGTACTGCCACGATAATTCACCTTCAGGGCTCACAAAATAGTCGGCAAATTCATTTCTAACAGAATCTGCTCGAATCCCGTCATGACTTTGTTCAAAGGAATGCATTCGTAACAAATTTGAAGTTATCGATAAAGTGTCTTCGAATTTATAACCATCTCGCTTGCGTACTACACTGGACAGCAAATAAACCGGGCCACCCGCTACCTTGGAAGTCTGATTCGATTTTCTCAAAAAGTATAAAACTTACAACTGTCAAAATTATACTTGCAGAAAGTGCATTTCATGATGATTAAATTGAATGGAAATTCATTGGGATTAATCAATTAATTAAGTGTTTAGAAAGGATTTTACAAGGAAGAGTCGTTTTCCAGCCATGTTAATCGTTAGTAATCATAAAATGAAAAAAATAATTAAGTCCAGAAACAAAGAAAAATTTAAAAAAAAAATGTTGGTTAGTATTTAGTATTTCCTCCCCTTGCCCGGATAACAGCCAGCATCCTCGTATTCATCGACCTCACGAGCCTGAAGATGAAATCTTGAGGAATGGCATTCCACTCCTCTTCGATTGCTATTCGCAGCTCTGGAAGCCTTGTTGGAGCTGGTACCCGGGCTCGAACCCGACGTTTCAGCTCATCCCATAAATGCTCTATCGGATTCAAGTCCGGGCTCCGAGCTGGCCAGTCCATCGTACGAATGCCGACGTCGCGAAGATACTGGGTCACCACATGAGCAACGTGAGGCCGTGCATTATCATGCATTAACTGCATATTTTGCCCGATATATCGATACCTCTGGGCTCAAAGGTCGTAAAGGACATTTGGCCGAAAATGACTTTTTGACACTGTTTTACTCAGTTTTTAATTCTCTATCGATCTGTATATTCCGATTTACGAAATTCGTAAAAAAGATGCCTTTACGACCCACATAATTTGGTACGTTAAACAAAGTTTACCGTGAAAATATGGGTGTAAGTAGCATTGATTAGTAGAGTCTATTCCTTTTGGTAGTAAAGCAAAGTATAAAAAAAAACCTTTGGGCGTAAAATACAGTTAAATTATCAATTGTCTTATACCACCTTAGATAGTTAATATGGCAGCTCAAAATTTTGGATGTAAAGGACATCGTGTTTACAAATTGTCCTGTACATCCTTACAATTTGAAATAAACAAAATACAAGCGTCTTGTACTACCTAGTTTTATTCTAATTATGCGCTTCCACTAAGGACTATTCGAATATTTTTGGTATCTAGACTCCCAGCGTAGAAAAGATTGGTTAGTGCGCTCGGAGTTATAGGACTCCAATAAAGAGAAGAAAAACTAATAATAATTTTAGCCGAAGAAATATTACGTATGAAATACAAGCTTTCACGTGCCTAAAAAGGATAAATGTCTAATTTGCGTCAAAGCAGAGAATAATAGAGACCAAAGTATGAGCAAAAAGGACAAAGAGGTACTTAGGTAACTCTCATAGTAAAGAGAAGAAAGCTACTTATAAACGATTTAAGATACATCAAACCCTTTATTCACCTAACAATGACACTGTCACCTGCAGTTTTGAATCCATATGGACAAAGTATGATACGTATGTATTATTCCAGAAAGTATTGGGTGTTTAATTTCACCATTTTTGAAAGTCGCACACAGGATATTAATTGTTACACGTGGGAAGAATGTGATGGTAAGAGCGTTTCGTTAAACAAGTTGCAAGGAAATTGCAACTTGTTTAACGAAATATCTTGAGGAAAAGGACAAAATGGACGTAATACATCTGCTAATGTACTTCGATTCATGTTGTGGTCAAAACAATATTTAAACTGTATTGTCTGCCGTGAACCACTTTTCAAAATCAGCAATTAATATGGAGGTTACTCAAATTAATTATTTATTCCCGGGCCATACCTACATGCCTGTCGATACAGTTCATGCTGTAATCGAAAGAGAAGTGCGAAAAATTATTTATTATGGAGTCCCTCGCAGTGGCCTAGCTATTTTGAATCCACCCGCAAAAGACAGAGACCTTAGAAAGTCAGTCATGCAATATTCTGATTTATTAAAATTCGATAAATTAGCTACAAATACATTCAAGCCAATGAAATTTAAAAATATTAAATTCAAAAATATCAGAGTAGCCACATTCAAAATAAAGCATGAAGACAAAATTATCAAATATTCCATGGAAGACGAAGGAGAGACTCTCTGTAACATTATGCAAGAAAGCCCCAGAGAAAGGAACAGGAAAAGAAAAGAAGAAGGGACAGTTAAAAGGGGGAAAAATAGATTAACAATGAATCAGTGATTGATATGGATGTAGTGAAGCAGCCATACAATAGTAGATTACCAATAGCCGCTGCCAAATATAAAGACCTATTAAACATGTGTGAAAATGGAACAATACCTAAAAGATTTCACAACGAATACTCCCTGTATTCGTTATGAAATCTTTTTTCGATTCTGAGATACGTGAAACTTTGAACGAAACAGATGAAGAGGATGATGAAAAAAGTGAAAAGGAAGATGAATAAATTAATCATCATTAGTTTATAAAGTTGGTTTAAGAAAAAAGTGAAACTAATTATAAGATTAAAGAAGAGAGTGGATCAAAGATGAGCAAGAAGAAGTACATTAGTTACCAAAATAACTTATAAGATTTTTTGTCAGGCTTCATGTTCAATTCCAAATAAACGATCTCAATTTGATTAAAAACGTTATGTATTTTTTGAATAATATGATCTTTCATTATTATTTCTAGAGAAAATATAATAGTTTATGCATAATTACATACAAAATTACATAATCCATTTAATACTAAACTGTAATTATCATTTTATCCTTACATAATACCTTAGCGGGTGATCCTTAAGAACCTAAAAATTGTTACACTTGTCGTTTATTTCCCTAATTTGGTCAATTTTGTGCAGTAAAGTAGATTTACGCTCTTAGGTAGTAGCATATGATGCAAATTTGTAGGGTGTAAAGCACATTTATTTTCAAATTTATGGTCGTAAAGGAAATCTATTTCGGTAAATACAGTACTAGGGCAGTTTTCAAACACTGCCTTAGAAAATACTATAAATTCTAAGCACTTTCTTCTTAGGTTTCATTTAAATAGCTAAAGAAACTAAGATGCTAGAGCAAAAAGAATTTTATTTTTTTCGTTTTTTGCTCCTCCTGAAAAGTAGCGTTTTGTCCTTTACGACCTTTGAGCCCAGAGGTATCGATATCCTGCATAAGGTAGCACATGGTCTGCGAGGATTTCAGTAATGTAGCGATGAGAAGTCAATCCACGTGTACGGCCCGTCGGTTCGACGAAAACTAACGCTGTACGCGCGGTTAACGAAAAGCCGCCCCATACCATTACAGATCCTCCTCCATAGGCAACAGTTTCTTCGATGCAACACTGAGAATAACGTTCTCCAGGGCGACGATATACTCTTTGACGTCGATCACTTCCATGTAGACTCACCCTGGTCTCATCAGTGAAGAGTACATGACCCCACTGCTCTAACGTCCAATCCCTATGCTCTCGAGCAAATTCATGTCGTGCTCGGCGGTGGGTTACCGTTAATGCTGGGCCTGTTGCAGCTCTCTTTGGGGTCAGGTTCCGTTCAGCAAGTCTCCTTCTAACGGTATCTGAACTTATGACCACTTGGCGTTCGTCACGCAAATTTCGTTGGACTTGAACTGCGTTGAGGCGGCGATTTCGCAGAACAGTAAGTTGGATATAACGATCATCTGCTGCTGATGTAGCCCTGGATCTGCCCGTACCTGGACGGCGATCGAATGCTCCAGTCTCTAGGTATCGTCTGTAAACTCGTTGTACCGAAGATCTGCTGATTCCAAGTCTTCGAGCGACCTCACGTTGCGCAACACCTGCTTGAATTAGTGCTACAGTTTGAGCTGCTTCCTGAGGTGTCGTATCCATTATTAACCGAAAAGAGTAGCCAAAATACACGCGTCTGAGCAAAAGATGGACTAAAACTAAAGAAATGATAAGAAATATCGAAATACCCTCAAAGTAGAAAAAAAAAATCAAATCACGACCTCTAGTCAAAACAGCGCAAATCGTTAGCATTGTGTTTGTTGCTTGATTATAATGTAAGTTGACGGTACTTTAGAATAATTTTATAGTCAAATAATCACTATGAAACGCACTTTCCGTGGGTATAACTTTGAAAGTTCTAAGTTTTATACTTTTTGAGAAAATCGAGTCAGAGTTCCAAGGTAGCGGGTGGCCCGGTTTATTTGCTGTCCAGGGGCCTACCTACAGGGGTAATTGCTTGCGGTCCAGGTAGATCTAAATCATTTCTTTCCATTGCATCATATAAACTGCAGTCCCTCCAAATAGTTGAATCGGAAGTTTTACCGTAGGCTCCTACATCAACATACACGAATAAATAATCGGCGTCACATACGGCCATTAAAACAATAGAAAAGAAATGTTTATAATTAAAGAATAATGAACCACTGCGTGGTGGATGAATAATCCTAATATGTTTCCCATCTACAGCCCCTAAGCAGTTTGGAAAATTTGCTTTCTTTTTAAATTTGTTCGCAATATCAAGCCACATTGTTTTATTACATGTTGGTAAATGAATAGGCTGTAATTTATCCCAAATCAGGCGGCACACGTCGTGGACAATTTTGCTAGCAGTTGAAGTACCACATTTAAAAAAATTGGCGAGATCTTCAAACGAACACCCCGTTGCCAAATATCTATAACAAAAAAATTATATTAAAAACAAATAATACTGAAATGGAATTATACAGGGTGTTACAAAAGGTTGAAATAAATAACACTGGGGTCATTGTACTGTACTCAAGAATATGAACAACTTTTACTATGGGGACACACATACGAAATCGTAAAAAATCAGCTGTTTCATACATTTAGGTCATGTAGGTATATGTGTCCCCATAGTAAAAGTAGCTCGTGTTGAAGGGTACAACGACCCCTTAAAGTATTAGGTATTTCAACCTTTTTAACACCATTCAATAGGCTGATGACATTTTGGGAAATGATCGATCTTACATTATACTGGACTAATGTAAAATAAATCCAGTTAATTTTAATATGGTAAAATTTCAAAATATGTTAAATATTAAATACTACTTATTTATATATTACATAACGTGTAGTAGTGTAGTAGTAATACATTAAATAATTATATTAAGAAAAGCGCTTATGCCACCGGGTATAAGAAAAACTAATCATTTATCAAACTATATAAAGATGCTTGGCTGTCATAGATTTAAGAATAACTTGAAACTATTAACATGGATATTTAAATATACAGAAATTATCTTCAATACTGAGTTCATTATATGATCTGATCACTGTAATTTCGATATTGTAAAATATTATTATTATTATTTTATATGTTATTTTCAAATTTAACTACCAACTTACTTTTCTACAAATTTCAATTTAACAATTAATTTTTCAGCTGCCAACTTACAAAGAAAATGGAAAAGCTTAAGAGACTCTTTCAACAGAGACCTTAAAAAACAAAATTCACAGAGAAGCGGTTCAGCAGGTAGTTCAAAGAGATACTACTACTTTAGTCAATTATTATTTTTAAAGCCATTGTCTGAAAATCGAAATACAACATCGTCTCTACCAGTACAAAACAAAGACGATGACATCGAACAAATCGATAATGAAGACGATAATACTACTGAAACGAGTGACTCTGAAGTTTGGAAGAGACCAAAAAATATCCAAAGAAAAAAAGATGATGCAGAATATGGGTTAATAAAAAAAATAACAAGTCATTTGAGCGATCAAGTAACTGCACATACAAGTAACTACACTACACAGGAACGTGACAAGTCCTGTGACAGTGATATGCATTTTTTGCTATCTTTATACGATAGAAATATTGAATGTAATTCAAAAATATCATACACCTACAACTACACGTAATGATAATTACAGTGAATATGGACAGGGGTATACGACACAAGCGTACCAACCGTACGAACGACCATCAACGTCTAGGTATCGGCCGGATATGGAAACAGGCTCTCCACAGCTTCGCAATTTGCGTACTGCATCCACACCAAGAGATATTTCAGTACCAGAATCTCCACTCAGCGTCTCTTCTCAGGCTTCAAACTATAATGATCCGATTATAACGGATATTTTCGGAGATTAACTGATTAATTACCTACTCTGTTGATTTTTGAATGACAATAAATCAAAATATATAAGTACGCTCTTTGTTTTCGCCTTCCTATCCTCCCTACCACAGTTGCAAAGTAACTCATTTGCAAATTAACACATCAAATAATAAAGGCCTGAGCAGACCGAATGCGTGGCGTGTGCGTAACGTACAGTCAGCGCACATCGACCTACGAAAATCTGTGAAAAAAACCACAACTGATGTTGATCTCTATGCGTTTGAAATTAGGTTGAAATTCAGTTGCAGAAATTTGACAGCTAAGGGTAGGTCGATATGGCGCTGACTGTACATGCATACTGTTGTAATAATAGGAAACTATATGAAACGTGCCCACAATCATAATCTTACTTTTTATTGTTAATGAATTAAGAGGCCGTACTGGTTTTGCTCGCAACACTAGCGCCACTTTCATTAAAATATTAATATCTTTTTATTTTAGGCATAGATAAAAAATCAGCCACTTTTCAGCAATTTGTTTTTTTGCTAAATTTAAAAATTGGCTGAGACAGATTTTTTATCTATGCCTTAAATAAAAAGATATAATTTTTTAATGAAAGTGGCGCTAGTGCCGCGAGCAAAACCAGGTAGGTACGGCCTCTTAATTTGCACCTGTATTTTATATTTTATAAATTAGCTTCATCTGCCCGGTAGATGGAACTAATTATATTTTCTAAGTCCTTAAAAATAATTAACTATAAAAAAAATTTACTCACCTCAATGTCATTGCCAGACGTTCAACAGATGGTATGCTTTTTCTCATGGCCGTGTCTTTTTTTTGCAACTCACTATTCAGTTCATTTAACAAGTAGTCAAATGTATGCTTGTTCATTCTAAATTTTTTATAAAATTTCTTCTTGAACCTTCGAAGTTTAGGATAATCAGTACGAAATTGGCTTTGACTTTTGTTTTCCAATAAAGGATGTACCCAATAAATTCTATTTCGACGAATACGCTGATGTCGTCGTCTTCTTCTTATTAATAAAAGCCATAACAAGGATAGCAACAACAATCTTTCCTCCATGACTACGTTCAGTCAAGCCGTGTTTTCTCTACGAAAGCCGGAGTATAACTGTACATGACCACGCGGTTACCACATTGCAACGACAGCGACAACGCGCAGCCACATCACATTTTGTCGGTACCACAACGCAACTGCAAAATGCCGCTGCGACACTATTCACACGTAACCACAGCTTGACCACATTTTGTCGCTGCGACGTGGTGTGGTTGTGGTACATGTGAATACACACTTAATGATAAGTTAATTTTAACACAATCTCATAATATTAGATCTCATTAGTCTAATAAGGGCCACAATTTTTTATATTTATAAAAAAAGTTTAATTTTTTTTGTTTTTTTTTGTAAAGATTTAAATAGTGTTATGAACATATTCTTCAGAATTATGAATATTTTTGTTATATTATTTTATTAAATACTTTTTAATACAAATTTTTGTTACGTTATTCTAATAAGGCTCATCCGTGTTTTTCTGATAAAATACGATTTGTTGAAAGCTTGATTTGTTAGAAAATGAAAATTGACGTTAGCGGAAAATAGAAGATGTTGTGTTTGTAATGATAAAGCTTAATAAAAATATTTTTTGATACGGTCCTTTTTAAACCATCTGATTTTAATAAGGGCCACAAAGAGGGTTTTAAAAAGGCTTATTTGTGAGGTAAAATTACGAGTGAAACCCAAAAAATTATACTTATTTGAACACTTAATAAAGAAAATATTTGTCTGATGTCATGGTTTTTATTCATATCGTTTAAATATTCAAAATATTTAGTTTTGAATTAAGGTGGCCTTGTTTGCTGCAGGTACCTTACTGAAAAACTGTTCGGAATTCGTGAAACAGTGCCGTCGTAGTTTTTCGTCAGCTGTAATTACAGCTAAGGAAATAGCAACTCTAGCTGAAATAAATCCAGTTTTTAAGGCAGTCCGATCTCGAAGAAAGAAACGGTTATTTGAATACGAAGCTGTAGATGAAACACCAACTGACCCGGAGGAATTATATGAAATGAACGTTTTTTACCCGATGATAGATATTATTGAGAATACATTGATTACACGTTTTCAACAACTGTCAAAATTCAACGATACGTGGTCTTTTTTATACAACATAAAAAATATTCCAGAAAAATCCATGTTGGAAAAATTTTGTGCTGATTTACAAATCACTTTAACCGATGGAGAAAAATGTGACATATCTGGACAAGAATTGGTTGAAGAACTTGTAAGCCAAAAGCCATTATTAAATAATCTTCAATCAGGAGAGCCAATAAAAGTTCTTCAACTTATAAAAAAAAATGATTGGCAAGATATTTTCCCTAATGTATGAGCAGCGCTTCGTATCTTACTAACTGTGCCTGTAACTGTTGCCAAAGGAGAACGAAGTTTCAGTAAATTGAAACTTATTAAAACTTACCTACGGTCTACTATGGGTCAGGAAAGACTGTCCGATCTCGGAATTTTGTCGATAGAAAATGCTATTGCCGAAAGGTTAAATTATTCCGGGCTTAATGTTTGTTAACAAACCTTCAAAAATAGTATCAAAGATTGGAAAAAAGTATGTTTATAATCGGACATACGCCGAAAAGGGTACCACCACCACAGTACTAGCTGCCATCAATGCTGTTGGATCACACACAACATCCAATACACGAAAATACGAGAAAAATGTCCGTATCTGCAACCGTCAAGGGAAAAACTAAACTATAGTTACTCAAAAGAAGCAAAAATTATCAGTAACAGAAGATACAAATGATGATTGGACATGTCACACGTGTAAAAGACAATACTCTGAAGATGTGTCTTCAAAAAATGGAGCTGAGTGGATAACTTGTTCATTTTGCACGTTTCCCTATCATGTACATTGCCAAAGCCAAGATGTACCAAAAGGATGCCAACAACAAATTTTCATGTGCGATGCTTGCAGTATCACAGATAGCGACGAAGATATTTATTAGCTCGAATGTGCCAACTCAATGAGTTTTTGATTTATTTGTCACGAAATCAGAAACATATTTCTATATAAATGCGAAAGATGCAGCTTAGTAGTTTATTTGGAAATATTTTTCTAATTTCGTGGCAAAAAAAAATTAAAAACTTCTGCAATTCCGTGATAACGTAATTAGCCAAGTATGTATCACGGACTTAAAGTGATTATCGCGAAGTTGTGTGAGTTAAGAAGGTTTTGTTTTTAACCTATAACTCAAAAAATAGTCGTCTTAAATAAACTTATTTTTCCAATTATTGTAAACAAGAGACTGATTTAGGGGAAGGCAGAGTAATTACGAACGCTGGGTAATCGCGAACGCAGCTATTGCACTATGTTAGAAAGAGATAACATTATTTTACTCATCGCCATCTTAAAAATGACGCCATTACTAGTGCCAAGCGATAACAGCACATAACATTCAAGGTAAAATTAATTCAAATATTTACTTATTTTCGTTACAATTTTTATATAAATGAATCACGGTGTAACTCATCAAGTAATAATAGTTCTAACATGACATTTATATACATAAATAATTGGTAATTGAAGATTCTATTACGACTAATTACACGCGGCCAGGCAAATATAACCTAAAATTATAAAATATTTTTTTGTTTTATTACCGAACTATTATTGTTTTATTGGCGAACGAATTGAGCGGGTCAATTACGAATGTTCGGCATTGCCCCAACCTAGAATAAAAAATCGGTTCTTTCACTTGATAAGTTAGTGTTGTTTCCTTTTAATTAAAATTAGGGGACATTCTCCATTTTATGTCTTATTTGTTTTAGATGCTGCGGAATTACAAAAGGAAAACGGAAACGAAATATAACGTTGAAGATCTTAAAAGAGCCATTGATGATGTTAAGAATAAAAAGTTAAGCTTAGGCAAAGCGTCTACTTTGTATTCGGTACCTAAAACTACAATATTTGATCATATGAAAAAGACAGTCATAAAACAACCGAGGTGTGGTAGAAAATCTATTATTGCACTTATTAAAGACTATTATTGCATTTTTTGCAATGAAAAATACGACGATAGCCCACTTGGTGAGAAATGGATCCAATGCTACGTTTGTGAAAATTGGGCCCATAATAAGTGTACAGACGGGCAATCATCTTCGCTCGGATATACTGTTGTGATCTTTGCCGGCCAATAAGATCTCAAACTTAAGTTTAATCGTAATTAATCTGTCGTACGTGATCTCATTCTTAGGCTAGTCTGGGTCAATTACGAACGATCGTAATTGCCCCACTAGGTGTCCGTGATTGCCCGACCAGTGTCGGGTAAACACGAACACTGAGGGTTTTGTTTTTCTTATAAAAGTTGATTATATAAACACAAATTAATATTGTTGTTTGTAGGTATTAGTCTAAAGTATTATAATTTATCTTTCAGAAAAAGCTATTAAAGTTAATCTAAATATAATATATTTCGATTTATTTCAAAACTCCTTTAGGTGTTCGTAATTACCCTGCCTTCCCCTATGCTCCTATTAAAAATAAAAAGATAAAATTGCAAGAAAATAGCGAAGATTTATTACATTTTATGTTTTATCACGAAATTGGATGAGTTCTACTACTACTACTACTACTATACTAGGTTCAAAATTATTTTTTATTATTTATTATTTTTTATTTAATTATATTAATATTCCATATCCGGGACATTGGTGAAATCATCTTTTGTATGTAGAATTTCCGATGTCATTCTTGAATACATTTCTTTAGATGGTTCAAAATGTATACAATTTCCTTCACGTTTTGGGCCTTTAGCACCATCGGCAGCTAATAGTGTACTATCAACTGTTTCTGTGATAAGACGATTTCTGAGGTCTGTTTTAATTAAATGAGTTTTACTGAAAACCCGCTCACAGTCTGCACGTGCATGAGGCAAAGACAGGACTGCGAGTGCAAAACTGGCCAATTCAAAGAAATCTGTTTTGTACAACAATGCCCAGAACTCATCAGGCTCATTAGTATCTTGAAGACGTTCAGGATAGCGAACTTTCGCAATAGGCAATCTTCTCCATTGATCGTCTATCTGTTGTTTTTGGCTATCACTAAAAGATGCACTTATGCAAGGTACGACTTCCATAAGGGGCATCAATGTTGGGAACTGATCTCTGAAATTGTTGGAGAGAGCTGATGCTGGTCCTAGAGGTTGGAGTTTCGACAGCACAGGGTCTTCCATGTCGTAACGTTTTTTTATTTCTAAGGCACCAGTCCTGAGGAAATTTCTGCAGCTTGTATAGAACAGTGCTTTTTCGTGGGCTGCCTGACCACATCAGAGTGTTCGGCTACATCTCGGAATTCAAGTATATGAAATGCTGAACAAATCATATACTTGAATGCCGAGATACATTCCCTCGTCATGTAGTCATAGTCATAGTCATAGTCATTTATTCTTGATAATATACATTATACGTCAATCCAATAATTCAAATTATTTTTTATCGTAAAATGTCACAAATTTTTCTTAAAAATATAGAATAAAATACAATAATAAATATTAATAATCAATTTTGTTTTCAATCTTTCTAAGTAGGAATTCATTATAACTATAGAAAGACTCCTCGACAAGCCAGCTTTTCATTTTTCGTTTAAAAATGTTAATGTTTTGCGCATTTCTTATGACGTGGGACGTGTATTTGGAATTACTTATTTTCAGGGTCTACCTTAAAGTGGCCATATACGCAACGAGAAATCGTTACGATCGGACTGTACAGTTCGAACGGTAACAATAAATCGCTACATGTATGTTATAAAACTGTACAGTTTCGACCGATTTTTTAAGACTGTGCAGTCGAACGGAACAATACAAAAATTTCAATTGATTAATCGGAATCGGAAGAACTGTGCCGACTGATCGTAACGTGTATGCGCTCGTTCAGTTTTCGTGTTCAGTTTTGTCGTCAGTCGCAGTTCGGGTGGACGTGCGCACGCGTCATGGCGTCTCAAACTAATCGCGAATGGCTAGAAGAGTTTATTGAATTATATCGCAGTGAACCTTGTCTTTGGAATACTAAAGGCAAAGAGTATCACAATCGTGAATTAAAACGTTCGGCGTACACTAAGCTGATTGAAAAATTAAAAATAATAGACCCTAGTGCTGACAAAGATGCTGTTGTAAAAAAAATAAACAACATTCGCTCTACATACAAAAAAGAGCGTAAGAAGATCGCTGATTCGAAGAAATCAGGAGCAGGAACCCAAGAAGTATATAAACCAAAATTATGGTATTACTCTATGTTGCTGTTTTTGGACGACCAAGTTGAACCCAGACATTCATGCTCAAATATGGATGACGAATCAACAGACAACGAGGTAAGTTATTTGCGTGATTATTAAACAGACTGTTCCAATAAGGTCGGCTTTTCTTATGATTTTTTTTATATTTTCTTCTATAGTTTTTAGCCCTGTGGTGCCAGCAGAGTAGAATAGCACTAAATTTAATATGGTAATGTGAATATATGATAAGCAAATCCACCATACTGAGACATGCTCTATAAGTACTTAGTTATTTATATTATTACATGAATTCTTCCTTCTTTCACGTTGTACAGTCCGATGCAAACTTTATGTCCCGCGGAAGTTAGCTGCGAGTGAAGTTTGCGCTGGTACAATCAACTAAAGAATGATTTGGCTACTTTTGACATTTTTTTTGTAATATTGTAATATTATATTGTACCTAATATTGTACTCTGCGCATGGACACGCACGAAGTTCGCGAGGACATACGAGTAAAGTTTGAATCGTACTGTAGCAGTCACTGCTAACTGTGCTGCTAAGCAGTGTACTATGGTAGCAGTCTCGAAAAAAATACGTACCTACATATTAATACTTAGTGAATTAACGTGTAGGTATTTAAATAAAACTAAGCAACTTTTTTTATTAAATGTTTTATTCTTAAAGCTTCTGTTTAAGCATAGAATAGTTAACGTATAAAATTATTTTGCCACGGAACGCTGCCTTCACTTGCAAAGTATTCCATGTACTCTTCTCTGACTTTTTTTGCTGCAATTGAGGTATTACCAAGATTTCTTCTTTGTAAATTAACTATGGCTGAATCCAGTGTATCATATCCTTGGGTTATTGACCCTTCATCAACATTTTCTACGTCGAAGCATTCTCGTTGACAGTAAGAACTTTCTGACGTCTTCATTAAAAAATTATGTAAAGCACAACTGGCCATCACGACAGACTCTATTCTCTTCGGATCAATACTAATTTTTGTGTGAAAAATTCTAAATCGAGATGCTAAGATCCCAAACGCATTTTCGACAATGCGCCTTGCTCGTGATACACGGTAATTTAGAATTCTGGTTTTATTTGTGGTTAAGTCTGCTTGCCTAAATGGTTTAATTAAATCTGTTCTAAGTGGAAATGCATCATCAGCCACAAACACATAAGGCAACTTTCTAGTGCTATTTGCGACAACTGTGTCGGTTGGAATACACAACAGATTATTATCAAGTTTTTGAAAAAACATAGTGTTTTTGAGTACTCCACCATCTGAAATTCTTCCATTGGTTCCAAAATCACATAAAATAAATCGATAATTTCCATCAACGATTGCGAATAATACCATGCTATGATGGTTTTTATAGTTGAAATACTCTGAGCCACATCCAGCTGGAAGAAAAATTGCTATGTGTTTACCATCCATTGCGCCTAAACAATGCGGAAAATTCCATCTCTTTTCAAACACTTTGGCCACATCCTTCCATTCTTCTTCCGAGCGTGGGAACTGTAAAAAAATTAATTGTTCTTTCAGGAAATTGAAAGTGAAGCACAGTCATCTCTGGCCGCCCAGTCAACTTCACAGTCATCTCCAGCCGCCCAGTCAACTTCAGAGTCATCTCCAGCCGCCCAGTCAACCTCACAGTCACCTACAGCCACACAGTCAACTCCAGAGACTCGTTCGATTGCAAACACATCATTTAATAGGAGTTGTTCAAAAAGGAATGCAAATGAAATCCTAACTACTGAAGTTTTACAGTCTGTTCAAAACCATTTCAAAAGGCCAGCAATTAGTAATGAATTTGGAGCAAACGTTGCAGCTAAGCTGAGAGACCTCACAAAACATCAACGTATATTGGCCGAAAAAATAATTAACGAAACATTATTTCTGGCAGAGATGGAAAATTTGACTATTTCACACCAAGTGACTGATTCAACCAGTGTGCGTTTCACTAATTATAGTTACAATGTTCCCAGCCCCGTTTCACATACTCCCAGCCCTGATTTAAACATTCCTAGCCCTTATCAGAATTCAAATTTTGAAATCCAAACTCATTTAGGTTCCCAGTCAATTCTGCAAACTTCTCAACAAGTTCAATCCCAACAAATACAAAATTCAGCGGCTGCTTATTTAACTACTTTTGATATTAATACAAATTAATAAACCGTCATTATTATGATAAGTACAAATTAATAAACATTATATTCTAAGTAATTAGTAGTTTTTTATTTCTTACCTTAAAATATTCTTTGCGGAGAACCTTATATATTGCTTTACAAGTTTCCGGTATTATGCGACCCAAGGCTTGAGATGAAATAATACTAGAGAATTTCAAATCTTCATAATTTCTTCCTGTTGATAAAAACCTCAAAGTAGCTACAAGCCTGTCATGGGGTGGAATAGCATTTCTCATAATAGTGTCTTGCTTCTCGATAATTGGTGCTACCATATTCAGTAGATGTAAGTACGTATCATGATCCATTCTTAAAAAATTATGCCAGTCTTTTGGAAACATCTTTAATTCCGCCAACAAATTGACATGAGAATGAACTCTTCTTTTCATTAGCCATTCTTTGCACCAGATGCTACGATTTTTCCGCTTCACTTTTTTTTCCTTCAGGGCGAATATTAATCCAACAACTGCTAAAACGTCGTCCGTCGAAGCCATCGCTGACACGTGTGCGTCGGCACCGTTTATTGTACCGTCTGATCGTAACGATTTCTCGTAGCGTATATAGCTTGTATGCCATGTACGATAAACTGTACCGCTCGAACTGTACAGTCTGATTGCAACGATTTCTCGTAGCGTATATGGTCACCATTACGTTACATCCGTCCGATCAAAAGCCAATCATGTTCGTATTTCATTGGTATAGATGTAATAAAAGATGGATGCTTTTAGATTCGACTTTATTCGCAATTCACATGACACAGACATTATGACATTATATCAAGACAGCGCACAGTGACAAGTGACAGAGGACAAGACGTTGACATTAGGATATTACTATACACAATATGCACAGATTAATACAATACCTTATGTAACAGTTCGTGAGTGGCACATTATAGGCGCTACATACCTTCAGTTTTAACTCTGCGATTTAACTGTACAGTCCAACTGTACAGATAAATCGTAAGTCCATACAGCCTACACACCTTCAAGCAAAAACGCGCGACCTTTCAGTTTTTATCAATATGGCCTCCAGAGACGACGCTTTAGCGATCGTAGGGCTAATGTGTGTGTTAAATGAAAATAGAAGAAAACGAAAAAAATAGAAGAAAAAAATAGAAGAAAACGAGAAAACGAATAAAAACGACAAAATACGTATTCACTTCACGCTCGCCACGACAAAACTGACGAAACTGCACAGTTTTCGACTACACACTCTCAGTTATCACTGTACAGTTCTATCTGTACAGATTTATCTGTTGATATTTTGATTAGATCTCAGTTAAACTGTACAGTTCAACTGTACGTTCCACACACCTAACGATTTATCTGTACAGTTTGACTGTACAGTTAAAACTGAAGGTATGTAGCGCCCATTACGCCTGGTAAAAGAATCTGCCAGAGCTCTGTATATATTTTCAGCGTTCGCTGTAGGAACTTCATCGGTGCCTGTTTCAGTCTCTTTAAAAATCAACAGTTCCCAGAATATTCTGCAGATTTTCTGAGCATCGACATCGAAATAGCGTACTACAACACAAGCCATTTTGATCGAGGACACGTTCGTAGTCTCATCAGTAAGCGCAGAAAACTTAGCTGATTTTAATTTACACACCAAATTTGTGCCCTTCTCCAATAACATTTTTACAACTGCTGTGATTTTAGTACGCTTCAGTTCAATTTCTTGTACTAATTTGGAATCAGGAATAATTTCTTTTCAGTCAAGTGGTCGGCCACAGAAAAATCAATACAGTGTTCTGCAAAAAATGCAGCCAGTTTAATTTCAGCTCGATCCTTTTGTTTGTTTTTGGAGTTGTGCCCGTCTTGAAACCAAATGAAGAAAATTTTGGGCATTGTAGGCGTGATGAACTTGGTTTGTTTTTTATATGTTTTTTTTTTGACTCTGCATGCGTTTTCAGATTTGTTATCTCTGCAACCAAGGAACTAGCTGGACAGAATGCGCACTTCGGTCATTCCACCGCGTTGAAACATCTCCTACCAGGTGTTTAATTTTTCCTTCCAGTATATTTTATCAGTCTTTAGAGATTCTAAATTGGTCCAATGAATATTTTAATTTCATTCACCATAACTGAATTTTTTTGCACAACAAGGTTTAATGTATGAGCCATGCAACGAATATACTTTGCTCTGCCAAATGCTAATTCAATGGCTTTCACTATATTTGCACAATGTTGGTAGTGACGGCCACAATTTTTTCATCGGGTATTTCCCATTTTTCCCATTTTTAATGGTGGTTGATAAATATTCGCCGGCATGATTCTCCGAAAGTGGCTCACAAGCTATATTGAAAGCAACAATCTTAAAATTTTTGATATAATGTATAGTTACTCCCAGATAGCTCTTCATTTGTAAATCCTTCCATTCGTCAATCTTAAACATATATTGGTAATGGATTGAAACTTTTTGATTAATTTCATAGCTTTTTCTCGTATTTTCCATCAATAATGCCGGTTATCGTTTTGCGACATGGGATTTTATATAATGGTGCAAGTAATTTAATCAATTTTCCAAACCCTTCTCCTTCGACCACGCTGAAAGGAAGATTATCGCGGTATATCAGTTCTGCTATAGCGTCTGTAATAAATAGTTAGTGGCAGTACAAAATTCCACCCTGTATATAAACTGCAAAAAGGGTTAGTTTGAGTGATAGCCAGCGAGACGGAGATCCAAGCAATGTTACTATGTCGGCCGAGCATTCTTCCACTTTGTTGACGTCGCTCCAGAAACAAAATGCCGACATATGTGAACGATTGATACGCGAAGTACGTTCATCAACTCCCCTTGAGGGGTCTCCATCACCTATACAAGCTTGTAACAACGGGAATTTTTCCAAATGTTCATTGCGTTACAGCGGCGCATCAAACGAGTGCGTGGAAGGCTTTATAGATGCTATACAGGTATATAAGAATTGCCTACAGATAACAGACGACAACGCAATAAAAGGGCTATCTATGCTCCTGTCGGATAAGGCAGCTTTGTGGTGCCAAGGCGTCAGAAAGTCAACCACATCCTGGGACGACGCTGTCCTGCGTTTGCAGTCTTATAGATTTGCTTTACTTCTATTTCTAGATGGAAATCTTGGGTTAGACAATCACGAGCAATGCTGGCTTCCAAGGAGGGCTTGAATATGTGATATGGTGGATGAAATACAAATCGAGTAATTAAATGAGCCCCAACCAATTGAGAAGCCAGTCGGTGAACCCAGCACCAGCACTGCAGTTCCATCAGATATCAAGGACACAAAAAAGTAAAAAAAAAAACATTTGTTGAACTAAAGCAATAGGTAATTTATATTGTAAGAAATTGAACAGAATAAGAGGAGATACGATGAAGAAATGAGACGACAGAGTGAAAAACCGGCCAAGTCCGAGTTATACTCGCGCACTGAGGGTTCCGTACTCGGGTATTTTCTCCAACACTTTGCACGATAAATCAAAAACTATGATACATAAAAATAAATAAAAACCTGTTTTAGGATGTACAGGCAAAGCCCTTTCATATGATACCCCACTTGGTATAGTTATCTTATTTTGAAAATTGAAACACATTTTAATATGTTTTTTAAATGATGTAACCACAAATTCGCGGTTTTCAGATTTATTCCTGTACTTGTGCTATAAGACCTACCTACCTACCTAGGTCAACGGGAAGTACCTTATAGGTTTTTTGACAGACAGACAACAAAGTGATCCTATAAGGGTTCCGTTTTTCCTTTTGAGGTACGGAACCCTAAAAATATATTGAAGAAAAAATTTTTAAAGAAAAAAAGAACTTTGGAATTAGAAATTTAAGAAATAAGAAAAGAAAAAGTAAATATTTAAAAAATAAAACAATAGGTACATGAATAAAAAACCCATAGTATAGTTTTATTTTAGACTAGCCGATGCCCGCGACTTCGCCCGCGTGGATTTAGGTTTTTCGAAATCCCGTGGGGACTCTTTGATTTTTCGGGATAAAAAGTAGCCTATGTGCTAATCCAGGATATTATCTATCTCCATTCCAAATTTCAGCCAAATCCACCCAGTAGTTTTTGCGTGAAGAAGTAACAAATACACACACACACACACATACACACACACACACACACATACAAACTTTCGCCTTTATAATATTATTAGTGTGATATAGTGTGATTAAGTACATACTTTAAAATAAATATTTCTTCATGAGATGATGATTGACTTCACATGGATTTAGATTTTTTAAATTTCTGTGGGAACTCTGTTTTTCCAGGTTAAAGCGCCAGCCACACAGGCCGCGTTTGGAATTGTATAAGACATGGCATACCGCTTGCGTGGCGTGAACGTTCGCGGAGACGTTACGCGTGTTGTTATGTCGACGGACACACCAGAAGCTAAAGAAGCTCTTGTATTTTTACTTACTGCGATTAATGGGGCTTGGAAAATACCAGTCGGATATTTTCTTGTCGATGGCATTTCAGGAGAACAGCGGGCGAACCTAGTCATACAATGTTTAGAATTAGTACGAGATACAGGTACCTATCCAAGTAACTTCAATGACCTTCGACGGCTGTCCGGCCAACATCACCATGGCTAGGAAGCTTGGTTGCTATTTAGATATTGAGAACTTTAAGTCAAATTTTGAGCACCCTGTTACTCATCAGCCGGTACTTATATTCCTCGATCAATGCCATATGACCAAGTTATTACGAATGCGTTCGAAGCATATGGATGTTTCATATGGATGCTTCAAATAGATGTATAAAATGGAGTCATTTAAAAAACCTGAATGATCTTCAAGAAACAGAAAAACTGCATCTAGCAAATAAATTACGAAAGGGCCGCATCTATTTTGAATACAAGAAAATGGAAGTTCGCTTAGCGTCTCAGTTATTTAGCAATAGTGTTGCAGATGCTCTTGCTTTTTGCTGCGAACTACAAATGGCTCGTTTTGACGATGTGGAGGGTACTGTTCAATATTTAAAAACCGTCAACGACTTATTTGATGTGTTAAACTCAAGAAATATGGCCCAAATGCATTATAAAAACCTGTTTGCTCAAGGAACAGAGACATGGTATTTCAACTTTTAGAAAAAGTAAAACGGTATCTAATTTCCAAATGGTACTAAAGTCTTCAACACGCCGAGAAAACCCGGTTTTATTGGTTTTTAACCCCCGACCAAAAAGAGGGGTGTTATAAGTTTGACGTGTGTATCTGTGTGTCTGTGTATCTGTGTATCTGTCTGTGGCATCGTAGCTCCTAAACCGATGAACCGATTTTAATTTAGTTTTTTTTTGTTTGAAAGGTGGCTTGATCGAGAGTGTTCTAAGCTATAATCCAAGAAAATCGGTTCAGCCGTTTGAAAGTTATCAGCTCTTTTCTAGTAGCTGTAACCTTCACTTGTCGGGGGTGTTATAAATTTTTAATTTACACTTGTCTAGTCTGCATAGAAAGCCTGAGTGTATTTTCAACACGTCGAAAAAGAGCAGCAATTGAAGTTCGTTCCAGTTTACAAGATTAGCCAAGATCACTGGGAGTTTATATTTGCACACATTAGATCTCATGGTGGCTGTAACACTAACCCAACCACAGAGGTAAAAAGGAACAGAGTCAAAGCTTCATACAAGCGCGCTACGATAGGTACACTACTACAAGCTTGAGGCGCGTGTGTGCGTGAGCACAGGCGCTACGTCGCGTACGGAGAGAAATCGGTTCAAACCGGCTCGGCCTGTGCTCAAGCTCAGGGGCTGCAGTACACGTCGCGCGCTAAAGCCGGTGTTGTACAACTTAATAAAAAAATACAAAGATAGATTTAAGAAGTTTAATATCGATGCTATTTTGAACGAAGCAGGACATTCTGTACTACGTTTGCCCCCATATCACCCGGACCTGAATCCTATTGAAATGGCCTGGTCCTAATAAAAGGTTATGTTGCCTGCAAAAATGTAACTTGGAACCTGACACATATAACTGAGTTGGTTCATGAAAAAGTAAATTTAATGGGAGCAACAGAATGGGGGAAGCTATGCACGAAGGTAAAAGAAATAGAGGCTGATTACCATTGAGTACTTATGTAGGTATAGAGTGATCGCACGCAAGTATGAACTGTTGGCAGACGTTAGAACGGACTCAAAATCACACCGATCGCAGAACTAGTAACACAGTGTCGCGAGCGATGAATGTTTCTCGCGAGGATTCCCGACGGATTTTCTTTATTTAACGAGAAATATGGTTAGATGTGCAGTTCCAAGTTGTAGCAATGATTCACGGAGGCAAAATAAAATAAACAATGATATTTCTTATCATCGGTAAGTTGTATAACTTTAATATTTTTATGAATTTACTCAAGGTGTAAACGGGTAGCGGGCAGGCGCGCGGGCAGGTGTACTCCGCTTGCGAAGCCGCGCCGCCCGCTTCCCCTCGACACGAGTGTTGTGCGTAGCTCGATCCAAATATTTTATCGACTCGTGGTATCGACTTGTAACAAGAAATAATTTAAATTTTTATTCTATTGTAATTAATTACGTTAGAATTAAAAACAAGCAGATTATTTTTTATACATCAATTAATTATTATTTGTTGAAAGTATTATTATTTTACCTGTAAGTAATAGTGTGTAAGTAGTATTATAATACTAAGAGAGTGAGTATCGGCCGATTGTGAATTGGTTTTGTAGGTACCAAGTACAAACTTTATCAATTAAAAATTACAATTAATTCGATTAATTACTTGAATTCCAGATTTCCGAAAAGCCGTGAAATGGCAAATAAATGGGTCAAAGCGATAAAAAGGCGTAACTGGGAGCCTAATATCAGAAGTGCCGTATGCTCCATACATTTTAGTCCTTCGTCCATTTCAGAAACAAAGCGTGGACTTCGCAAGCTGGTTGAAGGAGCTATACCAGAACTTCACCTTGAAGTAAGATTTTACTGAACTATATACAAATAAGTACTAAAAATAAATTATAATTGATTTTTGATCACACAAAAAACATTTTTTTATAGTATTCAATCAAAATTTAACCTTAATCGTAACCTAATGAAATATAACATTTTTATTCTTGTTTCAGGTTCAAGATTGTGTGACTATGAGTGAAAAAATGACACTTTCTACAGACCAAGTCAATGTGGTGCCTTCTACGAGCCAAACTACGGGTGATGAGGCAAGTGCTAATTATGTAAAATTAAACTTTAACTGATTTTTGATCACATAAAAACATTTTTGTTTAGTAGTCAATCAAAAGTTAACCTGAATCTTAACCTAATAAAATATAACGTTTTTATTCTTATTTTAGGATCAAGATTGTGTGGCTATGAGTGAGAATCCTTCTACCAGTCAAACTACGGGTGAAGAGGCAAGCGCTAATTACGACTGCACTCTTAACCCCGGTGACACGCCAAGAAAGCGTAAATTAAAGCGTCGTATCATCTATCTAAGTGAAATTGCTAAACGACGGCGATTACGTTGCAATGCAATGCTCTCTATGTCCAACGAAGTCGTTTAAAAAAGAAAATAGCGTCTTTGAAACAAATGCTAACTCACCTTCGCGAAAAACAATTAATAACTCAAGAACATAACGATATTCTTGAAATATGTAGTCCATCTGCTGCCGAGCTTTTCAAAAGAATGTACCATAAAAGCAAAAAATATTCCCCCAGTCTTCGTGCATTTGCACTGACTTTGCATTTTTATTCGCCTAAGGCATATGCTTATGTACGAGATACATTTAATACTTGTCTTCCCCATCCCAGTACGATTAGAAAATGGTATAGCAATATTAATGCTTCTCCGGGTTTCACTGAGGAAGCTTTTAGAGTTTTACGAGAGAAATCTCAAAAATCGGATAAAAAAATTATCTGCAGTCTCGTATTCGACGAAATGGCCATAAGACAATTAGAAGAATACGATGGCAAATCTTTACATGGTTACGTTGACTTTGGCGCAAAAGTAAGTGGTAATGTCACTGAGCTAGCCACCCAGGCTTTAGTTTTTTTATTGGTGGCTATAAATGATAGTTGGAAATTACCGGTAGCCTATTTTTTTGTCAACGGAGTAACAGCCGAACAAAAAGCAAATTTAGTAAAAATGTGCTTAGCAAACTGTCAAGAAGCCGGCATTGAAGTTGCTTCAGTAACATTTGATGGTTGCCCATCCAACATTGCCATGTCAAAGCTGCTTGGATGTCGCTTTGACCAACATGAAAATTTTGTAACGTCGTTTCCACATCCTGTTACAGGCCAAAAAGTGGTAATATTTTTAGATCCATGTCACATGGTAAAACTAATAAGAAACACTTTACAAAGTAAAAAAGTTTTTAAAAATGCTGACGGTGGACAAATAAAATGGCAATATTATTTAGATTTGAATACGTTTCAGGAGCAAGAAGCGTTCAATTTTTCAAATAAATTAACGTCTCGCCACATATCATTTGAAACTCAAAAAATGAAAGTAAAACTGGCTGTTCAGCTTTTTAGCAACAGAGTTTCCAAGGCTTTGGAATTTTGCGACAAAGAACTACGTCTCCATAACTTTGAAAATTCTGAGGCTACTGTTCAATTTACACAAATAATAAATAATTTATTTGACATTTTTAATTCTCACAAATTCCCTGATATAGATTACAAAATGCCAATTGTTAGGGTCATATGCTTATTATTAATATGTGATATAATTCTATGTTTAATAATATGAATTAAGAGCTTATGAGTAGCGCATGATGTATGAATTGTATGTCTGTATAACTTACGTTAGTCAATAATATAAAATTAATGTCATTAGTAAAACCTCTTTGAAATAGATTGCATAGACAATAATAAAAATATATAAAAAAAACTATAATGTCATAATATTGTATTCGAAGTTCGATTCGGGGTTGACATTCGAGTAAGAAGACAAGAGGGAACAGAATATGTTTTTTATAGTGCAAATGTTCGACGAAATGTTAATTAAATTTAATATTTATAAATGATAAGAGAAGTAGGATTGTAAAATAGAATGATAAGGTAATAAATGAGTTGTAAATATTGATGGAGTTGTTTGAGCTTTTGGCCGATGCCAACAGTTCAGAAGTGGGATCTTACAAGGATATAAAAAAATTCCTTTCACGCCTACAAAGTGCCTACAATTTGTGAGTATAAAACATTTTTTTTTTTGCTTTGACAAGAATTAGAGGAATTATAAAGTTAGGACGTAAAAATATGAATGAGTGTAAAGAACAAAATGTTTAAAAAAAAAAGTGGGTGATTAAACTGCGCACAAAAAGACTGGAAAAAAAAAACAAAAGAACATCGATCAATGGAAATGACTAAAATTATTTTTACAATGTAGTACAATGTAATTTACAATGTATGATTTAATAAGCACGGTATAATTTCGGTTCAGTTCGGTGGTATACAAATTGATAGAAAAAGGGTTAAGGGTTGTTTATGTTGATTCTGATTTTAGTGAAATAATTTTAAGGTCGAAGTAAATGAAATAGCAATGATATTACCTACATAATATTTAATACGAATGTTGTGCATTACGCAATACGCATGGAAGGAAAATATTAATTTTGTTAATCTTTACTTATTATATTAATATTATTGAGAGGAAAGATGTGCTTGTTCGTATTAATTGATAAACTCTGACTAAATGAACCGACTTTAATAATTCTTCCATCATTGAAAAGCTATTTTATGCAGAATTAACATAGGTTATGTATAATACGATAAGTAGATATATATACTTTCTACTAGCTGATCTCTGGTAGATACACTATGTGGTGCCTACCCAATCTACCAATATGGGTGGTCTTGCCCAGTGTGGTGGACTATAGCCTAAATCCTGGCTCCGAAAGGAGACCTGTGCTTAGTAGTGGACCAGCGATGGGTTTCTGATGATGACGATGATGGTGATGATGATGATGATAATGATGATGAGGATGATGAGTACGACAATGATGATGGTGATGATGATGATGAGTATGACGATCATGATGATGATACTGATGAGTACGACGGTCATGATGATGATGATAATGGCGACGATGATGATTATAAGTATGACGATCATGATGATGATGATGATGATGAGTATGACGATCATGATGATGATGAGTACGACGATCATGATGATGATGATGAGTACGACGATGATGATGATGATAATGATGACGAGTATGATGATGATGCTGATGAATACGACGATCATGATGATGATAATGATGACGAGTATGATGATGATGATGATGAGTACGACGATCATGATGATGATGATGAGTACGACGATGATGATGATAATGATGACGAGTATGATGATGATGATGAATACGACGATCATGATAATGATGATGAGTAAGACGTTGATGATGATGATAATGATGACGAGTATGATGATGACGATGAATACGACGATCATGATAATGATGATGAGTAAGACGTTGATGATGATGATAATGATGACGAGTATGATGATGACGATGAATACGACGATCATGATGATGATGATGATGATAACGATGACGAGTATTATGATGATGATGAAGAGTATGACGACCATGATGATGGTAATGATGACGAGTATGATGATGATGATGATGAATACGACGATCATGACGATGATGATGATAACGATGACGAGTATCATGATGATGATGATGATGAAGAGTATGACGACCATGATGATGATGATGATGATGAAGATTATGACGACCATGATGATGATGATGAAGAGTATGACGACCATAATGATAATGATGATAATAATGATGACGAGTATGATGATCATGATGATGATGATGATTCTAATGATGATAGTAACATATATGACGATGATGATGATGATAATGAGTATCACGATCATGATTATGATATTAACGAATATGACGATGATTATGATGATGCATATGACGATGATGATGATGGTGTTGATGATGACGAATATGATGATCATGTTGATGACGATGAAGAAGATGATGATGATGACAAATATTATGATCATGATGATGATAATGATGATGATGATGATAATCTACCTAATTGGAATGACTATAGCTAAGCTAATTGAATTAAAATATAGTTAGTGATATAATAACGAATATGACGATGATTATGATGATGATGATGATGAATATGACGATGATGATGATGGTGGTGATGATGACGAATATGATGATCATGATGATGACGATGAAGAAGATGATGATGATGATGAATATTATGATCATGATGATGATAATGATGATGATGATGATAATCTACCTAATTGGAATGACTATAGCTAAGCTAATTGAATTAAAATATAGTTAGTGAATATTTTTCTAAGCTAGTATTTTTTCTGAGTTTAAGTGACATGGAGGAAAATTATACCCAAGGACAAGGGTTAAGGATGGATAAAGGTCAAGGACAAGACCTAGGGATTGAGGATGGTCGAGGACAAGACCAAAGGATGGATAAAGGTCGAGGTCAAGGCCTAGGAATTGCTATTGGTCGAGGTCAAGACCAATGGTTGGATGATGGTCGAGGTCAAGGCCCAGGAATTGCTATTGGTCGAGGTTAAGGCCAATGGTTGGATGATGGTCGAGGTCAAGGCCTAGGAATAGCTATTGGTCGAGGTTAAGGCCAATGGTTGGATGATGGTCGAGGTCAAGGCCTAGGAATAGCTATTGGTCGAGGTCAAGACCAAAGGTTGGATGAAGGCCGAGGATAGGCCAAAGGAAGGATTTATGAAGGCCGAGGATAGGCCGAAGGAAGGATTTATGAAGGCCGAGGATAGGCCGAAGGAAGGATTTATGAAGGCCGAGGATAGGCCGAAGGAAGGATTTATGAAGGCTGAGCTCATGCCGAAGGGAGGATTTATGAAGGCCGAGGATAGGCCGCAGGAAGGATTTATGAAGGCCGAGGATAGGCCGAAGGAAGGATTTATGAAGGTCGAGGATAGGCTGATGGAAAGATTTATCAAGGCCGAGGATAGGCCGAAGGAAGGATTTATGAAGGCTGAGCTCATGCCGAAGGGAGGATTTATGAAGGCCGAGGTTAAGGCCGAAGGAAGAATGATGATGGTTGAATTCAAGAACTAAGGGTTGAAAAGTCGAGGTCAAGACCTAAGGATAGATCGAAGTTAAAACCTGGTGCACGAGGATAAGGGCGTCAATGACTTTGGAAATTCTATGGACATTACGTTGAGATGTACGAGTTCAACATGAAAGCTAAACTGCAACTTGAAGATTGATATAAAAGGAGACCAAGGACAGCATGTTCATAAAATAAGCAAAGAGGTAATGAGGGAAAAGTGGTAGAAAAAAAAGGGGTTGAAAAAAAACTTGCAGAATCCTTTCCTAGTCACGAAGACGATGCTAAGCTTCTTATAGAAATCGTAAATGAGTCTGTTACAGTGAATCTTTGAAACAATATTATCATAGTGAAATTAATATTTTGTGATAAAAGAACATGTGAACAAAGTGTATGTCTATTCAAGAACGACTAAGATGTAGTATTTAAGATAATTTATAAGCTTAGATTAAAAGTAAACTACATAGTCATAATATTAGGCTAGATCATAGTTCAATTGAGTAGCTTATTGGCACTCATATTAAGAAAAAAAATGATAATATTTCTAACAATAAACGCAAAATAACTGATAGATAAGCGAATAACTACATAAATGATGCACTGTAATACTGTATTGCCATTTTCTAAGACTGAATCAGTTTTAAAGTGGTTTAGAACTGAAAATCGACAATTTGAGGAAAATAGGTTGGAATAAGCTTTTGACTACACAGTTGTACTAATTCTATATTGGAGTGGGTTGGTGTCAAATTGTTAAAGGAATGAAATCAACAATGAAATCACTCTCTTCTACATAAAACAAGTATCTGCAGTTAATGTTAACGATAAAGCGATTTATAAGTACATAATGAAAGTGAATAAGAATAGGAATAGACGACAGATACGAGGAATAAAAAGTAGAAATAAACAAATAAACTCATCAGATTGAAGATAAATAGAATAGTTTCAGTTTCGTTTTGAATATAGACAGTGATTCAGACTGTTTGATATCCATAGCAGTATAGCGGTAACAGTAAAAGATTTAGCATAATAGGACGAGGAGTATGTAGGTATTTTCAACCGTAGATTATTTTGAAAACGAAGAGAAAAGGAGTTTATATTACATAAGTACTCAAATCGATCTTTAAGATAAAGAGGAGTGGAGGGATTGAATAGTATAGAGTAAAAAGGATGAAGAATATGGGCATTCCTACGAAGTCGAATCGGGAGCCACTTGAGCTTACGGCGGAACTCGTAAATGGGGTCATACTTTCGTAGCCCAAATATGAACCTTTTATACAGATTTTTAAGCTTATACACAGGTTTGTTCAGTTGATCCTCAGTTAGGTTAAGATAACAGGTATTAGCGTAATCGAGGATTGGTATAAGAAGAGACTGAGCTAACGCAACCGTAGTAGGTATAGGAAGAACATTACGCAATCTTCGGAGGGAGCCGACTGCACCAAATATCTTCCTGCTCAGCTCAATCATTTGTGGTGTCTAAAACTTTTCCCAGATTTTAGACTTTGTCGCTCTATGGAACGGTTTATGAAACCCATCGAACATGGCAGGCGGCAGCTGTATTTGTGTTACTCGTGACATTAATTTTGGACTTCCGATGATGATAACCTGAGTCTTCTTTGGATTCACTGTTAGTCCAAACGAGTTGCTCCATTTTAAAATTTGTGAAAGATTTACATTTATCAAATTAATAGTGTTGGGCAGATCTGTAATTTACACTGTAAATAGATTTGTAAATCGTCGGCATACAGGCAATAGAGAGAAGTAATGTGGGAGCAAATCGAATGAATGAAAATGGAAAACGAGAGGAGACAACACGGCACCTTGCGAGACGCCAGCCCTTACAACAGACCAACTAGAAAATGAATCTTGAACTCGTTCATGTTATCTGCGTCCATGCAAGTAGCTTCGAAACCAGCCAATTACCTCAGGAGATACGAGTATGTTAAGAGAACTTAATACAGCAAGTAGAATATCAAAGTCTATAGTATGGAAGGCATTACTAAAATCAAGCAATGTCAGTACCGTAATCTGTTGATTGTCCACGCTCTTGGAAAACTTTGGAATCAATGGAATGGTTAAAGATGTACGTGTTTGAGGGGCTAAATACACATACCATTTCATTAACGCTATCAACCTCCGAGACTACATTTAACTAATTTTAGCAGCATCCTTGCGCAATCTATTAAGCCCATTCTACCAAAATTGCGCTGGGGAACTATCTTCGGTTTAACTTTAGAAAGTTGTAATTTGTAAGACAAAAAGAGTAAGTCGTGGTACGAAAAGGCAGAAGCTTTGCACTGGTCATGCTTTTCAACATGACCAAAAATGATAAAAGAAATAGATCGAGGAGTATACGCAGGAGGTACGCAGTTCGGAAAAACGTAAATCGCTGAAAGAGGGAGTATATGTAAGTTATAGCCACTTATGAGAGATTTCAGACGCGATGCTCTGTTATCATTTTTGAGCAGGCAGGTATTGAAATCTCCCATGACGATAGTGTGGTTATAAAGTGGGGTGAACTGCTCTACCAGGACTTCAAATGACGAAAAATAGTCAACCGCTAGATTTGGACTACAGTAGACACCAAGAAGGAGTTTTTCATGCCCAAAGATTATCTCTATGAAAATATGTTCAGCAGTAGATGATGGTTGCAAGGAATTTGAAATTGTAAAAGGAATGTGTGATCTTATGTAAATAGCTACACCTCCACCAGTGCGCCCAATTTGGCCATTGCGAATCAAATGAAATCATGGTAGAGAGTAAGATGTTGAAGGTAGCTAAAATCACGTGTATATTTTTACTATCGAAAGAGGACAACATATCAGGGTAATGTGCAGGAATGCTCTGGGCATTTAGATGAATAGCATTGAAGTTATAATTAGGTCCATCTCATTAAAAGCGTTAGTATAACAATCCTGTAATCAGTTAATAGCCTACGTGCTATTTCTGTACTATGTGAATACTTATATGAAAATACTAAAATTAATTATTGAAATTATTATTTTATAAGTAACGATTATTGTTTTTTATATTATACACTCAAGAATATTGTTTTAATTACTGTGTATTCATGTTTCGGCAATGTGTACAATTTTATGTCGTTTTTTTTTGCTTTTAAAATGAATTTAGAAAGATCGAATACTTTTATGGTAATTTTTAGTTTAAAAAGATTAAATCGCGGAGGGACTCGCGATTAACAGGAAGGCCGAGCTGTTAGGGTCATTTGCTTATTATTGAGATTTATTTATTAATATGTGATATAATTCTATATTTTTATGGTAATTTTTAGTTTAAAAAGATTAAATCGCGAAGGGACTCGCTTTTAACAGGACGGCCGAGCTGTTAGGGTCATATGCTTATTATTAATATGTGATATAATTCTATGTTTAATAATATGAATTAAGAGCTTATGAGTAGCGCATGATGTATGAATTGTATGTCTGTATAACTTACGTTAGTCAATAATATAAAATTAATGTCATTAGTAAAACCTCTTTGAAATAGATTGCATAGACAATAATAAAAATATATAAAAAAAACTATAATGTCATAATATTGTATTCGAAGTTCGATTCGGGGTTGACATTCGAGTAAGAAGACAAGAGGGAACAGAATATGTTTTTTATAGTGCAAATGTTCGACGAAATGTTAATTAAATTTAATATTTATAAATGATAAGAGAAGTAGGATTGTAAAATAGAATGATAAGGTAATAAATGAGTTGTAAATATTGATGGAGTTGTTTGAGCTTTTGGCCGATGCCAACACAATAAATGAAAAAAACAGACATAAATACTTTGCTTTTTTAGATTCTACATTTGAATATTTACAAAATTTGGTTACAGTTGATGATAAAAAACTCATATACAGTAAAAACAAAGTAGGTTTCTTAGGATTTTGCATTTGCATCGCTAGTATGAAACAATTATATTTGAGACTGGTCGACGAAGAAAAAAGCTTAAAATTCATTCCCATGTATAAGATAAGCCAGGATCACATAGAATTGCTGTTTTCAGCAATCCGATCACATGGAGGATTTAACAACAACCCGTCTGCTCTACAATTTAAAGCAATTTATAAAAAACTCTTAACTCATATGGAGTTAAGAAAAACATCTAAAGGGAACTGCTTCCCTTTAGAAAACATAATGTTATTACATTGTTCTTCATCTGTTGACCATATAAATTTAACAACCAGAGGAAATAGATCTCAAGAAGATGAAATTGTTAGAGATATGACAGACTCGCAATTTATGACTGATTGTGAAGAAGATTTTGGATTACCTGAGAGTATGTTATCTGAGCCATCCAAGCAAGTAATTTCTTACATAGCTGGCTATGTAGTCAGATTTTTGCTAAATAAAATTAATTGTAAGGAATGTCGAAATGCACTTGTATCGAACGAAAAAGGCCATTATCATAAATTTATTATATTGAAAGACAGAGGTGGACTTCATTATCCATCAAATGATGTAATAAACATTTGTATACAAGCGGAAATGACGATTAGGAAAACCATATCACTCAAAAAGACAGGTAATTTCAAGACCCTTGGTTTAGTCACTGAGACCTTAAAACTGTTTATAGGAAAAAATATTTTTAATTCTCTTCGTGAACACATATTTTATCAATCGCCTTGCAGTAATCACTTAATTCATTTGTTGCGAGCAGTGATTGAAAAATATATAGATATAAGGATAAAATATCTAGTACGTAAAACTGCAATTAAACAAACTAAAAGGCAAATGTACAATAAATTAACACATTTCAAGGGTCAATAGTTTATTAGGAATGAACTGCATTATATTATACTAGAGGATGCCCGCGACTTCGTACGCGTGGACTAAGGTTTTTTAAATTCCCGTGGGAATTCTGTAATTTTCCGGGATAAAAAGTAGCCTATGTGTTATTCCAGACTATAGTCTATCTCTGTGCCAAATTTCAGCCAAAACGGTTCATGCGTTGTTGCGTTAAAGAGTAACAAACATCCATCCATCCATCCATACATCCATACATCCATCCTCACAAACTTTCGCATTTATAATATTATATATAAATATTAAATATATATATTATATTAAATATATATATTATACTAGAGGATGCCCGCGACTTCGTACGCGTGGACTAAGGTTTTTTAAATTCCCGTGGGAACTCTGTAATTTTCCGGGATAAAAAGTAGCCTATGTGTTATTCCAGACTATAATCTATCTCTGTGCCAAATTTCAGCCAAAACGGTTCATGCGTTGTTGCGTTAAAGAGTAACAAACATCCATCCATCCATCCATCCATCCATCCATACATCCATCCTCACAAACTTTCGCATTTATAATATTAATAATAATAATAATAATTTTTAACCATTATTAATTTTTTTTAACCATTTTTGGACAACTCATTTTCCAAATTTCGTAATTTTATTTAAATAGAGGATAATTTGCGAGGATACAATAGAACGTAAAACTGTGATTTAGTTTTTATTTGCGTTTGATTTTTAAATATTATTGTGTATTATAGTTAAGTATGTCCTTGTGTTTTATTCTGCTACAAAAAAGATTAATAAATATGAGTGTATATTATTATAATATTAAGTATATCCCTGTTTTATTCTGCTATAAAAAAGATTAATAAAAATTATTTTATATTCTAACTGTGCATACTCCTGTTTTATAAATCTCCTAATTAAAAATTCAGGTGTTTGGGGACGCCCGTCAGAAGTGAAGTTTATACGCATTTTGAATGGTGGCTATTTTTTCTAATTTTAAAAACAGTTTCCTCTCTTATGATCACAGGACGCCTCAGATATCGATTTTGCGGCCTAAAAATAGAGGAAAATCAAAATGGTGGCCACTTTTTCCCAGATTTCGATTTTGAAAATATCGGTCCACAGTGCCGACTTGACGAGCAGAGTTATAGGGCACTATGAAAGATGAAAGTTAGGCACTTATGAGTAGACACTGCGTAATATGTAGGTATGACGTGTTTCCACGATATCACTAATGATAAGATGATAAGAAAATTATTACCATAATATTAACAAGTAAAAATAACAAGACCTCAGCCAGCATTTCGAATTAACCCTTTGTTACTTTTATGGGGTTCGAATAAAAATGCCAGTTTCCGAAACAAGAACGTTTATTTTATTTATCGACGGACGCAAAATAAATATAATAAGTATTTGGTTTTATTTTCACAAGTAAGTTTACAAAAAAATATTTAGTTTATATCTTAAGATAGGAATTACTAATGTAGGTACGATAACTTCATTGGTAAAACTTCACGTTAAAATCATGGCGCATCACTATCCAACGGACTCTGCCGCGATATCTATAAGTTAATATGTATAGAACAACTGCTTACACTTGGCATAAAGGCGCGTGAGCGATATACTCGCTCTATACCTACATATGTACTCAATGCTGATTACTGTAAAAGCGATCATGTGGTGGACATGATGAGAGATACATTTGTTATCCACATAGGGGATCATGATTCTGACTCAGATGAGGATGGAAGCTCGAGTGACGATAGCGACGACGATGAAATGGCCAGTTCTAGCACCAACACCACGTCCTCATCTGGTTTCCACGTCACGCATGATGACTTAATGGAAGGAGTTTCAACATTACTTTAATTTTATTTCGATTAAACATTCTATAATATACAGGCTGTTTGGTAATTAGTATATAAAGACGACACGTACCCATGCTACTTTGATCTGATGAATAAAATGCTGAAGTAAAATGACGAAATAATATTATAAAAATTTCCATACAAAATTTAATTTTTTTTTATGTCCAAGTTTTCATGGCCCTAACGTGCCCTAACTCACTGAGATCATGGCCTTGGCCTATCTAAAGATGGCCAACAATCTCAGTGAGTTAGGGCACGTTAGGGTCATGAAAACTTTGACATATTTTTTTTAAAATTTTGTTTGGAAATTTTTATAATTTTATTTCGTCATTAAACTTCAGCATTGTATTTATCAGATCAAAGTAGCATGGGTACGTGTCGTCTTTATATACTAATTACCAAACACCCTGTATAATTCAAACATGTTTTAATACATTTTATTGATATTTTATCTAATATATTTTTCAATGTTATTACATTGAAAAATATATTCATTAATAAGAATAACAAATATGTAGGTGCGAAGCCACGACTCGCGAGCGAAAGCCTAGTTCAAAAATAAAATAAAAGGCACATGACTTTCGTGCGAGACTGTACCCATGCGCAAACACACCCCCGCCACTTTTTCCTGCGTTCTTTTTACGTGACGCGTACTGTATCTGCGCGTTGTTTGAAATTGAGTGTTGTGTAGTAAACGATAAAGTATATATTTGTTCGTGCCGCTTTGCACTGATCTATCGGTGTGTGTGGTGTGTACGATACTTTACATCTATTACTGCATGTGTATTTGTAGCAAGTGGTAGGAGATACAGGCGGCAGTAGGTTTCAATACAATTTGATTCATAGGGCATATCTATATTATTTACTCATCTGTGCCAAGAATTGTGAAAATTACCAATACTTACAAAAATGTAAACTGGGAAGAAGCAAAAGCAATTGTTCTACCAAAAAAAATACGCGGCAATAGAGACAATCGAGAATAGATGAAATTCCCTTGAAGCAAGCTTACACTTAAAAAATACTAATTACAGAATGCAAAAAGCGAGATTTATTGCAATTATTGGTGGCTAATCTCGTTCTAGATACTATGAAAGTTTTCACAATGATCTCATTTTATTTTTATTTTACTAAATAGTCTACAAAGCCGCATTTACACTTGCAGGGAAAACGACTGAGGAGGGTCTTTTCAAAACGGGATATATCCAAAATATGATTTTTTTATTTTAAACTGAGAACTAGGTCTTCTTACCTATGCTAAAATACATCATTACACACCTAAAACGAATGTAAAACAAGATATGCTACTTAGAAAATTGGACTTAAAAAAGCTTGTTCTGAACAAAACAGGATATTTTCTCAAAAAATATCGCCATAGTTCACATTCTATTGATTTCGTAACTGTTGTATAAAGTCACCATTATTGTTGTGTAAAGTTGCTTAAGCTAAATGTCATGTATGGTCTATTGTCTTTGGTCTCTCTCTTGCAATAAACGAAATAAAACTTGGTGTCAGAAGTGCAGAAATGAATATTAGTCAAATAGCTACTTAAAAGTGCCAAGATTTTGTTAAAACTTATTAAAATCAGTCATAAAAGTTAATTAAATTATATTTCGTCGCTTCATTCTTCAGATATAACTAACAAAATGGTAGTACCTTTACCTTGCAGGCAACACTTCGCACTTTTAGAAAAGAGAAAGTCAATTTATCTTATCTCTTGTGGGTAGGCTCTGTGACGGTTCGTCATTCTTTTTCCGTGCGAGGCAACAAGCGCACGCTTCAAATTAAAAGAATAAATTAAATATCATAGTGAAAAAATGAAGAATAAATTAAATATCATAGTGAAAAAATTAAGAGGAAAAGTGAGAGAAAACATAGGCGATTAATTGTGTACTCATAGGCGATTATTTGTGTACTCATCGTCGGATTCCGAGGACAATATATGTAAGTACTTTAACAATGCGTTACAGTGTGTAATTCCCTGGCGTGCGTAAAGTGTCAGGTAGGCTTTCCTGGCGGTTAACTGAGGGTTAACATGAAGGACAAGCATGACACTAAAAATCAACCCAGGCGGGTTTAGCGCCGGTCGACTTAACCGGACAAGTGAAGGTATCTGTAGGCTGACCTGGCGGTTAACTGCGGGTTAACACGATGGTTCAGCGGATGCCAATAACACCCTTTGTTCCCGAATGTTCAATTCGGTAGATTCATTGCTAAAATATTATTTCAAACTACCCTCAAAATTTAACTTTTAACACCGTTTTCTCGTTTTTTGTTCCCGAATGTTTAATTCGATAGATTTATTGCTAAAATATTATTTCAAACTACCGTCAAAATTTTAACTTTTAACACCGTTCTCTCGTTTTAAAAAACGGAACACAAGGGTCAAATAAAAACAATAACGCACCGCCCCTGTTATCTTGTTCGCCAACGCCATCGCCGCTGTCACCACAACAGCCAAAGGCTCCGCCTCCGTTAGCTTGCGTAGCTGTGGATGAAATTGTTCCGTCGTCGTCACAAGACGCATGCAGCGAGCCGGTCGGTGCCGGAACTCGAGCCGGAATTATTACATGCTTTGGGGGACGCAGCGGACGATATACCGACTTATAGTCCCAGCATTCATGGTAAATTGGCGCAGCGATGGCTCCCAATTTTAAAGTACGTGACTCCAAAAAATGGCAAACAGTTAAAAGCTCCGAATTTAAATACAGATATATCTGCCGCTGTCGCGGATATTGTAAGGGCCCGAGACAGAAAGCTTCAGTCGAGGCAGGATCAGTTGGGCCTAGGTATAACGGCCATAAATAAAGCGATGACCTTGTTATTGACCGATGGTGACAAGGTACAAGCGTTTAAAATTTTTATCGGATAGCTGCCGAATACTTACCGATCTTCACTTTACTGAGACACAAGTAAGATCGAAACTGATCACCCCGGGACTAGATAAATCCTTTTTATCTGTAATTCGGGACCAATATCTGTAACTCCTTTCGGAAATACACTTAAGTACCTGGAAAAAATAAAAGCCTCAAAGGCCATTGAGAAACAGGGACTCCAAATCAAAAAAGGGAAAACTTCGACATCGAAGTCCGAACCCAGAACCGCCGCGCACGGCCGATGACGCAGCCGCCACCGTCAACGCGGAACTCATCTTGGTCTCCAAGCGCGACGGACGCCACCAACAGGCGCGCCCCAACGCGGCGCTAACACAGGTACACGCTGGCAAACTGCAGCATTACAATAATTGTGGGCTTAGGATTACTAAAAATTCTGTAGTTTTAGATTGGGTTCGCAACGGTTACGGTATACCTACCTACCATTCACTCATAAAGTAGTGCAATATGATATCCCTCATAATACCTTCTCAGTTGGAGAAAAACGGGAAATGGCATTGGCCATTATGAAATTATTAGAATTAGGAGCTATTAGAAAGTATAAACCTCAAATAGATCAGTTTATTTCTAACACCTTTTTAGCTTCAAAAAATCTAACGGCGGCCACAGGTTTATTCTCAATCTTTGACAGTTAAATTAATACGTTTCCAATTCTCATTTTAAGATGGAAGATCATAGAACGGCATCAAAATGATACCAAAAAACGGCTTCATGGCCACCATAGATCTTAAAGAGTCCTACTTACTGGTCCCAGTAACGTGTGCCCAACATAAATATTTACGATTTCCATTCGAAAACGGAAATGCGCAAATAATACCTAACTTACGAGTTAAATGTGATGCCTTACGCCGTTTCTCCACTGCACAGTGCACACCGCACGGCACGACATAATACTGTGACGACTCCGAGTGCCATACATTTCTATGGACCGTTTACCCACTGAACGACACCGCACCACACGACAAACGAGAACAAAAATGACATCGACACCAGGACACAAGCAGACGGGAAAAATGTGGTGCCGTGTCTAGTGGGAAAACGGCCTTATGGTCTATGTTCCGCCCGACGGACGTTTACAAAATTAATTAAAATTTATAATATATATAAATTATAAAATTAATAATGAAGGAGGTAGTTAGTTATCTAAGGTATGCGGATATATAGTATTTCAATCAGTCGTGTATTTAGACGACATTAAGTGCATTGTGGACAGCTTTGACAAATGTCTTAGAAACGTAAACGAAACTGTAAGGTTACTAAATTGTTTAGGTTTCGTAATTAATTACGATAAAAGTAATTTACACCCTCAACAGGTTTTTAGGGTTTATGTACAACACAGTTGATAGGACAATATCGCTTCCCTCAGATAAGCCAAACAATATTTTGAACCTAGTTAAGGGTAAGCTTTCACTAAAACCAAGAAATCTAAGATTTCAAGCTACAAATTTACCATCATAGAAAAGACTTTCACGTAATTGAATACATGTTTAAAATAAATCAATCTTTCGTCTCAACATTTAATGTATCATGTTTACAAAACTATTTTATTTATTTTGTAGTGATCAATCTCCCGTACCTAGTTTTACGAATCATATTAATAACACGATTTGTTGTATTGAATAAAGCATAAGTTCAATCAAAAATTTTTGTGAAAATAAACTAGGTTCTATAACAAATCTATTTGTACAGTTTTGGTAAACATCCATTTATTAAAAAAAAAAAAAAAAAAAAAAAAAACATAATAATAAACATCACTTTATATTACAATAAATAGCCACGAAATGCCTTTGTTTGTTTAGTTTGTATGGGATGTTTGTTAAAGTGCAAGCTGGACCTTAACAAATTTTATACCTACCGAATGGTAGTATTAGGGATTTCGCTCAACTATTAGGTGTTCTCACCTCAGTCTGCCCAGCTGCAAGATATGGCTGGTTATATACGAAGAAATTAGAAAGACTGAAATGCCTGGTTCTTAATAAGCACAAAAGTTACGATGTAAGTTTTAAAATCCAACGTGGATATCTTGCCAGATTTGATGTGGCGGTCGAATAACATTCCTACCACATCAAATACACTTATGAGTCCTAATTTTGACTTGGAAATTTTCAGAGACGCATCCGGGGCAGGCTGGGGAGCTTATTGCGAAAACAGGCACTTGACTTAATCATGGCATCCTTATCTAAAAATACTTTAGATCAATACAGCGGGACCTATAAATATGGTGGCAGTTCTGTCTCGGTAATAAACTCGACCCCTACAAGTGTTCACTTTCGTCTATAATGATATTTTTAACTGAACAATTTAATAAAGGTGCCGCATACTGCTCCCTGCACCCACCGTTCCGCACGGTCTTTACTTTAGGTACCTAGTCATTTAACTACCAGCGACGGGGAAACGATTACTTAAAGGTGCCTATAAGTTAAGACCAGCCACATCGAAGTATTCATCCACTTGAGACCCACAGTTAGTATTAAATATCGCCAATTGGATACCCAATTTTTCGTTAGAGAAAATCACCGAAAAATTGATATTTGCTCTGTGCACGGCACATCGAGGACAAACTCTTTCGCTAATAAAATTGGATAATATATTGATAAGTACTTAGGTCTCACGGGCGTTAATCGTAATTAATCGTAATCGGGATATCAGACGTAATTAAAACTTCCGCAGCTGGACGTGAGCAGCCGGTATTGTTTTTACCTTATTTTAATGAGAATAGGTCATTTGTCACGCTACCGTCATAGAGGACTATTTATTCCTCACCAAGAAGATTAGATCAGTAACTTCGAATAACCTGGTATTAACATTCAAACGACCGTTCAGGCCCGCGACCACCCAAACCATCAGCAGGTGGATTAAACAAGTGTTGGACGAAAGTGGCGTGGATGTGTCGGTGGTCAGCGCGCACAGCATGCGCCACGCTGCCACATCCGCGCCGCGCGCCTCCGGTATTTCGGTGGATACCATTAGGAAAACTGTCAGTTGGACAAGCAGCTCACTGTCCTTTGCCAAATTTTACCATCGCAGAGTATAGATGACGGTATCTTGGCCAAGTCTATTTTATTACCTAGGGAAACGTAATTATGTTTTCCTAGTGACAGGAATAGACTACAAAATAGGATATCTAATAAGTAATGACTTATTTACCTAGTTGGTTTAAAAACTTACCTTTCTTTGTATACCTATCAAATAAATGTATAAGATTTATTTTGTTACCTAATATAAAATGTGATTTGTTTAGCTAAACACTGTTTACTGTTTGGCTGTTTATTTTTCACTTTTAAGTATGCAAAATTTTCCTCTCTAAACATCTACCATTTTGTTAGTTATATCTGAAGAATGAAGCGACGAAATATAATATATGATCAAACGAACTTGCAAAGTGAAGTTCGATCGATATTATATGAGTACGCTTCATTCGAAGATATATACACCCTCCCGAACCCAAACCCTTATCAGGAAAATTTTGTTCCTGGTAGTTATTTACTTACTCTAAAAAGAATGACGAACCGTCACAGAGCCTACCCACAAGAGATAAGATAAATTGACTTTCTCTTTTCTAAAAGTGCGAAGTGTTGCCTGCAAGGTAAAGGTACTACCATTTTGTTAGTTATATCTTCGAATGAAGCGTACTCATATAATATCGATCGAACTTCACTTTGCAAGTTCGTTTGATCATATATAATAAATCAGTCGATATAAAATGCCGAACACGGAAAAAACTCAACTCAACTTTACTATGGATATTACCCAAGTTTGTGAAGATGAACGAGTATTTCCAAGGAACAGATTCTAGACTAATATAAGACTAATAGAACTGGATGATAGTATAAAACTGCTTTACAAAGATTTATTGCAATGTTACATGACTAGAGACTATGTTAATCAAACTGAAATATGCTCGATTGACCCAGAAAATATACAATTTTTCCTACCCCAAATGTATTTGGGTGTTAAAATCATGCAAGAAATTCAAAAACCCAATATCGTGCAGCAAAAAGTGTCCCTGGCTGAATGTTATACTCGTTGCCGCGACTTTCTATTATATTAACAGGTTGCAACATAGATATGCTGCAAGGAAATTCGGAAACGTTATGAAATACTTCCACTCGTCAAATATCTGTCACCTGAAGAGGTTGTGCGCCACAGTCATAGAGTTTCCCGTCAATGTTGCCATTAACCCAGAAACTACCGCGTATAGTCAAAGATGAAAATGACCTTCAGATAATCGATGACGAGTGGAGACTGTTACCCGATGTCAACTTTTCAACCTTAGACATCGGCACCTGGAAAGCTCACGAATTTTGGGAATAGATCCATAGCAGAACTGACTGCAAAACAATAGCAAAGTTTGCTCTACACGTTCTCTGTCTTCCTCACAGTAACACAGATTGTGAAAGGATATTCAGCCAAGTGAACAATATGAAGACCAAGATGCGAAATAAGTTAATAACTTCGACTGTAAATAAAACACTATTAGCAAGACAACTTATACAAAATCAAGGAAACTGTACGAAGTTTAAGGTGTTGCGCGACATGTGTGACAAAATGAGGAGCAAGGAAAAGTACACACTCGACAAACATGAATTTCAAGCAATAGAGACAATAAGAAACCTTTGTGGAGAAGAAACAAATGAGGAATAAACATTTTTAAATTATATACGGCATTTTAGTATTTTTTCCTTAAAGTACGGCAAATCAGAATGTGACATACGGCAACTATAACCTTATATACTATACTTCACTTATATATCATAAGGTGTGATTGTGGTCAAGCGCTTACCTATAGAGAATAAAAAAAAAAAAAACTTATATTTTTACGATAGCAACACTGAGTCCTGCGCTCAGTTGCCCGGCGACGCTCGACCTGTAAGTGACGTGCTTGTATTTTTTTATGACATGGAGTGGGACGACGAAAAATGTCTTACGTTAATTAATCTTTATCATGAGATGGAGGTATTGTGGAATCCAAAACACCCAGATCATAAAAGTCGACCAAAGCGTTTCTACTCATTGAATGAAATAGCAAGCCATTTTAATACAAATGTCTCAGAAATAGAAAGAAAAATTAAAAACTTGATAAGTCAGTATTATAGAGAGAGAAAAAAAGTGACTGACTCAAAAAAGTCGGGTATCGGATGGGTATCGGTACAGATTGTTTTTATCAGAGCAAGTGGTTTGCATATACATACCGTAAGTCTTTACGAAATTGCCCAATAAATCTGATTTTGCCCAGCGGGGTATTTTTTTCTAATGTTCAAAAACATGGAAACATGTTTAAGTTGAGTTTATTATTTTATCGGTGGTAAAAATTTGAGTATGCGTGTGGCAACACTTCACAAGTAAGAGCTAGTTCAGACATGGCGGATTCCGCGCGGATGCAAATCGCGCGGTTGAACCGCGCGGATCCTAATTACATTAGCGCCTTACAAATCGTTCATACCTGTCCGCACGGATTGACAATCCGCGCGGCTCAACCGAGAAAATGAATTCGCGCGGTCGCCGCTCGGTTTTATTTACTTGACGTACCTAGAGGGCGTTCAGTTGCTCCGCGGAAGCCGCGCGTATCGGACGGTGACAATGGATCGCTTCGACACCGAGCTATTCATCGATGAGGTGGAAAAAAGACCTGCTTTGTGGAACATCCAATGTGCAGAATATTCTAACAAAACGATTAAAAACGGAGCTTGGCAGGAGCTGGTGGAGATTTTTGGAGAAAATGAGGATTCTTTGGAAAAGAAGGTTCTTTTTGGTCAGTAGACATTTAATTATACATTTTACCAGGGTAGTTTACATGTTTTGAATAGACAGTCCACCCCAAATAACTGAAATGTGTATAACGTTGTTTGGCGGTACGTAACGAGCGCGGGAAAACTATCACGTTACCACAGTAACGTATAGCTATTAACTGTAATATGTACAACCCACCAACGCGACGCGCCATCTTGAGTTTAGTTATTTGGCGCGAACTGTAACAATTTTAATTTCATATTTTCGTGTCTTGCCATTCTACACGACCCTCATTCACAAAGTAATTAGCATATTTGTCTCTAATGTTTAATGATGATGGTGTACCCCTTCCTGCATGTAATGTAATAAGATTACTCATTGGCGCAGTATGTAAAGTATCTTCATACTGTATACCATCTCTAGTTCTAACAAAATTGTGTAGCACGCAACAGGCCTTTATTATGTCTTCGGCAAAGTCTATATTCACGTTTATAGGCCTATGAAAAATGCGCCACTTGTTTGCCAGAATTCCGAAAGTGCATTCAATAAAACGTCGAGCTCTTGATAACCTGTAATTAAATAATTTTTTTTCATATGATAGCCCTTTACCTGCATAGGGTCGCATTACATTTTCGGATAAACCAAACGCTTCATCGCCAACTATGACGTATGGCAATGGTTTAGGATCTGTTTCAGATATTGGTTTAGGTTTTGGTATGTGTAATGACTTTTCTATTAACCTTTTATAAAATGCTGAATTTTTAAAAATTGCAGAATCACTACTTTTTCCGTAAGATCCGATATCTATGAAAGTAAAACAATAGTTACTATCACAAAGTGCCAACAGTACTATGGAAAAAAAAGTTTTGTAATTATAATACAAAGAACCCGAATCTTTGGGTTTTGTAATCCTTATATGCTTGCCATCTATGGCGCCTATGCAATTGGGAAAATTTGCATATTTTTCAAAATCTTTAGCTATTTTCTTCCATATATCTTCGCTGGGTTCAGGCATGACGTTTTTTGTGACTTTTTCCCACAGAGTTTCACATACTTCACGGACAATTCCTGTGATTGTAGATTTGCCAAGACGAAAGTTCACATACTTCACGGACAATTCCTGTGATTGTAGATTTGCCAAGACGAAAGTTGTAATGTAGTTCTCCAAAGGAACAACCAGTACCCAGATATCTGAAAAATAAAATATTAATCTGTATCGTTTTGAAAGTCTGCCGGGTCCGCTAGTTAAAGCATAATGAGTGTCTTGAATTACCGCCGCTACTGTATTTATATTTGTTAAAGATAGTGATTTCTGTTCCAGGTGTATCATTACAAAAAAAATGGAAGAACATCCGTGATGCTTATAATAAGGAATTCAAGAAAGGCAAATCAATTCCTTCTGGTTCTGGTGCATGTAAAGGTTCAAAATACATGTATTTCGACCGGCTTTCTTTTCTTCAGAAGACGATAGAAAACAAAGAAACTATCACAAACATAGATGAAGCCAAAAATGAAGAAATTCGGAACATTGACCAAAAGCTAGATAATTTTGTAAATGCACGTGAAATACAACCGGTACCCAATAAAAGGAAGAAAACTAAAATTACTTCAGAAGAGCGATTGGCTAACATATTAGAAAATAGTATTGAATCAAGAGATAAAATACAAAGACAAATACAAGAAAGTATGTCAAAGCAAGATGATGATGATAAACTTTTTTGCATGTCATTGTATAAAGAGTTAAAGAAAGTTCCAGAAAATAAACGATTGGCTACTAAAATTGAATTGCTCCAGGTAATACAGAAAGGGCAGAAATTACCATCGCCTATTCATATCACGAGCCAGCAAAACACGCCTAATGCAGTATTTTGGCAAAACCAACAATATTCAAACCCACAAGGATATTTCACTGGATATTCTACAATAGTACCAGGAGAGTCTCCATCGCCTTTATCATGCAATAGCACTGACGATTCACAGTCTTCTATAGTACAAAATATATATTCTGACGTATAAAATAAATATCTTACCTTAATGTGATCACGAGTTTTTCTTCTGGGGACACGCTTGACCTCATATGGGTATCATTAGATTCAATTTGTTTACTCATCATTTCTAATAATTCATCAAATGAATTTATCGACATTCTCAAATAATTGAAGAATTTTGGTTCAAAACTTCTTAATTTTGGATATAAAGTCTGAAACTGACCATGAGTAAACCGATCGCGTAATATTGGATGCACCCAATACTGCCGTTTCTTCTTTCTTTCTTTTTTACGGAGCAACAAGTACACACATATTGCTTCTTCGACTTCCATGATTGGACTGTCACCCTATGCGAATAACGGCACTCCGCATGTACATCCGCGCCTGTCTGAACACTTGCGTTTAGAACCGCGCGATTTGCATCCGCGCGGAATCCGCCATGTCTGAACTAGCTCTAATTGTCACCAATTTCAATTCAGTTGGCAGTGATCACGTGTCAAAGTCGGTCGTGTAATTTGCGGGCCAAATTCGTTGTGAAAAACTTTTAATTGAACTCTCTTCGTAATTGCTGCAGGTGAGTAATTTTCTTACTACAGTTAGTTGGTAATGTATAAGCAATAATTAACGAATAACCAGCACAGAAGCTCTCTTAATTATAGAAATATGTTGGTAGGCATTGTCAAATTGCTTTTTCTGAAACACTTTTTACGACTTTGCCCACAAAAATATTAACGTTAGGGCTGTCACCTCAACATAAAATTAGAACTGAGATAAATGTTATTGTCTGATCCATTCGTTTTGAACGACTTCTGTTGATATGAGAAATAACACATTTAAGTACATTTTGTACCTACGTTACGTTATATCAATTTTTTAGAAGTAATTTTTTTCGTGAAAATTCAGATGAAATATTTATTGTTAAGGAAATTTAAAATGACGGAATTTACGCTCGCACCCGTGTGCGAGTCTTTGCTCGCGCTCTATTGTTATCATAAATGTTTTGTAACTTTATTTGGAAGTTCAATTATCTATCCTTCATAATATTTTAGTTAAACTTTCACATAATCCGATAAAACATCGAAGTTCATTTTGCTTTATTTTTGTTTCAGAATGAATAAGTCTAAAATCACTAAAAAAAAAAAGAAAATTATTAGGATCAAGGACATATAAAAGTTATTCTGAAGAAATCTTAGAATTAGCCGTTGAATATGTTAAAAATAACACGATGTCGAGTAGAGAGGCGGAAAAGAGGTTCGGAATCCCACGTCGGACTATTTTAAATAAAGTCAACAAAGTACATTTGAAACCGGTTGGAGGACAAACAAAATTGACTGACGAAGAAGAAGAAAAACTGGTAAACGTATTGATAGCTTCAGCAGATTACGGCAGCCCCATGACGAAAATGGACGTAAAAGTGCTAGTGTTTAAATATTTAATATTTCAGATATTCATCAAAAAGCTTACCGATTCAAGTTTGTAACCACGACACAAACGGACTCCAATGTTCCTCACTGTCTATGAACTAAATGCAAAAGTTACATAAAAACTTTTACTCGCGACGTAACAAACGCGATCAAGACGCCCTTTTAAAATATTGTTCAATTGATTATCGTGGACCAGTTTTGGTTAATAATGGAAATGGTTTAGAGAAAAGATGGATTGGTTTGTTTACTTGTCTAGCGATAAGAGCCATACATTTGGAAGTCAAGATCTCTCAGCTGAAGAAGGGCTTCGAGCCTTGAGAAGAATGGTAGCAGCAAGAGGACTGCCAACACTTATTACTTCAGACAATGCGTTGCAATTCAAATTAATGTCAGAAATTTTGTCGCAACTATACTGCATAGAAAATAAAATCCAATGGAGGTTTATACCCGCTCTAGCACCTTGGTTTGGCAGTTTTTATGAACGATTAGAGATGGTCGTTTTTGTAAAAACGTTTTTGAACAACGATGCGAGTATACGATGCCGGCATCCGATGCGAATATATCGAAAAACGGATGCCCGCAACGAATCGAATAATACGATCTGTGCGAACGAGATAATTGACCACGCAACGGAAAGCGGGCGGCGCATCGGCACTCGGCAGTCGGCACGCCTGACGCCACTGCTACATATACAGGGTGGTCAAAAAGTCGTGGATCAAACGCAATAGGGAGATAGAGGAGGTGATTTCCAGCAAAAAACATTTCGACAGCATGGCCATATTTAAATTGCCCTAAAAGTTATGAATATTTTTGGGTTTTTTTTAAAAATACCAAATTCTTTTACAATGAGACTAATAAAAAAAAATGTAACAAAAAAACAATAAAACAAACGATGTTGTGTCATTACTAGATAATGTATCAGCACTACAAAAGTTCTTTTGAGGCTCTGGGTACCAAATTACAAGAGCAATTAATTTTTTTCCGAAACTTTTAAAGCGTTACCAAAAATTAAATGTCACTTTAAAAGTGCACTGTGAAAAAAAAATGTACTACGGAAAAGTGACCCTATATCAGGAAAACTTGCCGATTTAATGCCAATTCAAATGAGGTATAACACATTACCCTTTGTTTTATAATTCTGGTTTTATAATCGTTCTTTCATATCAAGGTGCAAATTTCAGTAGATTAGTTTAATTCAAAAAAAATTGAAGATTATCATGCTGCTAGTTAAACTGCTAGTTTTTTGTACGTTGGAATGCTAAAAACATCACTGTGCTTCTCACACTTAGTGAAAAGAACAGAAACTAATCACTACCACCACGTGCCAGAACTACCCAGAACGCCCGTCTTGCAAGTAGTTCATCTTTTCTAGGAAACAAAAGGATAAAGAAACTATGCCTCTCTCTCACACTAATCATTCTTCCTTATTCCAACAACGCAAATAGAAAGCACAGTGATGTTTTAGCATTCCAACGTACAAAAAACTAGCAGTTTAACTAGCAGCATGATAATCTTCAAAATTATTTTGAATTAAACTAACCTGCTGAAATTTGCACCTTGATATGAAAAAACGATTATAAAACCAGAATTATAAAACAAAGGGTAATGTGTTATACCTCATTTGAATTGGCATTAAATCAGCAAGTTTTTTTGATATAGGGTCACTTTTCTGTAGTACATTTTTTTTCACAGTGCACTTTTAAAGTGACATTTAATTTTTGGTAACGCTTTAAAAGTTTCGGAAAAAAATTAATTGCTCTTGTAATTTGGTACCCAGAGCCTCAAAAGAACTTTTGTAGTGCTGATACATTATCTAGTAATGACACAACATCGTTTGTTTTATTGTTTTTTTGTTACATTTTTTTTTATTAGTCTCATTGTAAAAGAATTTGGTATTTTTAAAAAAAACCCAAAAATATTCATAACTTTTAGGGCAATTTAAATATGGCCATGCTGTCGAAATGTTTTTTGCTGGAAATCACCTCCTCTATCTCCCTATTGCGTTTGATCCACGACTTTTTGACCACCCTGTATATTACATTACTAGATGCGACATATTTAATGTGGAAAGACTACGTTTACCTATCTACTCTATCCACCTCATACAACAGCATCTATTACGTAACTTTCATATAATTTTATGACAGATTATTTTTCAGTATGTAGGTACTGTGTAGGTACCTAAGTAGATCACAAGGGCGATCGATGGGATAGGGAGTGTATAAAATATGACTGAAGTAAGTACTTATCTTTTTCTATCCTCAAGTTATTCTTGCAGGATGGATAAAATTTACCTATTTACTTATTTTTTTAAAACTCCACTCGCGCATTGATGTAGGTACTTACTATATTGCGCTCAAGACTCTTCTTGTGAACGCAACATCTATGGTGTAGAAAGAGCACCACTTGTTTAAGTTTGTAGTTTTGATTTTGTCATCTCATTACGCGTGAAGTTCAGATGAGAGTAACAGTTATTACACCTACGAGGAGGTTCGCAATTTTCTCTGCTATTTTGTTTCTTTTGTAATCGACTATCGATCATGCCAAGACGGGAAGCAAACCCGTATTGGGACCATTTTGATAGAAAAGACGATATTATCGGGATTTGTAAATATTGTAGTCAGTGTATTAGTTATAAATCTACGACGGGTAACTTAAGGTCTCAAAAGCACCCACATATTCTGGCGAATGATATTTCCGTAAATCCATCAGTACCGCCTCCACAACAAATGCTACCTCAAGCTCCACAGCCGCAGGAAATCGCTACAACAGAAGCAATAGCGGACTTCCCTACTACAACTTCAACGAATGCGACCGCAGAGCTGCCATCATCTTCAACTTCCGGTACACGCACTGTTCCTACTGTGGTTCTTGCTAGACAACGCCGACAAAGGACAATAAATTCCTATATACCTAAGCCCATAACACAAGAGATGAAAAAAAAAATTGACAGAGATTTGCTCGATCTGTTTATCGACGACATGCAGCCGTTTAGTATCGTGAATGATAAAGGATTCCAAAAGTTATTATCATGGATTCCTGGTTACATACCGCCATCCAGAAAGACGATATCGAACTCTTTAATACCGGCATTACATGAAAGAACATCTAATGAATGTCGAGAAATATTAAATACAGAAGCGGTAACTGTATGTATAACAACTGACTGTTGGACCTCTAATAATAATGATAGTTTCATTGCAGTAACTGCCCACTACATTTCGCCAAAGTTTAATTCGCCAAAGTTTAAATTTAAGTCCATCTTATTAGAATGTAAAGGATGTCCCGGCAGTCACACAAGTGAACTCCTTGCACAGCAAATTAAAGGCATTATACTAGAATGGAACCTACTAAACAAAGTAAATTTCGCAGTGTCTGATAATGCACACAATGTTTGCAATGCAATAACAACACAATTAAATTGGAAGCATTATGGCTGTTTCGCACACTCTCTTAATTTGATCGTCAAAGAAGCCATGATACCAATCCAAGTCACGATCGAAAAAGTAAAAAAATTGTCGCACATTTTAAACGTAGCACCCAAGCCACCGAGAAACTGATGAAGTACCAAAGCAACCACTTGGGAATGGAACAGCCAAAAAAACTGGTCATGGAAGTAGCCACAAGGTGGAACTCGACTTACCTCATGGTAAAAAGATTTATTGAGCTCAGTGAGGCAGTCAAAGCCACTACAGCAGTGATAAATAGAGAGTGGCCAATCGTGACGGAAGAAGAGTGGACAAACCTTGAGTTGTTGGTAAGTGTTTTAGCACCATTTGAAGAAATTACTTCCACTTTGAGTGGTCAGATCTATGTCACTGGGGGGCTAGCAATAGTTTTGAGTAATAGCCTTCAAGATATTTGCCAAGAAATGTTACAAAACAGACGCTATATAGACGCTGAGGTGATACAAAATGTTTTATTAAAATTGAAAAGAGGCCTCGATACGCGGTTCCAGAATACTGAACAGAGCAAGTCTCTAGCCTTGTGCACGCTGTTGGACCCTCGCTTTAAGTTAGAGATGTTTAAATCTGATACCAACAAAAATGCCATTAAAGAATATTGCCACGAGTTAATGGCAGGCATTTTGTCAAGACAGGTCCAAATCCCTACTACAATACAAGTAGCCCCTAATGCAACTGTTTCTGGATCGAGTGTATGGAATAAAGTAGACAGTCAGTTAAGCAAGACTAGAGTGCCAGGGACGCCATTATCCAAAGCAATCAGGGAGATGCGGTTGTACATGGAAGACGAAATTTTGCTCCGGCAAGCCGTTGACGTAAAGTGGAACGATCCCACCGAATGGTGGTTTCGTCATTCCAAAATATATCCAACGTTGGCAGAAATATACCGTTCCAGGTGCAATATTGTGATAACTTCTGTGCCATGCGAACGGATATTCTCCAAAGCCGGGTATATTTTAAATGAACGCAGAACTCGTCTCTCAAGTTCTAAATTAGAAAAATTGGTTTTCTCAATGTGAACTCCAATTTTGTTAAAAATAAAGACTAATATTAACTACCTTTGCCTTACACGAAAGAGAACTCCAATTCTTGAATACATTTTTACAAAATAGAGCGCAGGTATCTAATTTAGATTCGTCTTCCGAGGAGACATAAGATTCTTTCTTGGATTCTCTTCAATCACGGCCACAATCACAAATGTCACATTCAGATTCACAAAACTCGCGTCCTCGATCACAAAACATAACCACAGCTGAGATATTAAAAAATTATATAGATTCTAAAAATAACGAAGATGAACATCCTATAGATATATTTTTTAAATCAATGTCTGCTACAGTAAAATTTTTACCGAAAAAGTTGTAACTTCAAGTGAAAAGAGATGTATTGCTTATTGTTAATAAGGCAGAAATGGAATATTCAGAAATGTTAGAAGCACCACAGCATATTGAAACAACAAGATCTATTTATGAACCATCCACATCGAAACAAAAACCTCCTATGAATCAATCAAACTCACCATGGACGATTTTTCTTATTACACACCCCAAGCAACATCCGTAAATAACGAGGACAACATACATACATTCAACATTGACATATACACCGACACCCATGCCTAGATGCTAAGACCAACACATTGAAAGCAATAAAATACTTATTATGCAACTTGCCTTTGATCGCATTGTTCTAAATTCGGCATGAGAAAATATAGTTATTGAGCCAAAATAAATAATTCTCACTTACGCTCCTACCTTTGTCCTAAGCAGACATTTATTATATATATTTGTTCATAACGTAGTTAACTTGCTATAACGTTAAAATGTCATCGCGACGCAGTTCTGCTGATATCGAAAGAGATATCAGGCAAATATTTGGAGACGACTTCTTTGATGATTTGACGCAGTTCTGCTGATATCGAAAGAGATATCAGGCAAATATTTGGAGACGACTTCTTTGATGATTTGACGCAGTTCTGCTGATATCGAAAGAGATATCAGGCAAATATTTGGAGACGACTTCTTTGATGAGTCATGACATCAACCGCTGCAGTACGCGATGAGAGTGATTCCACCTCAGCCACTTCAGCTAGGTAAGTACTTTCGAGTTTGTTTATATCTTAAATGTTTTTGTTGTTATAATTATATATAATTTTCGAGATATTTATTTGGCGGTCGAACCATTGATAGATTATTTTAATCAGTTAATGAGTGAAATAAAATAATCTATCCTAGCAAAGAACTTGTAATTGATGAATCTATGGTTTTGTTTAGAGGACGATTGGCAATACGGCAATACATAAAAAATAAGAGACATCAATTTGACATCAAATTAGTCTAAAATACTAATTAATACGTCTTAGCCGATCCACATGGTCTCGTGCACAGGCTACACATGTATAAAGGTTCTGCTGATACTGAAGTTGGGGGCAAAGGGCATGTAGATAAAGTTGTTTTAAAATTATTAGAGCCATATTTATACACTGGTCACTCTGTATACAGGGTGGTCAAAAAGTCGTGGATCAAACGCAATAGGGAGATAGAGGAGGTGATTTCCAGCAAAAAACATTTCGACAGCATGGCCATATTTAAATTGCCCTAAAAGTTATGAATATTTTTGGGTTTTTTTTAAAAATACCAAATTCTTTTACAATGAGACTAATAAAAAAAAATGTAACAAAAAAACAATAAAAAAAACGATGTTGTGTCATTACTAGATAATGTATCAGCACTACAAAAGTTCTTTTGAGGCTCTGGGTACCAAATTACAAGAGCAATTAATTTTTTTCCGAAACTTTTAAAGCGTTACCAAAAATTAAATGTCACTTTAAAAGCGCACTGTGAAAAAAAAATGTACTACGGAAAAGTGACCCTATATCAAGAAAACTTGCCGATTTAATGCCAATTCAAATGAGGTATAACACATTACCCTTTGTTTTATAATTCTGGTTTTATAATCGTTTTTTCATATCAAGGTGCAAATTTCAGCAGGTTAGTTTAATTCAAAATAATTTTGAAGATTATCATGCTGCTAGTTAAACTGCTAGTTTTTTGTACGTTGGAATGCTAAAAACATCACTGTGCTTGTCACACTTAAAATTTGTGAAAAAAAACATAAACTCTTTACTACCACCACGTGCCAGAACTACCCAGAACGCCCGTCTTGCAAGTAGTTCATCTTTTCTAGGAAACAAAAGGATAAAGAAACTATGCCTCTCTTTCACACTAATCATTCTTCCTTATTCCAACAACGCAAATAGAAAGGATGATTAGTGCGAAAGAGAGGCATAGTTTCTTTATCCATTTGTTTCCTAGAAAAGATGAACTACTTGCAAGACGGGCGTTCTGGGTAGTTCTGGTACGTGGTGGTAGTAAAGAGTTTATGTTTTTTTTCACAAATTTTAAGTGTGACAAGCACAGTGATGTTTTTAGCATTCCAACGTACAAAAAACTAGCAGTTTAACTAGCAGCATGATAATCTTCAAAATTATTTTGAATTAAACTAACCTGCTGAAATTTGCACCTTGATATGAAAAAACGATTATAAAACCAGAATTATAAAACAAAGGGTAATGTGTTATACCTCATTTGAATTGGCATTAAATCGGCAAGTTTTCTTGATATAGGGTCACTTTTCCGTAGTACATTTTTTTTTTCACAGTGCGCTTTTAAAGTGACATTTAATTTTTGGTAACGCTTTAAAAGTTTCGGAAAAAAATTAATTGCTCTTGTAATTTGGTACCCAGAGCCTCAAAAGAACTTTTTTTTATTGTTTTTTTGTTACATTTTTTTTTATTAGTCTCATTGTAAAAGAATTTGGTATTTTTAAAAAAAACCCAAAAATATTCATAACTTTTAGGGCAATTTAAATATGGCCATGCTGTCGAAATGTTTTTTGCTGGAAATCACCTCCTCTATCACCCTATTGCGTTTGATCCACGACTTTTTGACCACCCTGTATATGGACAATTTTTACACAAGTGTAGGCCTTGCAGAAAATTTACTTTTGAAAAAAACATTTTGTACAGGCACTCTCCAATGTAATAGGAGAAAAAACCCAGCTGTGGTGACCAAAAAAAAAAATCCAAAGGTGGATTTATTTATCGTTATAATCGGAAAGGTGTTTGTGTTATGAAATGGAAAGACAAAAGAGACGTTTTGTCGATCTCTACTGAGCACTCACATAGAATGACAGAGGTAGTAAGGCGGCCGAGATCACGTCGCCGCGAAGCTGGCCGGTCGGTTGTGACATCAAAGCCCATCATGGTGGTTCTTTATAACCAATTTATGAAGGGCGTTGATCGTCACGACCAAATGCTGTCTTACTACACTTGTGAGCACAACTCAATGAGATGGTTTGCGAAAATAGGCATTTATATTTTACAAACTATGTTTGTGAACGCGTATTTTTGTATAGGCAAGGTACAAATAGGGCGATTTCTTTGGAAGACTTCAGAGAAAAAGTCATATATGGACTGTTGCCTCCAAAAAATATAAGCAATCCACGACCAACGTTTCCGACGCACATGCCATCTCCTTTGGATCGCAATGATAGTGTGTGCATCAAACGCAGAAACTGCGCGAGATGTACAAGCCGAAAAAAAAGAAGAGACTGAATGGTCGATTGTTATAGTTAGATAGTTCCCTTAACAAACTGTTACCGTATTGGTTTCGGTTTTGGTACAATTTTTTAATCCAGAGTTTTCGTTTCTCTTCTCTTTTTTTATGATATATCCAGACAACATAAGCGCCGTAGCAGCTAATACGTGGTTTTCCATCGTTATACGGAGAGAAACTGAATTCTCAAACCGGCTCACCTTGGCCTGCGAGCCCGGCTCGGAACTTTTCATAAATTAGTCTGGACGTGGCCAATCACACGTTTTTAAAATTTTTGTCTGTCTGTCTGTCTGTTTGAAAAGGCTAATCGATTTTGACGGGATTTTCACAGACAAGTAGAGGATTGACCAGGGAGTAACATAGGCTACTTTTTTAACCGACTTTCAAAAAGGGAGTTGTGTTTTTCTAGCTATGTACACCGAAATCTCCGAGATTTGGACACACGGAGATTCGGAAACTGAGCATACAAGTATCTTATGAGTTTTCGAGTAATACAAACACTGTGTTTGAGTACATTGATGATTGAACTAAGTAATTGTATTATCGTTATCACAGCAGAACAAATCGAATATCGATTTTCTAGGGCTAAATATCGATCCACTCGATCGATTCAGTAATGTCTATATCGAAAAATTGCACGAAATTAGATGAACTGGCCAGGAATACGAATTATCCAATAAAGTATCGAAGAGTGGTACAAAATTATATATAACGTTTAAGGCGTTCTGTTACTGGGGCAGTAAAACATATAGATGCTAAAGATATAAGTTTTGAGGAAAAAGTACTTGAACTTAAAAAGGATTTGTGGAATGCGCCGTATCACGTCTTTGGCCACTGTAATATGTGACCCACGGCACTTGATGCACAGATATATATATTGTAACGCACCTTAGAATTAGGGGTTAGTATCAGTAAAGCACGTTAACCACAAACAACTCTTTTATTTACATTACACCACCATGCTTCATGCAAACCGTATTACTGCACAAAATTCGCCGACAATGAAGCATCAGAAGAAAAAAAAAATGAAGCATCAGAAGATTTAGTACCAGCAATGAAAAGTAACGAAGGTGGTTTTATTTTTTTGCCATAGTATTTTTACTATTTCTAGACTGGTGAATAATGCAAAAAGTCTGATGCACTGTGTGAGTAGCAAGCAATAGTGATATAGAAGAGATTTTCAATAGTGTGATCGCGAAGTTTATTGGTGGCAAACGCATTAATTATTATTCAGGAAGACAGTCGTATTCAGGAAGATGTGCAGCATCAGTTGTTTCCTTCAATTCAAGACAGCCTCAGAACTACCTCAGTAAAAAAGTTTTATTGCGAAGCCCAAACAAATAATCAAACGGCTTGAATGGAAAAGGAACGTAAAAAGAGAAGCGTCAGAAAATCGCAGACTTTTTAAATGTCACACAGACAAGCCAAAAGTCTATTAATAAACATAATGATGAGAATTACGGCGAATCTTGTCAAAAACCTGACCTAAGTGAGACTGATTTGTGAGTGACACAAACCTTTAAATACCATACACCCCATACCGAAAACGCTAGAATACGTAATGCCGGCGCCAGACATAAGTTCACAGAAGTGATCAAGTATGTGCTCACATGTGTGGCACGGGTATTTGATACTATTGTCGCATATTTGATCACTTATGTGCGCTTTGCCGGTCCGTGTCGGTTTTTTTAGCGCACATCAAAGAGATCAAAGTCCAAATATTTGTGTGCCTGCCACACTACGCGAAGTCCAGTTGCGCGAGCGTCGCCGTGGAGAGCTGTCGTGCGAAAAAATGGAGTGGAGTAACGAGAGCGTTTTCGAATTTATAGAATTGATGCAAGGAGAGCCAGATATATGGGATCCGAAACGGAAAGGGCACAAAAATAGAAATAACCTCAATGACGCTTGGAACCGTATTAAAAAACACTTTTCAATACCTTGCACTATCGAAGAATTGAAGCGAAAAAGGAACACTTTACTGACACTAGAAGAAAGAGTCTACAAAAACTGGATCGAGTGCGGAGGAAATTTACAAACCATCATGGTTTGCATTTGATGCCCTCCTACTTTCATGGGTGATGTATATGAATACCGTGTGACAATTTCTACTGAGGCTATGGTAAGTAAATAAATAATTATTTTAGCTACATCACTTTATTATTAATATATATAAATACGTATTACAAAATTCTTAGCACATTTACCTAAAGATAAATACCTAACGTTGTCGTTGTGTAAGTTATTATGCCCGAATTTCATCTCGTAGTGAAATATTCTGCAAACTCTTCTCTGTGCAGAATTTGCTGCTCTTCGAGGATGCGAACCAACTGGGATCAGACCATTGAGTGGGTTTTCATTTCGCCAAGTACCGGGTACAAATATACTTTATTATTACCTCTGTTGATTGGGATTCTGGTGGTGAATAGATATGTTGTGATGCTGAATATTGTATGTATGTATGTTGTGATGGTGATGTTTGAATAGGATTTCAAGTGAGGAACCAGCGGTTTTAGCAAAAAAGACAGAATTCAAAAGTAGGCTTGATCCATTACTTGCAAAAATTGAAACTCCAACCATTACCGTTTCAGAAACTCCTGCTTCAACTTCATCTTCTGCAGCAAAATATCCTAGCTACCTTGAACGCGCACTTCACACCGAAGCGTTTGGGCATCGGTGAGAGGCATAAGTTCTTTTATTATTTTATTCTTTATTTATTTGCATTCATGTTTTACATCATAATAGAAAAAATAATTATAATATTACAACACGAAGCCCCGTCAGGGCGCTGCAAAGTAATTACATATAAATAAAATGTCACGTATATAAAAATAAAAATAAAAATTAAAAAAATGTTATGGAAATTCCTAACTAATTATGTCCTATTAATTATATTAATTAGTCAATCTTAAAAAAAGTATCAATATATTTTTTTATAACTATATCGTGTTATTGAGGTCTATTCGTTCAAAAATTCTTTCACGCTGTAGAAACATTTTTGTAAGGATACAATATTTAGAAGAAGGCTAAAGAAATGGCTATTTCTTTAGCCTTCTTCTAAATATTGTATCCTTAGTTTCGTCTGTAATAATTCTTGGCAGTTTATTAAATATTATTACAGAATTATAGTAAGGGCTGGTTCGGGCTATAGTTTTAAGGTTATAATATGGTATGACTAGTTTATTTTTTTTCCGAGTATCTCTTTGATTTGTATTTATTTCTGTTTTTTTTATATACATAGATGCATGTTTTTCCGAACAAATAACGCTGTCTCCATTATGTAGATGCAAGGTAGTGTAAGATTTTTTTGTCTATGAAGTGTGGCTTACAGCTATCGCGTTGCTTAATATTGACTATTTCTATACAGCAACCGTCAGTCGTGGTGCGCCATGGGCGCCTAGACTGCGGGGGCGGACGGCTCACTGCAATTTTTAACATCGGCATCGTGGAAGAAGCGTTGCGGGATCGCTTCGTGACAGGCATGCGGCCGGAGTTCGCGAAGGAGAAGCTTTATGCCAAAGACATCACAGAGCTCACTTTCACGAAGGCGGTGGAGCTGGCGGAAAGTATCCAGTGCGCGAACGCTGGAGCGGCTAGCAGTTCCAGAAGGTTTTATAAGTACAGAATCACCCGACCAATAATTTACAGTTCTGACTGTTCGCGCCACTCCTTTGACTCCCTTGCACTCCTATGAATATAAATTATCCCTCTCACTCACTCGCTTCTGGAAGAATCTCGCGCATCCCGTAAGCAAGAAAACCAGCCAGTCGCATTCGCCGGTCGACCGTGAGCTATCGCATTCGCGCTGCGCGCCATCGAAAAAAGCCCACACTTTTTCGCCACGCATCAAGCAAATAAATCTAAATAAATTCAAGGGATGTGCTCTGGACGACTGAAATAAGGAAGCTAACGCAGTGAAAGTGCTGGAAAACGCGAGTGAAAACCTCCCTAGCAAGTACCTACTCATTAATCCTTTTCCGCGGCGTAATTTAGTCAAACCGTCCGCCATATTCGCCACACGCGATTTTTCGCTTACGCAAAACGCAATCGCAACCACTGACTCTGATAGTTCTTGTGACAAAGCGTTGATTTCCCAACATATATCTCGACAAAATATCGAATACCTGATGTATAAAGAATGTATATTAAGTAGGTTTTTAGTTTAATCGAATACTTTTTTTCTAGGTTACGCTGCCAGACATAATATAAATGTTGGCAATCCATGTCCGGTGTTGGTTGTTGTGCTGTCTGTGGTCGTAACGTCAGCGCTATATCTGTGGTGAAGAGGGGTGAAACGTCAAGTGGACCTTTGGTTTGGGACGCTAACTGTGTATTGTGTAACAATTGAATGATTATACGGGTTGTTTTAGTAATTTGGAGTTTGTTTATCATCGCCTTTCACAGCAAACAAAATGTTGACATTACTACATGAAGCGTAAACGCCGATGATTGGAAAAAGGTAGTTGAGAAGACAAAAAATGTGATTCAAAAAGATTGGGAGCGTGATCTTCAGTTTGACAGCATATGCGATCAAGAATTAATTATTATTAATCTGTAAGACTGCTCCAGTGATGAATCTGAATTTGACTTTGACGTTGATCTCGGCTTTACACCTTTCAACAATTAAATTTTTAAATACCCTCCAACTCATCTTTCATTTTAATTCTTCTTTCAATGTCGTTAAAATGTATTTTTTTTAATTAGGTACACGTAACTCATTTCGATATGAATATCGATAAAATACGAAAGACGTGTCCCATACCAATTAAATGTCATTATGACAAACGTCTCAGGTATCCAGCTATATTTTATATGCTATAGTTACCAATTATAGTCACCAGCTTATACTACCTAAGCGATTTTGTTTTCAGTTTACATTGAACAGCAGAAGAGAAAGCGACTCGTCTCAGTAATATGGGTGCCCGCGATAACAGAAGCTTGATGAAACAACAAAATCATCGATAAAATATGTGTTCACTGATGTGGCATACAACATTTGCAAGAAAATGATACATCCTTAGGAGCGTACAAGACTACCAACCGCTATCAGGCACAATAATTTACTTCCTGCTGATTTAATCGCTTTAGCTTATATCGTGACTTAATCGTTGTTCAAACAATACTAGAAAACGAAAATCCTGCTTAGGCATACTGCAACAAAATTACCGTTCCAGATATTTCTGAAGAAAAAGTCAGTTATACAGAAATTGAAAGATTTTTGTTGAGAATTGTGTCGTTCATACAAATTAAACAGGTACGAAACAGTTTTAGCCATGATTGGTATAGGGGGCAAGTTGTTCTGCCACAACAAGTTGGGTTATCATAGAAACCCAAGTAAACTTACAATGATCAAGGGAATTTCAAATTGATATGGCAAAATTGAATGAAGCATTGCCATGGTTGTAAGCTAATAATGCGCTTTACAGAGATGCTCGTCCGTCATATCCTAATAATAGATTTAAGTATTAGTTTAATAAATAATTTAATGTTTGTAATAATTGTTTAGTGGTATAAGATAGTGGTGAATGGTGATACATGGTATACATTATTTGACCTAGACCAGCTGCGTTCTAGAAAAGTAGAACAGAGACCTTTTGAGGCTCAGTTTGATACTACTAGATGTTGCTTACACTGTACAGGTGCGTGTATAAGTATTAAAAGAAGTTTCTTAAGCATTGCAAACCAATGTCTGGAGTTGTCTCCGTTCCCGAGCCTCTGGAAGGCGGCCACCATTGTTGTGTTGACAAAGCCTGGTGAAACGGGCTATAACACCCCCAAATCGTTTAGACCTTTTGGGCTCCCGTCGATATCTGGCAAAACTAGAAACAATATTGGTCACGGGGCTAAAATGGCACCTCCTGCCGAAACTTAATACGCGGCAGTATAGTTTTGTCCCCCAGCGAAGTACGGAGGACGCCCTCTGTGATGTAGTGAATCACATAAAGGAACAAAAAGGAACATTGCTGCAGCAGCATCATTATCTTGAGTTTTAAAGTCCACGCCTATATGGAAAAGACGACGACCAATACCTAAGTGAAAACAATGATGATTTTTCCAGTAAAATTAATAGTTTCAATATTTAATTGCAAGGGAATATGACAAATATCTTATCAAGCGCCAAAGAGAGAATCGACCTGAAAACTTAATGGAAAATACATATTACACAAACATGCTTTGACTTGTTATTCACCTTAATATGCGAAAAAGGCGAGAACCTAACATACTGGCAAAGTGCATGTTCTAACCTTATTGCCATGGTTAAGAATCAGGATCCTCCTACGTGGTTCCTTCCCTTAAGCTGCAATTATCTAAACTGGGACGATAGATTGAAATAACTTCTAGTTGCATGTTTTAATGACAGACATAAATTCGTAGACGAACATCCTGTCACCTTGAGTCGGCAATCCACACCTTTCATACATTGTGTTTATATTTCATGAGATTTTCGAAGAATACTGAAACAGTTTCAAGAGATTTCTGGTGGAGAATTGAGTTCAAGCTCACAATTACATACCTATTGTGGACTTCAACGCATTTTGCATTTTCAATCCAACACAGCAATGTTCGATTTAGACACTCCTGACTTCCAGAGTCGTGGAAGTCCAGAATTACATATCTTTTGTCACGCATTTTGCATTTTCAGTTCAGCACAACAATGCTGCAATCTTTGACTCAGAGTATACTAAAGGGACGATGTTCCTCCCATCAGAGCAATACGTGCATTGGGCCCTACTGCATGTGTCAGGATGTAAAGAAGCAGCAAGATACAATAAAGAGCTGAATAAACATATCAGGGTGGCCCAGGTTGCTACAAAGCTTGGACACGAAAACTACACAAGGGTGAGCCCATCTCTCCCTTCTCTGAGGACCACATCATTTGCTTAGGAGGACATACTCCCAAAAACAAATCCTCTCTGAGATAACAGGTGTCATCACTTTCAACAGCAATTTTAAACAGGAGTATGACTTTTTCGGATGCAAGGCCGCGTGTTACGGAAACCTTCTATTTAAAGGAAAAAATAAGACTTTTTTTTAAGGCATGCCATAAGGCATTCAGTATTATAAGAAAAATATAGAATTATTGAAGCCAATGAGCATACACTATTTTTATAAGTCTTTTTTGGTTGACTCAGTAGGGTCGTTGTGGCAACAGTGGGTCAAGTGGGCACACTGAGTCGGCACCATATTGGGCAAAAAGAGTAGGACAATAGCTGCATCTCTTTCACAGTAGATTCGCGTTCAGACGTGACTCGCTTCACGCTAGTCGGTGCGCCGTTCGGAAGTGTGGTGTACGACATACACGTTAATTTGTGTTTTAAGACTACAAAAGTAAAAAAAATCACGTAAGTTTTGTTGTTTTCTTCTCTTGTAGTTATTAATTTTATCTACTTAGTTATTATTTGTACGTAATAAGTATTTATTAAGGTCTCATTTGACAATAAATAGAGATTGCCAGCACAGTTAAAGTTTTTCTTATTGCGTCATAAAATTAAAATGTTATGAGTGGTACACAGTGGGTCGTTTCTAAGGGGGGCACAGTGAGTCGACCCACTGTGTACCTATCACCAGGCGTCTCTAAATACAATCGGCCAGATGACTACAATAGCTATTTTTATTTTACAGAATGCCAAAAAAACGCCCGATAAGTAGAAAAATTGGTAATCACACAAAAGAACAAATGAAGGAAGCGCTTCAAGAAATTGAGTCAGGAAAAAAGATACGTGCTGTAGCAAGGGATAAAAGAATTCCATTTTCAACGCTACAACGTTATGCAGTCAAAGTAAAAGCATCCAAAAGTACAGAAAATGTAAAGCTTGTTCCGAATTATGATGTTAATAGAGTTTTTACGGATGAGCAAGAACAAGCACTTACTGAATATTATAAAAACTGCGCTCTTATGTTTTACGGCCTAACAACAAAAGATTGTCGAAAAGTTGCATATGAAATGGCTGTTATAAACAAAATTAAAATGCCACAGTCATGGATTGTTAACCAGATGGCAGGTATCGACTGGTTAAAATCTTTTCGCAAGCGTCATAATGAACTTTCTTTACGCAAACCGGAAGCTTGCAGTCTGGCTAGAGCAACAGCTTTTAATAAGGAAACCGTGAAGGTCTTTTTCGATAATCTACAAGAAGTTTATAAAAGACATTCTGCATTTGCTGATGGTACCAGAGTGTACAATCTTGATGAGACGGCAACGGTTACAGTGCAGAAACCCCAAAAAGTAATAGGTCCTAAAGGTAAGAATATCGGGAAAGTAACAAGTGGCGAAAAAGGCACCCTAGTAACAACTTGCTGCATTATCAGTGCAGCTGGTCAAGCTTTGCCACCGGTACTTATTTTCCCAAGGAAAAACTATAAGGATCACATGATTAAAGGTGCTCCCCCTGGAACATTAGGGCTAGCTACACCATCTGGTTGGATGAATAGCGAGTTATTTGTCGACACAATCAAACACTTCATCAAAAACACATCGAGCTCTAAAGAAAACCCTTCAATATTAATTATGGATAACCACGAGTCGCATTTGTGCATTGAAGCCTTAGATATAGCAAAGGAAAACGGTGTGACAATATTGACACTACACCCTCATACGTCAGCAAAGCTGCAACCTTTGGATGTGGGCATTTATTCTCCATTTAAAAGCTACTACAACGCTATGGAATCATGGCTGCTAAACAATCCAGGAAAAGGTGTAACAATATATGATTTAGCTGAGCTGATAGGGACCGCATTTATCAGAACCATGACGCCAACAAATATTATTAATGCCTTTAAAAAGACCGGGATCCATCCTTTTGATAGGAATGTTTTCACAGAAGAAGACTTTTTACCGAGCGCTGTGACTGATCGTCCCAATCCTAATGTCCCCCAAAATTCACTTAACGTATCATTTCAAGATATCAGCGAAATTGAGCAAAATAGTCCGACAATTCTAGAAAAGGAAACACTCCTTGGGCCATCAGTAAATTCTCCAACTTTTCAGCAAGAGCCAGAGCATGACTCACGACAAGAACCTCTAGAGTCACAGAGAGAACAACCCCAAGAACCACCCAAGCCTCAGTGTTCTAAGTCTAAAGATACATCGCTATTATCAGGTGGTTTTGTCAGCCCAAGTCAGTTTAGACAACCCCTCAAAGCTATGCCAAGGGCAAACATAAGAAGAAGAAGAAAACCTGGTCGCAGCTTAATCGCCACGGATACACCGGAGAAGGAAAATATTAGACTACAAAGATCGGAAATCAAAAAAAGAAAATTACCCAAGCAAAACAATACAAATAAACCAAATAAAAAAGCAGTTAGAAAAATCTTGCAGAGTGAATCAGAAGATGACGCTGAAAACTTTTCTCTTGACGACGAAGACTCCGATTGGTGCGAGGAAGACGAAGTTGAAGACGAAATTGAAATTCTAACTGATCAAAAATTACAGCTCAATGTCTTGCCTCGAGTTCTGAAGGAGGAAGATTACGTTCTCGTTCGTTTTTCAACTAAGAGGAAAAGTATTTATTTTGTAGGAAAAGTTTTGCAAGACCGTAATGAAAACTTAGAATATTACGTGAGCTTCCTCCGTGTAAATCGCAAATATCAGTTCCACATGCCAAGTAATCCTGATTTGTCATACGTTAAGGAGTGTGATGTAAAACTTATATTGCCTAAGCCTTGTGTAGGAGGAAGCACCTTACGCCAACAGTCTTACTACTATTTCAATGTTGACTTTTCCCAAATTGATATCCGTTAGTTGAGATTGATTTTATATTATGTCGAAGTTCATAAAAAATATCAAGTTACTAAGATCTCAATAATTGTGATTCATAGAGTTGGTAGGCAATAAAAAAAATAAAGAATTCATTATTTTGTTTGAGATTTCCATTTTGTTTTATTGCTGATTTATTTTACAAATTAATAATTTTTTTATAAACACTTAAAGAGGTCATTCCTATAGAATCAAAATATATATTATATCAAAATACCCTCCTGACCCACTGTGTCCCTAGGGCTGACTCACTGTGTACTCCCCATAGGACACACTGGGTCAATTCCCATTTAAAAAAAAAATATATTTATTTCAAAAACCGTCAGACTTATGTAGATAACTTTTTGATCAAAGTAAGCTAACTAGCCTACCTCAATTCCATTAGAGTTTGACATCAATAGCTTGCTTATTTTCGGAGCAATATTACTGTGAAAAATGGGCGACCCACTGTTGCCACAACGACCCTACTTTATTAATTTGGGTTTGAAGCCAAAAATGGTTGGGTTTACAACGTCAAACTAGGGAAAACCATACTTTATCACACAAAATAACAATAACAGATGAAAGATTGATATTTTATTTAAAGCATTTCATACTAGCTTCAGTATTGTAGGAAAAATGTTGAATATTGAAGCTAATATGCAGAACCAATTTTTATGAGCCTTTATTTTGATGGACTCACTAGTTTATTTATTCATTTAGGTCTGAAACCCAAAAATGTCAGAGTTTACAACACAGAACTAGAGACAACCATACAATATCACACAAAAGAACAATAACAGATGAAATATGGACTTTTTATTAAACCATGCCATACTAGCTTCAGTATTGTAGGAAAAATATTGAATATTAAAGCTAATATGCATACACAATTATTTTTATATGTCTTTACTTCGATGTACTCACTAGTTTATTTATAAATTTAGTTTTGAAACCTAAGAATGGTCGACTTTACAATGAAGAACTAGGGACAACATGTCTTTACTTTGTTTATGTTACAACGCAGAACTAGGGAAAACGAGTTTTTACTTTGATGGAGTCACTAGCTTATTTATGCATTTAGGTCTGAAACCCAAGAATGGTCGAATTTACAATGCAGAACTAGGGACAACAAGTTCTATTTATTGATTTAGGTTTGAAACCCAAAAATGGTCAGGTTTACAATGAGTCTTTACTTTGATGGACTCACTAGTTTATTTATTAATTTCGTTTTGAAACCCAAAAATGGTCAGGTTTACAAAGCAGAACTAGAAACAACCATACTATATCACACCAAAGAACAATAACGGATGAAATTTACTACATGCTTGTTTGCATGCTGGTTTAAAGAATATATCCATAATAATATTTGGATTTATTATGTAAAGCATGTCATACTAGCTTCAGTATTATAGGAAAAATATTGAAGCCAATCTGCATACTTATTTTATGAGTTTTTATTTTGATGAACTCACAAACTAGTTTATTTATTAATTTAGATCTAGGGACAATGAATCTTTACTTTGATGGGTTTGCTAGTTTATTTATTAATTTAGATTTGAAAAATCCAAAAATGGTTGTGTTTACAACGCAGAACTAGGGACAAGTCTTAATTTTTTAGACTCATTAGTTTCTTTATTAATTTAGGTTTGAAACCCAAAAATGGTTAGGTTTACAATGTAGAACTGGGTATGACTCATGTGTGAGTGAGTCCATCAAAGTTGACTCATACCGTATGAGTCAACTTTGATGGACTCACTGGTTTATTTATTATTAGGGTTTGAAACCCACAAATGGTTGGGTTGACAACGCAGAACTAGGTACAACCATACTATGTCACACAAAAGAACAATAACAGATGACATTTCAACTTTTTATTTAAAGCATGCCATACTAGCTTCAGTATTATAGGATATTTTTTTTAATACTGAAGCCAATATGCATTAAATTATTTTTTAAGTCGTTAATTTGATTGACTCACTAGTATATTTATTTGCATTCGCAGCCCAAAAATGGTCAGATTTACACTGCAGAACAAAGAACTCTTTGGTAAAATACATTAACAACAACTGACTGACTAGTGAAGTGGGGCTTCATTTCTAGACATGATACAAAGTGCATCTGTTTGAGGGGGCCATTGAGTCGAGAAGAACTGACAAATATAAACTTTACTTTTCATGTCTGCCAATACTAGCTTCAGTATTGTAAAATAAAGAATATTGAAGCTAATATGCAAACACTTATTTATACATGTTCGAAGTCATTATTGCTGGACTCGATTTTTAGTTCAAAATCATATGATTAAGATTACAATCCAGGACAACACTAAGCCAATATTTTATAGAAAACAACAATCAATAACAGATCAAGATTGCATGTCCATATAATCATGGCCAAGCTTGAAACAAACACTCAATATCCATTAAGATATAATATAATTCGTTTTGTAGAAAACATCACCATAGAACATGTTACTAGATACCTCAAGACACCAAGAAATTCTTGTTGTTAGGAATTACTGAGGCAATGAAATTCATGGGCACTATATAATATACACATGGTAAACAAATAACTGACAAAACAGTTTGAAGACCGAAAGAAAAAATCTTCCACGGGGCCAGCATACTGAATGACGGAACCCTTTATCAAATAACCAAACAACGCAACAAGAACGCGACTGAACCACGCGCTTCAGTAAGCAACACCCATTGCTTATTGCTTTGATATTGTTGTTGAAGAATTGAAGAAGCCACCGACTCAAAAAGTAAATTTTCAAAAGCACAATTTTTTTAGCTTCTTACGCCATCACTTCTTTTTTTTCTATCTTTCATAGACATCACATTTTTAACACCTTTTCCTGGGCAGTCATCGCCAGAGAACCACAGTAATCACAGTATACTATTGCAGAGAGCACCATTGAATTTAATAACAATTACCTACGCCTAATGGTGAAACCACGTGAAGTGGTGAAACAGAGGAGTGGAAAGCACAGACCAATAACTTAAATGGTGGAAAGGATCTGAACTATTCGTATGTTGGTAGAAGCCTTTTACCAACCTACGAATAATAATCTACTATCGATATATCGATATGTTTGATATAGGTATCGTTTTTTCAATAATAGTTTTAAAGGTACCGCTTCATGCTTGTGGCAAACAACATACAGTAAGCAACGGCAAACATCACAGAGTACTTTTTTATACACAGTGTTTCGCTGAGGTTTGGCTAGCAGCTAATCGGATCAAACGACAAGCGCTCCCTACAATTGCATTCAATTTTCAAAACAAATCAATTAATTTTTGAAATAGTTGAGTCAACATAAACTCACTTCACATTGTTTGTCACTATCTGTTGAACGGAGTGAAGTTATGGCAACCCAGAGGCCAGAATGTCCTCTTGTCAGTCGGTAGTCAACTTGTCAACCTAACATGGTTATGGGCCCAGCACGCTAGAAGAAATTAGAATATAAAAGAACGGTACGCCGCAATGGAGGAACACGACAAAAAGAACAATTAAGGCGTCATGCCATTTGCCGGCTCAAATTACAGTAACTGGTTATTCAGAGTAAAGATTGTATTGCAAGCGCAAAATCTATATAGTTACGTATTTTCTTTCGTCAGATTCAGAAGAAAAACCGGATTCAACAAAGGAGACAAAATGCATAGACATTTTGGTACAATGCATCAGTACTTGGTAATAATCAAAGAATGTAAAACGTCTAAAGAACTATTGAAGAATGATGACAATTTGAAAGTGTATAGCGTCACAGTTAATTACAAGAAAACGACTATTAACTCAAAAATATGATGGAGTGAAAGGTCTTGAGAATTACTCCATTGTTTTTGACAAACTGGTCAGAGAGTTAAAAGAATCGGGCACTCAACCCAGTGAGAGTGAAATTTGCTGTTATCTTTTACTGGCTATGCCTTCAGCGTTCCAGTATGTGGTCACGGCCATAGAAACTTTGAATAGTTCAGATATTACATTAGAATTTATTAAGAAACGGTTATTAGATGAGGAAATTAATATTGCCAAGGATGGTGAGATATTAAAGGCACATGAGACAGGAAATATTTTTACAAAGGAGGTTAAATTGAAAAATGTGCTGTTTGTGTCAGACCTGCGATGCAATCAGTGAATAAAATAGAAAACTCCGGATTCGGGATAACATTTGAGAAAAATAAGTTGACTATTCACAAGAATAAGAAAACGATACTAGAAGGAAACAAAATAAATAAGTTGTACAGATTAATTCTAAATTTGAAAAATGAAGAATTGTATGGCATATGAGACTGTTTAATGAAGTTACCAAATTAAAAGAAATTCCCAAGCTGCAAATTGATAATGATGCAGCTATAAAAATTTCTCAAAATCCAGAGCTTCATCGACGTACGAAACATATTGCTTTAAGACATTTTTATGTCAGAGAATTAGTTTCAGAAAATTGATCTTGAAGTCAAATATGTTCCCACAGAATATCAATGTGCAGATATTCTTACTAAGCCTGTCCATAAGCCTAGACTTATGTTTATTTGTAAATTAATCGGCTTGGTGACATAAATTTCTCAAAAAGGGAGGATGTTAAAGAAGGTTTTGTATTAATTTATGTCTCACACTGGCCGTTTATTTTATTCTAATTCTGTTTAAAATTTGGAATGTCACTCTAACATGTCTTCTAATAAAAATATGTTATCTCAAAGTATAATATTTATTTTAATTGAATTTTATCGATCCTAAAACGGACTCTAATACAGAGTTGAGGAGTTGGGTCCTCGAGGTCAACGACAAAGTCTTTACTTGGTACAGATACCTTCAATAACAATCAATTTATAACCGACAGTTTCTAAATCCCATCAGTATTGATAGTGAGATCCCCTGCAGCATTAGGATTGAGGAGTTGGAATCCAATTTTTTTATGAAACAATGTCACAAAGTTCCTTTATCGATTAAAACAAAAATTACGCAAATCGGTTCAGAAATCTCGGAGATTTCGGTGTACATAGGTAGAAAAATACAACTCCCTTTTTGAAAGTCGGTTAAAAAAGTAGCCTATGTTACTCCCTGGTCAATCCTCTACTTGTCTGTGAAAATCTCGTCAAAATCGGTTCACCCGTTCCAAAGATTAGCCTTTTCAAACAAACAGACAGACAGACAGACAAAAATTTTAAAAACGTGTGATTCAGTGTCGGTATCGTTCAAATAACCATATGAGCTTAATATGAAGTAGTTATTTCGAAATTACAGACAGACACTCCAATTTTATTTATTATAGTATAGATTAACTATGAAAATGAAGTAAAGTTTGATTTTATAAAAATAAAAATAAAAATTGTGAAAAAAGTAGTCATTCATTTTGTATTGCTATTATATTTATTTTTTTATATATTTCAGCGACTTTTTACTTTTTCTACATCTGGCAAAATCTAGTGACTTTTTGAAGGCGTATTTAGCGACAAAAGATTTCAAAGAGTTGCCAACACTGGTGGTTAAAAATTTTCGGAAAGTTGGCAGCACCATCAAAAAATGCAAAATGGCATAGTGGCATCAATAGACAATATCCTATATGTTATTGGTCTGTGATCAAAATGGCGGTTCTTTTCTAATTTCGTTGTTTTCACTTCACTATAATTTTACTTTCTGTTGTCGATTTTTTGATAAGTTATAGTTATTTTGTGAGAGGATAGTAAGTTTTAACTTTTTAAGTGTTCATTTGATATTTTCATAGTCAGTGTTTGTATAAAGTTGTACCTTGTTTATCTTCAAAATTATCTGATAGAAATAATCTCGATACTTATATACATCGATGCTTATTTATGATTGGAATAACCTAATTGTTCATTTACCGCTAGCTATTGTAGAACCAGTGCAAGGGAATGGATATGTAAAGCTTTAATTGGACCCTTTGTCTCCACATTTTGCAGTTGACCCCCAGAAATCTACACTGACCTATTCAATGTTCCTACACAAGGGTTATGAGAGACCCCAAAATGAAATAGTCTTTAAACTATGTACACACGATTAAACTATGTCTTTAAACATGTATGTATGTAAATGGGGTGAATAGATACAGCTTGGAATTTTGAAATTGACATTCTCATTGTTTTTGATTCGTTTCTATGTATTTAATGCAACTATTATAGGTATTATGTGTCAAGGTTGGTTTTTTCTTGTGCTTCTCCACTATTGAAGGTTGGCCGACATCTCATCATATAGGTACTTAATTTCCTATCTTTCACCAAACTGAAACATTGTGCCATTTTGGCTATTCCAGCCCATTCTGGGATGTTCCTAAGCAAGGCTTTCATCTTCCACTGATGCTTGTCTTTCCTCAATTTTGCCTATTATGATGGTCTGAAGGAGAAGGCACTGGTCGGAGAACATACCCCAGATAACTGATTTGAGCATCAAACCAAACTGAAGGTGTTTGATTGTACCTACAACTTTCAGGACCATAAGCCCCGTCAAATAAAGATTCTGCTCACACTACTCAATCAACTAAAGTATTTTATAATGTTTAGCAGATCATTAGCAGTCAAAATCAAAGCACTTAAATCTTGATATGCTGCACCCATCGATGTCTGCACCTTGTTCAAGTGTAGCAAGCCACAACTTTTTAATAACATCTTCAGTTTTCCCAGTCTTCTTTCTTTCTTTGGTTTTTTAACAGTACAAGCATTTTCATTATCTTTCTTACCTGCGTCAGATAGTGTTGCCTAAGTTTAAAATAAAACAAAGCGTTGACACTTGAACAAAATATCAATTCACACAAACTCTTACAGCAAAAAAGCTTACAATTAAATCAAAAACTACATTCGAATGAACGACCACTGTCTAAATTGGTTGGATTTTCCTTCTTTACAGGTCATGGATATTCCCAGTTTTTCCCCACTCAGAACATAGACAAAAACATATTTTTTGAGACATTCCTTGTTCTTGGGTAAAATCTATTGATTACAAATGAAGGGTCCACTGCAATAATGATGAATGTCCTTTACTCTTTGTTTTAAGATAATTAAGTTTAAATTTTATAAACAGTGAAAAAACCCCAGAATAAAGAACAGAAAATAAGTTTTATTCTGGTTAAAGAATAGGTTTCACAATAATATTCCTTTGGCAAATAATAGTTCTTTGGTTATTATAAACTAATTAAAAAAATTATAATCTTTTTAGTTAGTTTAAAGGTTTTGTTGGAGGGTTGTTTGGTTCGAAGTGGGATGGGGGACATGGGGAAAAGGGGTTTCAGGACTCTACTCAGGTGTTGGGGGTGTTACCGGAGCAGTTCCTTTCTGTCCAGGGTTCTGGGGACACTGGCAATCCTCAACCCCGCTAACCCGCCCGGTTGCATCAAGGATGCCTCGTAGCCAAACTAGCCAATGTTCGGGGGCTGCCTGATATCGGCTGGGTCCCAGAACATTAACTAGTTCTACCAAGCCTGGGTTTGGATATTTATTAAATAATAAATATCCAAATCATATGAAAATCCTGACGCACCGCATAGCACATGTACTTTGTACCCCTATTTGACAAATAGGGAACAGCAGAAGCGGAATAGCAGAAACGGAAACAGATGTCAAAAGTAAATCTTAACGGAAGCGGAAACGGAAACGGAAGCGGAAACGGAAGCGTTAACACTATGAAAAAAAAGCACAATTGTACATTTAAAACTTTTTTTATTAAATTTCTATGTTAGTAGTCAAAATTAAACAGCGGCAAGTTATATTTAATAAAGAGTAACTTGGCCGCTTTTTCACCTTTCAGCCTATTTCGATGTTCTTCATATATTAAACCAGCTCCGCTAAATAATTGCTCGCTGGCTACACTGCTGGGGGGAGCTGATAAGTATTGGCGAACTATTGGCAAAATATTATTATATTTGTGCGCATTTCCATTCCACCACATAAGGGGATCCTCATGAAGAGGTAGCCTTTTTTCTTTCTTGTACTCCCGAAGGTGTGACTGTATCTTTAAAAGTAAATTGTCACCATCGTCAGCTGTAGAAGAGTCCTCCTCCTGGTCTTCATTTACACTTAACATCGATTCCAATATTTGCAATGATGCTGATGATTTGGAAGTAGAAGGCTGGACTTCAATGTCTTCAATTGCAATTTGAGTTCGGCTTCTTTTGGGGGAAGGTTCGCAGTCATCATCTTGGATGGAATTGGATTGTCTGGTTCTAATAGTGTTAATCGTCATATTAAGTAATTTAGATTCAACCTGCTCTGCAATGACGCTGGTGAAAAAATGCGATTTGTATCACGGATCCAAATACGTCGCAATAGTGTATTTGTCGTCTTCGACCAGGTTTCCAAATCTTACACTTGAATTCAATTCATCGCGTAATTTTGTTATAAAATTTATGAATTGTTCTGAAGTATTAGGTTTCGTCTCTTCTTGTTGTAATGTGGTCTTAAGAACTTGAATTAATGGTATGACTGATGAAATACTGATTTGAGAACTACTTAGATTTCTTGTTATTTCTTCAAATGGCTGCATCAATTGCACAAATTTTTGAATATTCATCCAGTCTTCGGGGGATATCATCGCGATTGGATTTGCGCTTAGGTACAAGACAAGCGAATCTTTGAGTTTTGAAAACCTTGCCATCATGTAGAATGTGCTGTTCCATCTGAAATTAAATCAAATCAATTCAATTTTACTTGCTAGAAATATGATCAATAAATAGATGGTCACAGAAAATAAAATGTTAGATATTTCACCCAATGATGGCTTGCAAAAATTTATACAAAATTAAATGTCAAAATATTAGTTCTTTTCAAAATATAAATCCAAATTCAATTACCTAATCTTAAAAATATATTTATTTATAAGTACAATCAAAAAACTCCTATAACTCATAAAAACATTTGCTTATTAGTAATTTAATAGGTATTTATATTTACCTTGTAGGACAATCCTGAATGACAGAAAGAGGAGACTGATTAAGGCGTTCCTTTTGAATTTTTGTAAGCTCTGCCTGTGCGACCAAGGAATGATTGAAATGGGTGGCAATTTTTTTCAATTTAGCAATAAGTTGTAGGAGCCACTCTTGAGATTCAACACCTGCTCGTATGCACAGCTGAATTTGGTGTATTGCGCAACTGATATCCTCAAAGCCTGACAACTGCATTGCTCTAACCATGTTGGATCCACGATCACGAACCATGCAGTGAACTTTTTGGCGATCAATGCCCCATTCTTCAAGTCTCAAGAATCGTTTGAAACTTTGTTGATATTATGGTGCCGTATGACGTTCATCCATGACTTCACATTTCAAAATTATAGTCTTTTTGCGAAAATCTTTTGAGATCCCATGAGCAGTTAAACTAAGCAATGAAACAGCAGAATGAAGTTCCGACCATATGTCGCTTGTAAAAGATAACTTGTCAAATTCTTCAAGTAAATCTTTGGTTTTCTTTGCTAACTTATTGTACAAATTGTCGCACACATAGGAAGAAAAAAAATCACGGCCTCTTATCTTGTACTTTGGAAGAGCAGCTTGCATTACTCTACGAAATCCTGTACCTTCGACAAAATGAAAGGGTAAGTTTTGGAGGGCAATCATTTCAGCAATCGTACGATCCATTTCTTGAGATTTGTGATGCGATGAATCCCAATAATCCTTTACTTGTAGACTTTGTTGTAATGTTAATTGTCTTTTAGCGTTTTCGGTTGGAGTTAACGTAACCTACAATTACAACAACATAAATTGGTTACGATTACTTCACGAAATAAAACACGTATCCATACTAATATTCGACCACTAGGCCACGCACGACCTCACTTACTCAAAGTTGGTAAAGTAAGTAATAAATAAATATTAACTGACCATTTGTTTTTTCGTTTCCGATGAAAGTTTGACAGCATCATTTAACTTCTCAAACTCTGCAAACCGTTCGGCATGAATTGATTTTAGGTGACTCTTTAAAGCTGTAGTTGTGCGGCCTTTTCGCGAATACACTTTTTCACAAAGTTTGCATTTGGCACTCGAGTCGTCGATTTCATCAAAATAGTTCCAAATGGGACTTGTTTTTGGTTTCATAATTGCACTCTTATTGCACTAAATACAACTAGGTATCAAGCAAACAATAACAGAAGAAAAAACAACTGAAAATGTCACTACTCAAAGTCACGGGGCGCGGAGATGCGCATAGTGAACTAAAAACAATAATTAAATAAACGAACGAACTCGTTGTGACACGTTTGTTTACCGCGCGCCCCTCCCTCCCAAAATACGCGGAAGGGATTCGGTAATTATCGGCAGCACGCGCGCCTGGACGCTCGACGCTCGTGTCATTCGTCCACGCGCGGCCCCCGCAACCGCCCGCGCCGTGCCGCCGGCCGTCGCGTCTGCTGCGCCGCTCGCTTTCTCCCCGCTTCCGTTCAGAGTTCTGTTATAAAATTTGCGGAACCAGAAGCAGAAACGGAAGTGAAAAAACATGCGGAACTTCTGCAGTTGCGGAAGCGGAAGCAGAGTTCTGTTGCAACACTACTATTTGTGTGCCTTTTTGGTGTTATATTGTTTCAAGCCACTTTGTCGAGTTTTTGGTTGGTACTTGGTATAATTTGTTCTGCGAGAAATTCTTTTAGTCAGATATTGCTTCATACCACACCACTGCGAAAAGCTTTTCTTGACTCAATCCTGGAAGAACAAAACTTTCATTTAAGGCTATGATTCTAGGGCAGAACATCACAACTTTTTACAACAAACCTTTGCAGATCTGCTGAGTAGTAATACTTGGAAGACTCTGCTTCATTGAAGGATCCTGTAACATCTTGTTGGTAATAGGTATGTGCTGTTTGGTATTTCTTGCTTTTTCTTCTGGTATTTGGTATTTGGTACTTCCTCTGGTATGAAATACAACCATCAATTCTGAGTGTCTTTGCATGCTACTTGATGCAGTTTGAGGCTTTCACATTGCTCGCATTCTTCATTGCCTAGCTGAGCAAAAGACACATTCATATTACCTTTTCTTAAGAATTTTCTGTCATATTCTTTCTGTCAGGGGCGGATTTTAAACTTTGGCTGCCCTAGGCCTATGGAAGATTGTCGCCGCCAACACAAAAAGTTGAAGGAGCTATAGCAATTAAAATGAAGTATCATGCAACAAAAGTATTTTAGTCATAAAAATGGTAAGCATCAGTGTCTAGATGCTTATCTTTTTTATTTGTTATATTTTGGGTATGCTTCTCGCGTTTTCGTAACTCGCAAAGTTAAACTATGATGATGACCAAAAACGTACAGAATCGTAGTTTTTTCCCGAACTCATTTCCGTTCGTTCAGCAGACTCGTCGAAATGTCAAGTTTACTTTTTTTGCGCTTCATTCCTTTTTCATATTCCTCTATTTTAGACATTTTTAAAGCTTTTTCTTCGTAATCATCGAAGTCATTCCGAGTTTCTCGGAATCGGAATAGCGCTGAATATGTCGACTCGACATCTACAGCCTATTTCCTCTGGTATGAAATACAACCATCAATTCTGAGTGTCTTTGCATGCTACTTGATGCAGTTTGAGGCTTTCACATTGCTCGCATTCTTCATTGCCTAGCTGAGCAAAAGACACATTCATATTACCTTTTCTTAAGAATTTTCTGTCATATTCTTTCTGTCAGGGGCGGATTTTAAACTTTGGCTGCCCTAGGCCTATGGAAGATTGTCGCCGCCAACACAAAAAGTTGAAGGAGCTATAGCAATTAAAATGAAGTATCATGCAACAAAAGTATTTTAGTGATAAAAATGGTAAGCATCAGTGTCTAGATGCTTATCTTTTTTATTTGTTATATTTTGGGTATGCTTCTCGCGTTTTCGTAACTCGCAAAGTTGAACTATGATGATGACCAAAAACGTACAGAATCGTAGTTTTTTCCCGAACTCATTTCCGTTCGTTCAGCAGACTCGTCGAAATGTCGTCAAGTTTACTTTTTTTGCGCTTCATTCCTTTTTCATATTCTTCTATTTTAGACATTTTTAAAGCTTTTTCTTCGTAATCATCGAAGTCATTCCGAGTTTCGCGGAATCGGAATAGCGCTGAATATGTCGACTCGACATCTACAGCCTGCAATTTTCTATTGAATGGCAATATTCAACCGGTTGAGTAAGAATCCTCAAAAAACGACTCCAAGTACTGCCAAAATCGTTAGCAAAAAAGGTACATCCAATCCAATAATAAATAAAAAAGACCATACAATGCGTTACGTAACGCCATGCCACCTGGTATGGCGTTACGCAACGCATTTCCACAGGAAACAATTCTCGTTTTAAGCGTGTTCAGAAGCTATGATATGCTTTGAAATATATTAATTTTCAAAATAATTCTTCTGCTTTCTGGCAGGATTTAGCTTTTTACTAATGTCTTCAGTGGTTCTCGATGTACGAATTTTGGTTAGTCAGCAGTAATTATAAACTGATAAAATGTGGACCAACTAAATTATTATTAATACTAAGTATACCCATCCACACATTTAAAGAAAAACGTCGTTGTGAGCCTTTTGGTCTCTTTTTGTTGTTTTGATCTATCTTAGGTGCCCAGAAGTGTGCATTATGGTAATTCGTGATCCCGTCTTGATCAATCTTGGACTCATCTGTCCATAGAATTTTTCTAAAAAACTTTTAGTTTTTCGTAAAAAAACTTTTTATTGTACTTGCCAGCGCTTTAATTTTTATCCTATTGTCTAAAAATAACAGGCGACTCTGGCTATTTATGCCTTTGTTTTGTCTGCACAGTCACTAGATAATGTTTTAATGCTCTTTTTATCATCCGAGCGGGCTGATTGGTGCACGTGTTCACACAAAAGATCAAGATATATTTCCGCCAATTTCTGATTTCTGGTACCTTATTGTATCTCGTAGGATAGCTGAGAAGTTGTTCATGTTTTTCATGTGTTCTGCCGATAAATTACTGCAGTAGTTTTTCTCATCTAATTTTGCTTTAATTATTATCAATGCTGAGCGCCGATAACTTTCCGTTTTGCAACTGTGTTAACACATGTGAAACTGATTTTAATAAACTACATAGCTGAAACTAGGTCATCCATGTAAAATGCCTGTGCTTCAATTTTGGTAACATCAGGATAGTTGATGTTCTATCCTTTTCCATGGTTGCTTTGATCCTGGTCCACCGCTGCTTGCATACATTGCCTGTAACAATAAATATTTTTTTTTTTGTTTTTTAGCCACTGGAAGTTTTCGAACCCTTTCATTTTGTGGTTCTGGACGTCCGCGTCAGTCCATTAACCAACCGGTACGTTGAAGATCAGGAACCAAATTCGAGTCGTTTTTGTATTTTTCTGCGTTACAAAAGTAAGCAACGTAATTACCATGGTCTCGTAATTTGCTGTATTTTTAATATCTTTCTTCAGACATTTAATCCTTTTATCGTGATTTAAAAGCTCTTGTGATTCTCTATAATTTACTACTCCAGTTACCGCCTTTCTTAAACGCAAAAAGTTTTCTACAACCTTTTTCCAAGCTTCACTGATGCAAAGTCGTTGTGGTTATTTGTTTTTTTTCCAAGTGCTATAAATTCTGTTGCAGATATTTCGTTGCAAATGATTTATATTCTATTCCATGCATTTCTGTACTTTTAGCAAAACCTCCTGCAATAATGTCTGATTCTATACCATTTGCACTACCAGACCAATTTTTGAAACATCTATGTTCAGATACATCTATATTGAGTTTTATACAATACCTGTATTTTCTAACACTTAGGACGAATCATTATTGGAACTGTTCATCAAATAAAAGAACCATGTATCGTTTATATCACATATGAAGAAGACTTTTATTGTGTTTGTTTTTACAAAATAAAATGACAAATCACAGAAGCATTTTTCTTTATACCATTGACTATATCTCTAGCATACTACATTTTTTCCCTTACAAACTTAAACACCTGAATTACTTCAGTCAAGGTACTAAGGAGATGTATAGCCAGAGGGTCTTCTTCTCAGTTTTTTGGGACGCTCGAAGTTTCTTTATTTATTTCATTTCTTTTAACTTGACATTCTTTTCCTTCTAGAATGAGTGTCTTCGTCCACTCAATAGAACAATTATTAACATTCACACTGTTACAATATCTGATACATCTGTTATAATACAGTAAGTTGGCATCGTGCGGTCGCACAGCACAGGCACCGTTGCTAAAAGGACGTCTTCCCTTCGCTTAATCCCGTCTGCTAAGGTGATCGTCACGGTTGGTTTCAGGAACTTACATCCGCGGGCTTTGAGCTGAGTGTAAAGCTGGTATCCACATAGGCAATCCCTACTGCGTCATATATGCCTATCCCGATTACGGGCCTCGGTCGGACGTCCGTCCTCACATTCAGTGCGCAAAAATCAACCTGCGCTTCTGTTTTAACGGCTTGCTTGGTGGGATTGCAGGTAGGACACCGACTGCGTACCACGTTTGGCGCGCCACAACCGTAGCATGAGATAGCCGGCTGTGACGGCGAGGGCCCCTACAGAGACCTTCATAGCGTGGTGCCGATTTTTTTTCCTGCAAGCCTCCGTGGTGTGTCCGATGGGTCGGCAGAAGTCACACCTCAGTTTCTTAAACTTTACTTCATCCGGAATGTCTGCCGAAATAGAGGTCTTTTCTCTGAGCAATTGCTCATCGTTGCGGGCTGAAGTTATTAATTCATCAAAGGTATTCACTGTATGGCGTTGCACCTTCTCCCGAATCTTCTGATGCAACTGACCGTAAATTACATCCATCTGCTGTTCTTCGTTAAATGGCAGGGAGTAAGGCCAACAGTGCCCTGTTTTCGGCTACAAATGTTTCGGTTAGCATGTTCTCCTGTTGCCGATGCGCTAATATCCTGAAAAATCATATAGCCGGATTTCTTGGGTGCGAACGCGTCTCACAGCCGGTTCTGGGAAGTCTCATCACGTCTTTATGCCTTCCTTCACGCCTTGCCATCACGTAGCCGCTTCTTTTTCAAGGATCAAAGGTAGACTAGAGATTGCGTCGTTTTCCGTTATACAAACATATTTTGAGATGTCTCATTTATTCTAGTTATCGATGATGACCAGTTCAAAATTGTCAACTTTCACGGCAGATTTGCAAACTCTTATCTGTTTGTGCGGATTTTTAATCGTTACGTAGTATTCTGCACTAAGATTTTTTGGTCCTCTAGATTCATTTTTTAGTCTAATTCCAAAACATTTCACAATACGGCAGTGCTGCAATATGAAATTATCTTGATCAAGTTTATTTCGCAAGTTATAGAAATTACGGTGCATCCGAGCAATGTCTTGCGTCTTTATTGTCGAGCAATAAAAAGTTGTACTTTTTTTATAACTGCACTGTGGAGGTTGCGGAAAGGATTTAGGAGCGGATTCTTGCTTGGATCCCTTTTGGAAACGTTTCAACTATATCTGACATAGATAGGAAAAAATTACGTATTGGGTCGCTATGGGGATCACGCTTTCTTTTCTCTTAAAGAAATTCTTGAAAGACTGTAGCAACATCTTTGCCTGAGTGTGGTGGTGTCTCGTTCGAGTTAGAAGTGCTTGGACGCATTTCAGATTCAGAATTAGATGGTGTCGATGGTGGTAGTGGTGTGCTAGGAAGCGAAAAGTGCTAGCGTGCTTGCCTTTTCGGTTTTTTATGGCTTTTGTGAAGTTATCTCGCAGTTTCTGCCAACGCTCCTTGCACTGATTGGCTGGAAATAATATAAAAATTTATTCATAACAATATAAAAAGCTGGAATTGCTGATTTAGGATCGTCCAAGCAAAACGTTAATAAAATAAAAATGTAGGGGTGACAGGGGGAATGAAAGCTGATTATGGTTATTACTTATTTTTTTAAACGCTTTTCATACATAAATGTCAAAAATGCGTTTCCTACATCCGTCACACTCGCATGTGAGGCGCTAGTGTCGCAGCCACGAGTCGAACTCAATTAGTAGAATAGCAAATGTGCTACATCTAAGGTAACATCCTAAGTGCAACCGATGTAAATATAATTTTACACTAGAGAATCATACAGCAGCATTGTATCTGTTATGAATACTGCAACTAAGTTCTGGATAGATGTTGTATTTCCAAAATTAAAAAATATATACAGGTTGTTTTTTGTTAATTAGTATATAATGACGACACGTTCCCATGCTACCTTGATCTGATAAACCCAATGCTGAAGTAAAATGACGAAATAAAATTATAACACCCCCCCCCCCCCCCCCCCCCCATACAATACTAGTGTTATCTACGGCAATACTATTCCTGACCATTTGTAACTAACTTCACAACAATAGCCACCAGTGCCATTTGTCTGCTGCGGGAAGTGAGATGTTTATTTCTACCGGTCAAAAAACGTGCCGCCAAGAATCTACTAATGGCTAAACTTAATTGTAAAATAAAATCACTACTTTATCGTCTTTTATGTTGTACAATTGTTTTCAATATATCATAAGTAGATAATGAGTTACATCAAGATTTATCAACAAGGTAGCTGCGGCCGCCATGATGGTAACGTACTTCGCCTACCCCTAGGGTTGTCACTTAATCTTTGATAAATTCATTTGTACCTATTATTTGAGATAATATAACATTTGACGAAATTGGCAAATTATATTTAAATGATATATTAATTAAAACACGTAGATATTACCTTTACTATTATAACCTAAAAGAAGAAATTTAATATTACACGAAACAAGGTGGTGTTTTCACTAAAATTAGTTTTGAATGCTGTGTAAAATTGGTGTTGAGTTGACTATTCAGCAGCTTTTTTATAGAATCAAATCTAACTTTAGTACATGTACAGTAATAAAATAAATGAATCTGGAATAATTGCAGGTCTTCACAATAAGTAAAAGAGCAAAAATTAATCCTACAAAAAAGAAGCGACAGTATACTAGTCAACATGACATGTCTATAGTAGAAATAGCTTTAGAATTAATGAGAAATAAAAAATATCCTCATATGAAGCCGAGAAAACGTTTGATATTCCGCGGAGAACACTTTTAGATAAATAAGTTACACAAAAAGCATCCACAAAATCCTGGAGCTAAAAGGCGTCTTACAGAAAAAGACGAAAATAACATCGTGAGGGTTTTAATAGCCGCCGGTGACAGCCCTTTAACACTCTTAGATTTAAGAATTGTAGTTAAAAATTATTTGGAAGCAAATGGCAGGAAGGGATATCTTCCATAACAAACATCCCGGCAGAAAATGGGCATATTTATTTTTAAACCGACAGACATAAGACTGAGCTCACTAGTCGTTCTACTCAAAATATAAAGAGGAGTCGTGCGAAAAAAATACAGACGAGATTTCTGAAAGAATTTCTTTAGATGGAGCACCTAAAGAAAACTTGGTTAACTATGATGAAACCAATTTTGCAGATAATCCTGGTGCACAACGATGCTTATTTTGAAGAGGTGTAAAATACCCGGAAAGAGTGTTAAACCACAGCAAAGGTGCCATTTCAGTTATGTTTGCTATTACCGCTGCTGGTATCACTTTACCACCTTATGTTGTTTATAGAGTTCAACATTTAAACAGCCAATAAATTGGCCGAAGGGTGCACGATATAACCGTTCTTCCTCTGGGTGGTTCGATACTGTGATTTTCGAAGACTGGTTTCAAACAATAATTATACCTTGGGCTAGAACCAAATCTGGTCTAAAAGTAATCATAGGAGATAATTTAGCATCACACAATCCTAAAATTGTAAAACTCTGCGAAGAAACAACATCCGTTTCATGTGTTTACCTCCAAACTCGTCACGTCTGACTCAACCTTTAGATGTGTGCTACTTCGGGCCGTTAAAGAAAATTTGGTGACAAACTACCGCGAACAACCCGCACTTGACAACGGACAGTCCGGTTTCTTCGGAAAATTGTTTAATGGCTTCGTCTTCTTTCTCCTTTCCATAATTAGTCGCAGGAGTGCCTTTAAATTGTGAATAGAGTAATGATTTTAATAAGCCTGCAACCGAGGTTTTTCTCCGAAGCTTGCATATTTTTCCAAAATTTGACGCCGTGATACGCTTGCGCCTTTCCATTGCCCACAATTCATTCTCACTCTGACCAATTGTATTTGCAAAGATTCAAGTCCGTTAACAATAGCCAAATCAATAATAAGAGTGGGTAGGTAAGTTTAGGTATTAGAGTAACGCAAGCTGCAGTCGTCGACATCCACATCCGACTAAAAGCAAAGCAAGCGATCGGCGGAGGTGCGGGTTGGGAGGGGCGAGGGTGAGCGTGGGAAGCGGGCGGCTGGCACACAAACACACTACTCGTTCACACATTGATAACTCGTTTGGTACTCATGTGATCGGGCGCAGCGCGACGGCAACAGTTTCTTCCAATACCTACTCGATAAATTTCTTTCGTCTCAGGTTTGCTCTTAATCCAACCTCCAGTGATGGTCCTGGTAGCCGGCTTACATTGTTTTCTAGGTGTAATAAATAATTCTAACCATTTACCTTCATTTCGTTTTTCTTGTGATACTACTAACAAACGGCGGATCCAGTACACTACATCTAAATTCTTGTCAGGGTGTTTTGTGACTTTCCGACCAGATTGCCTATGATCCGCAGAATCTGTCTTGGAACCAAAGGCTGGCCACATTATTATACAGTTGCCATCATCTGTAAAATGTTCTGGATCCGTCCTTAGTAGAGTGAGATCATGTACTCTTCGACCCGTGTGACGGGGTAGGCCGTCACAGGAGTAGGTAAATAAAAGTCCCGGGTGTGGGTCGATCCTGCCTTTAATCGTCTTTTCCACCGCACGCACCCTGCAGATGAGTTAGGACAAACGAGACTGGCCTGCTCCAGGAGGAATTCCGTGGCCTTCTGGGGTTCCGTCAGGCAGGTTAACGACGTGCTCCAGAGGCAGCTCCTCGGTGTTTGAGCGTTGCACCAGGCAGAAAGACGGCCGTTGAGTTCAGTGCCTATGCAGCGGACCTGGAACCCCAGAGTGGGTAGTGTGAGGAGAGGCCAAGTTGCTCGTCCGCCATGTTGTCTACGGTCCAGCGACCGCAAAGCAACACTACAGCGCACACAAAACAGTTTAGTTACAGTTTAGTTATTGGAACTCACCCCAGCGGGTCCTTATGGAGCACAAGCACACCTGTATTTTAGATAGGTTAGGTTAATTTAAGGACGTGTAGTGCGTTTAATTTTAATTTCTATATCCAGAACAATGAACCGTCCGTGCCGAGACCGTGTAGCGAGTGAAGCGCGCGCGCCGCGCCGGCAGCCGCGCGTCGCGGCCCGTGTGCAAAACCAGTTCCTAGTAGGTAGGGTTCACTAGCCGCCCGCGCACTGCAGTTCAGAGTATGAAACACGCGACCGGCGCGAACGAAGCTTGCGGGTTCCGTGTTAAATATTTATTTAGTTTTTAAGGAACACGTTACAACGTTACACCCGATGCAAGCAGAAGTAAAGTAGCAGTACGTTTTGAAACCTGATAGAAATTTTCTTCATCTGGGCTCTGCGCACTTAGAAATTCTAAAAGAACCTTAGGATTCCATATAGGAGCCTTTTGACGTGACAACGTCTTATAATTCGATAGAGCCGGCTGCACGCACGAAAAAACATGACTCATGCGGCGTTACCTCGCTCTGAGGCGTTCCATGTAAGGCTTGAAGTGCAAGCGAGAGCGCGGAACGAGCGACAAAGAAGCACAATCGGCCTTTGTTGCCACGTTCAACTATCGTCAGTAAACTGACTTTAGGCCGCGTCCCCATCATGCACGGCGCGGCGCCGTCACCGTACAACGTCACGACGCCGTCGCCGGGCCATGACACGGCGCCGCGCCGCAGCACGGTGCCGCGAACGGTGCACCGTCCATTGCCCATTCAGTCGACATTTATTTCGCTGTTGATGAACTCGAACTCGAAAGCACTCGAACGTGCTGGAGCGTGGATATGGATCGCGAAAGAATTATTCTCTTGTTGTTACTAAGACGACGAATGAAAAAGAAACAGAAACCGAAGAATTTGGGTAAATCCGTATATTTTTACAATGAACCCAGACGGAGGTTAAGGTTAGGACCAAAAGGAAATATATGGCGCTAAAATTAAGTGGAAATGAGAAATTTTTTGAATATTTTAGAATGACCTATCAACTTTTGAAGAACTACTTACCAAGATAGCACCTCGTTTACAAAAACAATATGTGTTCAGAAAACCTGTTGAACCTATGGAGATGCTTAGTTTTACTATCAGGTAAGAAATAAAACATACTTATCATAAATCAAAATGTTTAATTATTTTAAGAAAATGGTTTAAATAAAGTCTAAAGTTAGTTAAGTTAAAGTTTGTTTATTGTCTTTGTCACAAAAGCTTCATGAAATTTTAATTTCGGTTTATAAATTCCGATACAAACAAACTTTACTATTCGATTAAGAAAAATCGTATTCGGACTCCTGTGTGTTTGATAAGACAGCGCTTAATTGATGTGAAATGTCTTCTATGGATGGATTTGGCGAAGTCTGGCCATGGATGCTTGCTGTTAGAAGTAAAATTTAAATTTGAAGCCTAATGTTGCCCGTACTCACTGAAATAGTACTGTGTCTGATATGGTGTCTATGACCGCTCTCTCTCTTCTCTCTTGTCGGTGATCTCGGAAGCATATCAAGTCGTTGTAAATTATAAAATATTAATTTAATTATTAAATCAGTGATATAAAGTCATAGTGCACATTTTATTACTCGCTTAAAATCAATAGGTTAAGGGCCCGGAAGCCCGATTAAATAAAAGTTGTACGTACATTGTCAAAACAACCTCGCGACAACGTGCGCCGCATTTCGCACTAAAATAATTTTTCACAAAAATGTCATCGGCGAATCCACTTACATTAATAGAAAAACTCACAGGAAGAGATAATTATAATACCTGGAGATTTGCAGTGCAAACATATCTGCAACATGAAGATTTGTGGTGTTGCATAGAGTACGGTGACAATGACCACGTGGATCCGAAGCTGGACATTAAAGCAAAATCAAAGATTATTTTATTAGTTGATCCTATTAATTACGTACACATTCAAGAAGCGAATACAGCCAAAGAAGTCTGGGATAACTTATCACGTGCCTTTGACGACTCCGGGCTGACACGCCGAGTAGGTCTGCTGCGTGACTTGTGCACTACGACACTTGACCGATGCCAAAACGTAGAGGAATACGTTAGTAAGATCATCACGACAGCTCATAAGCTAAGAAAAGGCTTCAAAGTGGATAATGAGTGGTTGGGAACATTGCTACTCTCCGGTCTGCCTGATTCCTACAAGCTTATGATAATAGCAATTGAGAGCTCAGGTATGCAAATATCGGCAGACTCCGTAAAGTCTAAACTTTTGCAAGATGTCAGAGATGCTCAGAGGTTAGCAATGACAAAAGTTTATTCAAAGATGTCCTGTATATGCCGGAACTTGCTACAAATATACTATCAGTAAGTCAAATCATAGTGGTGGCCAAGTAATATATAATAATTTGCTGTTTTATTATTTCTGTGTGTTATTGTGAATAACTAAAATAAGAGAGTGGTAACAGCCAGCTTAAACAACAATATGTACCGGCAGAATACCTCTAAGAGCTATGCATACATATCCGATGTTGACAAACAAGATATTTACCTGTGGCAGCAGCAAGCTTAATCAACAACATGTACTGGCAGAATATCTCTAAGGACTATGCATACATGTCCGAAGTTGACAAGCAAGATACTTACCTGTGGCAGCAGCAAGGTTAATCAACAACATGTACTGGCAGAATATCTCTAAGGACTATGCATACATGTCCGAAGTTGACAAGCAAGATACTTACCTGTGGCAGCAGCAAGGTTAATCAACAACATGTACTGGCAGAATATCTCTAAGGACTATGCATACATGTCCGAAGTTGACAAGCAAGATACTTACCTGTGGCAGCAGCAAGGTTAATCAACAACATGTACTGGCAGAATATCTCTAAGGACTATGCATACATGTCCGAAGTTGACAAGCAAGATACTTACCTGTGGCAGCAGCAAGCTTAATCAACAACATGTACTGGCAGAATATCTCTAAGGACTATGCATACATGTCCGAAGTTGACAAGCAAGATACTTACCTGTGGCAGCAGCAAGGTTAATCAACAACATGTACTGGCAGAATATCTCTAAGGACTATGCATACATGTCCGAAGTTGACAAGCAAGATACTTACCTGTGGCAGCAGCAAGGTTAATCAACAACATGTACTGGCAGAATATCTCTAAGGACTATGCATACATGTCCGAAGTTGACAAGCAAGATACTTACCTGTGGCAGCAGCAAGGTTAATCAACAACATGTACTGGCAGAATATCTCTAAGGACTATGCATACATGTCCGAAGTTGACAAGCAAGATACTTACCTGTGGCAGCAGCAAGGTTAATCAACAACATGTACTGGCAGAATATCTCTAAGGACTATGCATACATGTCCGAAGTTGACAAGCAAGATACTTACCTGTGGCAGCAGCAAGGTTAATCAACAACATGTACTGGCAGAATATCTCTAAGGACTATGCATACATGTCCGAAGTTGACAAGCAAGATACTTACCTGTGGCAGCAGCAAGGTTAATCAACAACATGTACTGGCAGAATATCTCTAAGGACTATGCATACATGTCCGAAGTTGACAAGCAAGATACTTACCTGTGGCAGCAGCAAGGTTAATCAACAACATGTACTGGCAGAATATCTCTAAGGACTATGCATACATGTCCGACGTTGACAAGCAAGATACTTACCAGTGGCACCACCGGATGGCTAATTTGAACTTAAATAGTCTGGAAAAGATGAAAGAAAATAGAAAAGTGTTTGCTTATTAGAAAAGAAAGTCACTTTTGCATGTGCAACATGCAAGGAAGGAAAGCAAACACCACTGCTCTTCAAAAGTCAAGGTTCAAAATTGAATCATAATATATTAGAACTCATACACTCAGATGTCTGTGGTCTTGTTGAAACCAAATCACTGGGTGGTAGAAGATATTACATAACATTTTTGGATGATCTGTAAGAAAATATTTGTGAATAAAATAACATATAATGTACCTAAAGAAAGAAATGGGATCCTAAAGCTCAGAAAATGATTTTCATTGGATATTGTGATAATACTAAAGGTTATAGGTTTATTGTACCCAACTCCAAGACCGTGATTAAAAGTAGAGATGCTACTTTCCTAGAATCTACTGTCAAAAGAAATTATATACCCGTGGAGTTGAATACTACAACAGAAACACACCAGAGAAGTGATTCGTGTGAAAGTGAAGACAATCCCTCAGATAGCTCACAAGACACTGTCACTGAAAATAAGTCAGAAAGTGAATACTTACCTGATGAGACTAGTGAGTCTAGTATCGAGTCTCCTCTGATTTCACATATTACATTGAGACCTAGAAATAAAATAAGTACAAGAAAACCAGAAGAGAATACTTACCTGTGTTACAATGAAGATGTTCTATTCTGTACAGCTCCTGAAACATACAGTGATGCATTGAGTTCGAGCGAAGCAGATAAATGGAGAAAATCTATCAGTGAAGAACTTGAAGCTCATGAGAAGAATGAAACCTGGACATTGGTAGAAAAACCATCAGACACCAAAGTGATTGGATGTAAATGGGTCTTCCGAATCAAAGACGAGCCAACGGGTCCACGGTTCAAGTCACGACTTTGTGCCAAGGGTTATGCACAAACTGAAGGTATAGATTACAAGGAAACTTTCGCTCCGACAGTCAGTGTTCCAGTTGATCCTCATATAAAGCTCGAGAAAGGAGAGTGCTCAGCTGACAAGAATATCCCTTACAGAGAAGCAGTGGGTTCACTGATGCACCTAGCAATAGTAAGCCGGCCCGACATCATGTTTGCTGTAAGCCTGGTGAGTCGATTTCTTAATTGCTATAATGAATCTCACTGGAACGCAGTCAAGAAAATCTTCAAATACTTGAAAGAAACCAAGAATTATGGTCTGTGTTATCTATCTTCAACGAACCATGAAATCCTGGGTTACTGTGACGCAGACTATGCCAATGATGTTGACACCAGACGCTCAATCACGGGCTATGTGTTTATAAAGAATGGAGCAGCAGTAACTTGGTCCAGCCAACGTCAGCAAACTGTAGCTCTATCGACAACAGAGGCTGAATTCATGGCAGCCTGTGCCGCTACCAAAGAAGCCATTTGGATTAAACAGTTATTAAGTGATATTGGTGAATATAAACAACAGACATTGTGCCTAAATTTAGATAATCAGAGTGCTATAAGTGTTATAAGAAATGCTAATTTTCATAAAAGATGCAAACACATTGATATTAAGTATCATTTTGTAAAAGAAAAGTACTATGATAAAGTAATTGATTTAAAGTATGTTTGCAGTAGTAATCAGTATGCTGATATTTTTACTAAAGCTTTGAGTAGAGACAAGTTTAGATTGTTGAGAGAAAAGATAGGCTTGGTAACACTTAACACTTAATTTTAAATGTATCATTCTGTTGTTAAATTTTTGTTACTGTTTATTTTTATAAGGCTTAAATTTAGTGGGAGTGTTAGAAGTAAAATTTAAATTTGAAGCCTAATGTTGCCCGTACTCACTGAAATAGTACTGTGTCTGATATGGTGTCTATGACCGCTCTCTCTCTTCTCTCTTGTCGGTGATCTCGGAAGCATATCAAGTCGTTGTAAATTATAAAATATTAATTTAATTATTAAATCAGTGATATAAAGTCATAGTGCACATTTTATTACTCGCTTAAAATCAATACTTGCAGATGATGGATTGCAAGTTGTTTGATAAGTTGCTGTTGTTTGTTGTAGTTTGTTGTGGTCTTTCGTAGCCACTTTGAAATGTTTGGTAGCCGCTGTATGACGGTTGATTGTATTGATATGTGGGTTGATTGAAATCTGTCAATATTTGCATTACGCGACTTTGATAAGTCAATGTTTGTTGGTCATCTAGTTTTTCCAGAAATGGTAAAATTGATTTAAAAAATGAAACGTGTTTGTTTTCTGAATTTTTCAAAGTTTGGAGAATTTCATTCTCAAAATCATCTTCACAGTATTTTCTTTTACGAGTTGAAGTATAAGATTGGTAACGAGACCTTTTACAGTAGAGCCTCGATAATCCGAACTACCAAAAAATAACCCCTGTTCCGACTCACGGAGCGTTCGGATTACAGTATGTTAAAAAAATGCAAATATATTTTGACAAAAAATATTTATTCAGGTACTATAAAACACATATTTAAACCACAAAATATGTTACTTATTCATAAAGTCATCAATTTTAGTTTGGCGGGTTCTATTTATTGACCAAAAAAAGGCTTTGTCCCTCAAATTACGCAGCATCATCTTTTCGGATAAAGACAAGTCATTTTCATCAGCCCAATCTAAACAAGTATTCAGTGCTGATATAGCTTGTGAATGAGGAATTTTCTTGACGTTTAAAGCTGAAGTATTGTCAACAAAAGACTTGTCATTCCCAGACTCCTCAGTCTCTTGCGTAACAAAATATAAGATCAGCGGTCACGGTAAGGGAGAGAGAGGGGCAGTCGGCAGTTCGGATTACAGCGGCGTTCGGATTATTCAGAGTACGGATTATCGAGGCTCTACTGTATTTTCATTTGGCTTTGGATCTTCAGACTCTACTTCCAATATACTACTGTCAGTTAGATTTGGTGCGTTTTACTGATGAAGGGACTGGATTCTGCCAAACAATTTTTGTTGTCTTTCCACTAACAGACACAACCAATCTCAGAGGTACAAGAGAACTCAAAAAGATGTCGGCATCATCGTCTGTAATGTTGCTAAATATTTGTTTAAATTGGGTTTGGTGTGATCCATCACAACCCCATTTGGATATTAAGACAAGATGTTGCTTCTTAAACTCTGATAAGGTTTCAATGACTTCTTTCAAATATTGAATTAGTCTCGAAGCGGTAAAGCTTGCAGTTCCACTTCAAAACTGGTTTCAGTAACTTTTATAGTATCTTCACTTGGGTAACATTCTTTTTTAGCTTTTTGTAAAAGCGAATACTCTTGGCAGAGCGGTCGTGGTCATCATGAAGTGACGTTTTGGGGGGCAGATGTTACACGCCTCACTGGTTCCTTTTTCGCCGAAAATATTATTTCTCGGAATTTTTTAGCCCTGTTGGGCGTTGACGTAATTTCTTTGATTATCTTAAGGTGCGTATAAATTAAGCGCGGCAGCCGCGCGAGCCAATGTTCGACCAGAGTTGACGTTCATTTGCCGCGCGAGCCAATATGTAGATATAAAAGTTGGACGTGACAGCCGCGCGCGGCAGGCGATCCATCACGAACAGACCGCGGCGGATAGTCAGACCAGTTCACTCTTGTAAACCTGCGAGTATGTACGCGCGTGGTCGGGCGGCTAGCTGCCGCTTTCATTGTGATTCACCACCATCTTATTTGTAAAAAATATAAAAGAAAAAGGCGTTGGTGGATGAAAAAATTATATCTAAATAGATCGCTATATGGCGTGAAACTTCTGGAAGACATAAGATATGAAGCGGTTGAAGACACTATAAAAATTTTTACGCGAGTGTCATCTACAGAGTTCGAATTAATAAAATCATTAATAGAACCAAGTGTTAGGAAAATGAACACACTATTTCGAGATTCAATATCAGTTACTGAAAGATTAGCAATAACTTTAAGATTTCTGGCAACTGGAGACTCCTATACTAGCCTGCAATACCTTTTTCGAGTATCTAAACAGTCAATTTCAAGAATTGTTCCTGAAGTTTGCGATGCGCTTTGCGATGCACTAAAAGACTGGGTAAAGGTGAGTAAATAAAATATCTAGTTTTCTTTTATTATTATATTTATTTATTGATATAATTTTTATTATCATTTAGGGGAAAAAATCGTCCATAGGCAATGGCGTTGGTTCACGTTCAGCAGTAGGTGGGAATATGTCGACTCGACATCTACAGCCTGCAATTTTCTATTGAATGGCAATATTCAACCGGTTGAGTAAGAATCCTCAAAAAACGACTCCAAGTACTGCCAAAATCGTTAGCAAAAAAGGTACATCCAATCCAATAATAAATAAAAAAGACCATACAATGCGTTACGTAACGCCATGCCACCTGGTATGGCGTTACGCAACGCATTTCCACAGGAAACAATTCTCGTTTTAAGCGTGTTCAGAAGCTATGATATGCTTTGAAATATATTAATTTTCAAAATAATTCTTCTGCTTTCTGGCAGGATTTAGCTTTTTACTAATGTCTTCAGTGGTTCTCGATGTACGAATTTTGGTTAGTCAGCAGTAATTATAAACTGATAAAATGTGGACCAACTAAATTATTATTAATACTAAGTATACCCATCCACACATTTAAAGAAAAACGTCGTTGTGAGCCTTTTGGTCTCTTTTTGTTGTTTTGATCTATCTTAGGTGCCCAGAAGTGTGCATTATGGTAATTCGTGATCCCGTCTTGATCAATCTTGGACTCATCTGTCCATAGAATTTTTCTAAAAAACTTTTAGTTTTTCGTAAAAAAACTTTTTATTGTACTTGCCAGCGCTTTAATTTTTATCCTATTGTCTAAAAATAACAGGCGACTCTGGCTATTTATGCCTTTGTTTTGTCTGCACAGTCACTAGATAATGTTTTAATGCTCTTTTTATCATCCGAGCGGGCTGATTGGTGCACGTGTTCACACAAAAGATCAAGATATATTTCCGCCAATTTCTGATTTCTGGTACCTTATTGTATCTCGTAGGATAGCTGAGAAGTTGTTCATGTTTTTCATGTGTTCTGCCGATAAATTACTGCAGTAGTTTTTCTCATCTAATTTTGCTTTAATTATTATCAATGCTGAGCGCCGATAACTTTCCGTTTTGCAACTGTGTTAACACATGTGAAACTGATTTTAATAAACTACATAGCTGAAACTAGGTCATCCATGTAAAATGCCTGTGCTTCAATTTTGGTAACATCAGGATAGTTGATGTTCTATCCTTTTCCATGGTTGCTTTGATCCTGGTCCACCGCTGCTTGCATACATTGCCTGTAACAATAAATATTTTTTTTTTTGTTTTTTAGCCACTGGAAGTTTTCGAACCCTTTCATTTTGTGGTTCTGGACGTCCGCGTCAGTCCATTAACCAACCGGTACGTTGAAGATCAGGAACCAAATTCGAGTCGTTTTTGTATTTTTCTGCGTTACAAAAGTAAGCAACGTAATTACCATGGTCTCGTAATTTGCTGTATTTTTAATATCTTTCTTCAGACATTTAATCCTTTTATCGTGATTTAAAAGCTCTTGTGATTCTCTATAATTTACTACTCCAGTTACCGCCTTTCTTAAACGCAAAAAGTTTTCTACAACCTTTTTCCAAGCTTCACTGATGCAAAGTCGTTGTGGTTATTTGTTTTTTTTCCAAGTGCTATAAATTCTGTTGCAGATATTTCGTTGCAAATGATTTATATTCTATTCCATGCATTTCTGTACTTTTAGCAAAACCTCCTGCAATAATGTCTGATTCTATACCATTTGCACTACCAGACCAATTTTTGAAACATCTATGTTCAGATACATCTATATTGAGTTTTATACAATACCTGTATTTTCTAACACTTAGGACGAATCATTATTGGAACTGTTCATCAAATAAAAGAACCATGTATCGTTTATATCACATATGAAGAAGACTTTTATTGTGTTTGTTTTTACAAAATAAAATGACAAATCACAGAAGCATTTTTCTTTATACCATTGACTATATCTCTAGCATACTACATTTTTTCCCTTACAAACTTAAACACCTGAATTACTTCAGTCAAGGTACTAAGGAGATGTATAGCCAGAGGGTCTTCTTCTCAGTTTTTTGGGACGCTCGAAGTTTCTTTATTTATTTCATTTCTTTTAACTTGACATTCTTTTCCTTCTAGAATGAGTGTCTTCGTCCACTCAATAGAACAATTATTAACATTCACACTGTTACAATATCTGATACATCTGTTATAATACAGTAAGTTGGCATCGTGCGGTCGCACAGCACAGGCACCGTTGCTAAAAGGACGTCTTCCCTTCGCTTAATCCCGTCTGCTAAGGTGATCGTCACGGTTGGTTTCAGGAACTTACATCCGCGGGCTTTGAGCTGAGTGTAAAGCTGGTATCCACATAGGCAATCCCTACTGCGTCATATATGCCTATCCCGATTACGGGCCTCGGTCGGACGTCCGTCCTCACATTCAGTGCGCAAAAATCAACCTGCGCTTCTGTTTTAACGGCTTGCTTGGTGGGATTGCAGGTAGGACACCGACTGCGTACCACGTTTGGCGCGCCACAACCGTAGCATGAGATAGCCGGCTGTGACGGCGAGGGCCCCTACAGAGACCTTCATAGCGTGGTGCCGATTTTTTTTCCTGCAAGCCTCCGTGGTGTGTCCGATGGGTCGGCAGAAGTCACACCTCAGTTTCTTAAACTTTACTTCATCCGGAATGTCTGCCGAAATAGAGGTCTTTTCTCTGAGCAATTGCTCATCGTTGCGGGCTGAAGTTATTAATTCATCAAAGGTATTCACTGTATGGCGTTGCACCTTCTCCCGAATCTTCTGATGCAACTGACCGTAAATTACATCCATCTGCTGTTCTTCGTTAAATGGCAGGGAGTAAGGCCAACAGTGCCCTGTTTTCGGCTACAAATGTTTCGGTTAGCATGTTCTCCTGTTGCCGATGCGCTAATATCCTGAAAAATCATATAGCCGGATTTCTTGGGTGCGAACGCGTCTCACAGCCGGTTCTGGGAAGTCTCATCACGTCTTTATGCCTTCCTTCACGCCTTGCCATCACGTAGCCGCTTCTTTTTCAAGGATCAAAGGTAGACTAGAGATTGCGTCGTTTTCCGTTATACAAACATATTTTGAGATGTCTCATTTATTCTAGTTATCGATGATGACCAGTTCAAAATTGTCAACTTTCACGGCAGATTTGCAAACTCTTATCTGTTTGTGCGGATTTTTAATCGTTACGTAGTATTCTGCACTAAGATTTTTTGGTCCTCTAGATTCATTTTTTAGTCTAATTCCAAAACATTTCACAATACGGCAGTGCTGCAATATGAAATTATCTTGATCAAGTTTATTTCGCAAGTTATAGAAATTACGGTGCATCCGAGCAATGTCTTGCGTCTTTATTGTCGAGCAATAAAAAGTTGTACTTTTTTTATAACTGCACTGTGGAGGTTGCGGAAAGGATTTAGGAGCGGATTCTTGCTTGGATCCCTTTTGGAAACGTTTCAACTATATCTGACATAGATAGGAAAAAATTACGTATTGGGTCGCTATGGGGATCACGCTTTCTTTTCTCTTAAAGAAATTCTTGAAAGACTGTAGCAACATCTTTGCCTGAGTGTGGTGGTGTCTCGTTCGAGTTAGAAGTGCTTGGACGCATTTCAGATTCAGAATTAGATGGTGTCGATGGTGGTAGTGGTGTGCTAGGAAGCGAAAAGTGCTAGCGTGCTTGCCTTTTCGGTTTTTTATGGCTTTTGTGAAGTTATCTCGCAGTTTCTGCCAACGCTCCTTGCACTGATTGGCTGGAAATAATATAAAAATTTATTCATAACAATATAAAAAGCTGGAATTGCTGATTTAGGATCGTCCAAGCAAAACGTTAATAAAATAAAAATGTAGGGGTGACAGGGGGAATGAAAGCTGATTATGGTTATTACTTATTTTTTTAAACGCTTTTCATACATAAATGTCAAAAATGCGTTTCCTACATCCGTCACACTCGCATGTGAGGCGCTAGTGTCGCAGCCACGAGTCGAACTCAATTAGTAGAATAGCAAATGTGCTACATCTAAGGTAACATCCTAAGTGCAACCGATGTAAATATAATTTTACACTAGAGAATCATACAGCAGCATTGTATCTGTTATGAATACTGCAACTAAGTTCTGGATAGATGTTGTATTTCCAAAATTAAAAAATATATACAGGTTGTTTTTTGTTAATTAGTATATAATGACGACACGTTCCCATGCTACCTTGATCTGATAAACCCAATGCTGAAGTAAAATGACGAAATAAAATTATAACACCCCCCCCCCCCCCCCCCCCCCATACAATACTAGTGTTATCTACGGCAATACTATTCCTGACCATTTGTAACTAACTTCACAACAATAGCCACCAGTGCCATTTGTCTGCTGCGGGAAGTGAGATGTTTATTTCTACCGGTCAAAAAACGTGCCGCCAAGAATCTACTAATGGCTAAACTTAATTGTAAAATAAAATCACTACTTTATCGTCTTTTATGTTGTACAATTGTTTTCAATATATCATAAGTAGATAATGAGTTACATCAAGATTTATCAACAAGGTAGCTGCGGCCGCCATGATGGTAACGTACTTCGCCTACCCCTAGGGTTGTCACTTAATCTTTGATAAATTCATTTGTACCTATTATTTGAGATAATATAACATTTGACGAAATTGGCAAATTATATTTAAATGATATATTAATTAAAACACGTAGATATTACCTTTACTATTATAACCTAAAAGAAGAAATTTAATATTACACGAAACAAGGTGGTGTTTTCACTAAAATTAGTTTTGAATGCTGTGTAAAATTGGTGTTGAGTTGACTATTCAGCAGCTTTTTTATAGAATCAAATCTAACTTTAGTACATGTACAGTAATAAAATAAATGAATCTGGAATAATTGCAGGTCTTCACAATAAGTAAAAGAGCAAAAATTAATCCTACAAAAAAGAAGCGACAGTATACTAGTCAACATGACATGTCTATAGTAGAAATAGCTTTAGAATTAATGAGAAATAAAAAATATCCTCATATGAAGCCGAGAAAACGTTTGATATTCCGCGGAGAACACTTTTAGATAAATAAGTTACACAAAAAGCATCCACAAAATCCTGGAGCTAAAAGGCGTCTTACAGAAAAAGACGAAAATAACATCGTGAGGGTTTTAATAGCCGCCGGTGACAGCCCTTTAACACTCTTAGATTTAAGAATTGTAGTTAAAAATTATTTGGAAGCAAATGGCAGGAAGGGATATCTTCCATAACAAACATCCCGGCAGAAAATGGGCATATTTATTTTTAAACCGACAGACATAAGACTGAGCTCACTAGTCGTTCTACTCAAAATATAAAGAGGAGTCGTGCGAAAAAAATACAGACGAGATTTCTGAAAGAATTTCTTTAGATGGAGCACCTAAAGAAAACTTGGTTAACTATGATGAAACCAATTTTGCAGATAATCCTGGTGCACAACGATGCTTATTTTGAAGAGGTGTAAAATACCCGGAAAGAGTGTTAAACCACAGCAAAGGTGCCATTTCAGTTATGTTTGCTATTACCGCTGCTGGTATCACTTTACCACCTTATGTTGTTTATAGAGTTCAACATTTAAACAGCCAATAAATTGGCCGAAGGGTGCACGATATAACCGTTCTTCCTCTGGGTGGTTCGATACTGTGATTTTCGAAGACTGGTTTCAAACAATAATTATACCTTGGGCTAGAACCAAATCTGGTCTAAAAGTAATCATAGGAGATAATTTAGCATCACACAATCCTAAAATTGTAAAACTCTGCGAAGAAACAACATCCGTTTCATGTGTTTACCTCCAAACTCGTCACGTCTGACTCAACCTTTAGATGTGTGCTACTTCGGGCCGTTAAAGAAAATTTGGTGACAAACTACCGCGAACAACCCGCACTTGACAACGGACAGTCCGGTTTCTTCGGAAAATTGTTTAATGGCTTCGTCTTCTTTCTCCTTTCCATAATTAGTCGCAGGAGTGCCTTTAAATTGTGAATAGAGTAATGATTTTAATAAGCCTGCAACCGAGGTTTTTCTCCGAAGCTTGCATATTTTTCCAAAATTTGACGCCGTGATACGCTTGCGCCTTTCCATTGCCCACAATTCATTCTCACTCTGACCAATTGTATTTGCAAAGATTCAAGTCCGTTAACAATAGCCAAATCAATAATAAGAGTGGGTAGGTAAGTTTAGGTATTAGAGTAACGCAAGCTGCAGTCGTCGACATCCACATCCGACTAAAAGCAAAGCAAGCGATCGGCGGAGGTGCGGGTTGGGAGGGGCGAGGGTGAGCGTGGGAAGCGGGCGGCTGGCACACAAACACACTACTCGTTCACACATTGATAACTCGTTTGGTACTCATGTGATCGGGCGCAGCGCGACGGCAACAGTTTCTTCCAATACCTACTCGATAAATTTCTTTCGTCTCAGGTTTGCTCTTAATCCAACCTCCAGTGATGGTCCTGGTAGCCGGCTTACATTGTTTTCTAGGTGTAATAAATAATTCTAACCATTTACCTTCATTTCGTTTTTCTTGTGATACTACTAACAAACGGCGGATCCAGTACACTACATCTAAATTCTTGTCAGGGTGTTTTGTGACTTTCCGACCAGATTGCCTATGATCCGCAGAATCTGTCTTGGAACCAAAGGCTGGCCACATTATTATACAGTTGCCATCATCTGTAAAATGTTCTGGATCCGTCCTTAGTAGAGTGAGATCATGTACTCTTCGACCCGTGTGACGGGGTAGGCCGTCACAGGAGTAGGTAAATAAAAGTCCCGGGTGTGGGTCGATCCTGCCTTTAATCGTCTTTTCCACCGCACGCACCCTGCAGATGAGTTAGGACAAACGAGACTGGCCTGCTCCAGGAGGAATTCCGTGGCCTTCTGGGGTTCCGTCAGGCAGGTTAACGACGTGCTCCAGAGGCAGCTCCTCGGTGTTTGAGCGTTGCACCAGGCAGAAAGACGGCCGTTGAGTTCAGTGCCTATGCAGCGGACCTGGAACCCCAGAGTGGGTAGTGTGAGGAGAGGCCAAGTTGCTCGTCCGCCATGTTGTCTACGGTCCAGCGACCGCAAAGCAACACTACAGCGCACACAAAACAGTTTAGTTACAGTTTAGTTATTGGAACTCACCCCAGCGGGTCCTTATGGAGCACAAGCACACCTGTATTTTAGATAGGTTAGGTTAATTTAAGGACGTGTAGTGCGTTTAATTTTAATTTCTATATCCAGAACAATGAACCGTCCGTGCCGAGACCGTGTAGCGAGTGAAGCGCGCGCGCCGCGCCGGCAGCCGCGCGTCGCGGCCCGTGTGCAAAACCAGTTCCTAGTAGGTAGGGTTCACTAGCCGCCCGCGCACTGCAGTTCAGAGTATGAAACACGCGACCGGCGCGAACGAAGCTTGCGGGTTCCGTGTTAAATATTTATTTAGTTTTTAAGGAACACGTTACAACGTTACACCCGATGCAAGCAGAAGTAAAGTAGCAGTACGTTTTGAAACCTGATAGAAATTTTCTTCATCTGGGCTCTGCGCACTTAGAAATTCTAAAAGAACCTTAGGATTCCATATAGGAGCCTTTTGACGTGACAACGTCTTATAATTCGATAGAGCCGGCTGCACGCACGAAAAAACATGACTCATGCGGCGTTACCTCGCTCTGAGGCGTTCCATGTAAGGCTTGAAGTGCAAGCGAGAGCGCGGAACGAGCGACAAAGAAGCACAATCGGCCTTTGTTGCCACGTTCAACTATCGTCAGTAAACTGACTTTAGGCCGCGTCCCCATCATGCACGGCGCGGCGCCGTCACCGTACAACGTCACGACGCCGTCGCCGGGCCATGACACGGCGCCGCGCCGCAGCACGGTGCCGCGAACGGTGCACCGTCCATTGCCCATTCAGTCGACATTTATTTCGCTGTTGATGAACTCGAACTCGAAAGCACTCGAACGTGCTGGAGCGTGGATATGGATCGCGAAAGAATTATTCTCTTGTTGTTACTAAGACGACGAATGAAAAAGAAACAGAAACCGAAGAATTTGGGTAAATCCGTATATTTTTACAATGAACCCAGACGGAGGTTAAGGTTAGGACCAAAAGGAAATATATGGCGCTAAAATTAAGTGGAAATGAGAAATTTTTTGAATATTTTAGAATGACCTATCAACTTTTGAAGAACTACTTACCAAGATAGCACCTCGTTTACAAAAACAATATGTGTTCAGAAAACCTGTTGAACCTATGGAGATGCTTAGTTTTACTATCAGGTAAGAAATAAAACATACTTATCATAAATCAAAATGTTTAATTATTTTAAGAAAATGGTTTAAATAAAGTCTAAAGTTAGTTAAGTTAAAGTTTGTTTATTGTCTTTGTCACAAAAGCTTCATGAAATTTTAATTTCGGTTTATAAATTCCGATACAAACAAACTTTACTATTCGATTAAGAAAAATCGTATTCGGACTCCTGTGTGTTTGATAAGACAGCGCTTAATTGATGTGAAATGTCTTCTATGGATGGATTTGGCGAAGTCTGGCCATGGATGCTTGCTGTTAGAAGTAAAATTTAAATTTGAAGCCTAATGTTGCCCGTACTCACTGAAATAGTACTGTGTCTGATATGGTGTCTATGACCGCTCTCTCTCTTCTCTCTTGTCGGTGATCTCGGAAGCATATCAAGTCGTTGTAAATTATAAAATATTAATTTAATTATTAAATCAGTGATATAAAGTCATAGTGCACATTTTATTACTCGCTTAAAATCAATAGGTTAAGGGCCCGGAAGCCCGATTAAATAAAAGTTGTACGTACATTGTCAAAACAACCTCGCGACAACGTGCGCCGCATTTCGCACTAAAATAATTTTTCACAAAAATGTCATCGGCGAATCCACTTACATTAATAGAAAAACTCACAGGAAGAGATAATTATAATACCTGGAGATTTGCAGTGCAAACATATCTGCAACATGAAGATTTGTGGTGTTGCATAGAGTACGGTGACAATGACCACGTGGATCCGAAGCTGGACATTAAAGCAAAATCAAAGATTATTTTATTAGTTGATCCTATTAATTACGTACACATTCAAGAAGCGAATACAGCCAAAGAAGTCTGGGATAACTTATCACGTGCCTTTGACGACTCCGGGCTGACACGCCGAGTAGGTCTGCTGCGTGACTTGTGCACTACGACACTTGACCGATGCCAAAACGTAGAGGAATACGTTAGTAAGATCATCACGACAGCTCATAAGCTAAGAAAAGGCTTCAAAGTGGATAATGAGTGGTTGGGAACATTGCTACTCTCCGGTCTGCCTGATTCCTACAAGCTTATGATAATAGCAATTGAGAGCTCAGGTATGCAAATATCGGCAGACTCCGTAAAGTCTAAACTTTTGCAAGATGTCAGAGATGCTCAGAGGTTAGCAATGACAAAAGTTTATTCAAAGATGTCCTGTATATGCCGGAACTTGCTACAAATATACTATCAGTAAGTCAAATCATAGTGGTGGCCAAGTAATATATAATAATTTGCTGTTTTATTATTTCTGTGTGTTATTGTGAATAACTAAAATAAGAGAGTGGTAACAGCCAGCTTAAACAACAATATGTACCGGCAGAATACCTCTAAGAGCTATGCATACATATCCGATGTTGACAAACAAGATATTTACCTGTGGCAGCAGCAAGCTTAATCAACAACATGTACTGGCAGAATATCTCTAAGGACTATGCATACATGTCCGAAGTTGACAAGCAAGATACTTACCTGTGGCAGCAGCAAGGTTAATCAACAACATGTACTGGCAGAATATCTCTAAGGACTATGCATACATGTCCGAAGTTGACAAGCAAGATACTTACCTGTGGCAGCAGCAAGGTTAATCAACAACATGTACTGGCAGAATATCTCTAAGGACTATGCATACATGTCCGAAGTTGACAAGCAAGATACTTACCTGTGGCAGCAGCAAGGTTAATCAACAACATGTACTGGCAGAATATCTCTAAGGACTATGCATACATGTCCGAAGTTGACAAGCAAGATACTTACCTGTGGCAGCAGCAAGCTTAATCAACAACATGTACTGGCAGAATATCTCTAAGGACTATGCATACATGTCCGAAGTTGACAAGCAAGATACTTACCTGTGGCAGCAGCAAGGTTAATCAACAACATGTACTGGCAGAATATCTCTAAGGACTATGCATACATGTCCGAAGTTGACAAGCAAGATACTTACCTGTGGCAGCAGCAAGGTTAATCAACAACATGTACTGGCAGAATATCTCTAAGGACTATGCATACATGTCCGAAGTTGACAAGCAAGATACTTACCTGTGGCAGCAGCAAGGTTAATCAACAACATGTACTGGCAGAATATCTCTAAGGACTATGCATACATGTCCGAAGTTGACAAGCAAGATACTTACCTGTGGCAGCAGCAAGGTTAATCAACAACATGTACTGGCAGAATATCTCTAAGGACTATGCATACATGTCCGAAGTTGACAAGCAAGATACTTACCTGTGGCAGCAGCAAGGTTAATCAACAACATGTACTGGCAGAATATCTCTAAGGACTATGCATACATGTCCGAAGTTGACAAGCAAGATACTTACCTGTGGCAGCAGCAAGGTTAATCAACAACATGTACTGGCAGAATATCTCTAAGGACTATGCATACATGTCCGAAGTTGACAAGCAAGATACTTACCTGTGGCAGCAGCAAGGTTAATCAACAACATGTACTGGCAGAATATCTCTAAGGACTATGCATACATGTCCGACGTTGACAAGCAAGATACTTACCAGTGGCACCACCGGATGGCTAATTTGAACTTAAATAGTCTGGAAAAGATGAAAGAAAATAGAAAAGTGTTTGCTTATTAGAAAAGAAAGTCACTTTTGCATGTGCAACATGCAAGGAAGGAAAGCAAACACCACTGCTCTTCAAAAGTCAAGGTTCAAAATTGAATCATAATATATTAGAACTCATACACTCAGATGTCTGTGGTCTTGTTGAAACCAAATCACTGGGTGGTAGAAGATATTACATAACATTTTTGGATGATCTGTAAGAAAATATTTGTGAATAAAATAACATATAATGTACCTAAAGAAAGAAATGGGATCCTAAAGCTCAGAAAATGATTTTCATTGGATATTGTGATAATACTAAAGGTTATAGGTTTATTGTACCCAACTCCAAGACCGTGATTAAAAGTAGAGATGCTACTTTCCTAGAATCTACTGTCAAAAGAAATTATATACCCGTGGAGTTGAATACTACAACAGAAACACACCAGAGAAGTGATTCGTGTGAAAGTGAAGACAATCCCTCAGATAGCTCACAAGACACTGTCACTGAAAATAAGTCAGAAAGTGAATACTTACCTGATGAGACTAGTGAGTCTAGTATCGAGTCTCCTCTGATTTCACATATTACATTGAGACCTAGAAATAAAATAAGTACAAGAAAACCAGAAGAGAATACTTACCTGTGTTACAATGAAGATGTTCTATTCTGTACAGCTCCTGAAACATACAGTGATGCATTGAGTTCGAGCGAAGCAGATAAATGGAGAAAATCTATCAGTGAAGAACTTGAAGCTCATGAGAAGAATGAAACCTGGACATTGGTAGAAAAACCATCAGACACCAAAGTGATTGGATGTAAATGGGTCTTCCGAATCAAAGACGAGCCAACGGGTCCACGGTTCAAGTCACGACTTTGTGCCAAGGGTTATGCACAAACTGAAGGTATAGATTACAAGGAAACTTTCGCTCCGACAGTCAGTGTTCCAGTTGATCCTCATATAAAGCTCGAGAAAGGAGAGTGCTCAGCTGACAAGAATATCCCTTACAGAGAAGCAGTGGGTTCACTGATGCACCTAGCAATAGTAAGCCGGCCCGACATCATGTTTGCTGTAAGCCTGGTGAGTCGATTTCTTAATTGCTATAATGAATCTCACTGGAACGCAGTCAAGAAAATCTTCAAATACTTGAAAGAAACCAAGAATTATGGTCTGTGTTATCTATCTTCAACGAACCATGAAATCCTGGGTTACTGTGACGCAGACTATGCCAATGATGTTGACACCAGACGCTCAATCACGGGCTATGTGTTTATAAAGAATGGAGCAGCAGTAACTTGGTCCAGCCAACGTCAGCAAACTGTAGCTCTATCGACAACAGAGGCTGAATTCATGGCAGCCTGTGCCGCTACCAAAGAAGCCATTTGGATTAAACAGTTATTAAGTGATATTGGTGAATATAAACAACAGACATTGTGCCTAAATTTAGATAATCAGAGTGCTATAAGTGTTATAAGAAATGCTAATTTTCATAAAAGATGCAAACACATTGATATTAAGTATCATTTTGTAAAAGAAAAGTACTATGATAAAGTAATTGATTTAAAGTATGTTTGCAGTAGTAATCAGTATGCTGATATTTTTACTAAAGCTTTGAGTAGAGACAAGTTTAGATTGTTGAGAGAAAAGATAGGCTTGGTAACACTTAACACTTAATTTTAAATGTATCATTCTGTTGTTAAATTTTTGTTACTGTTTATTTTTATAAGGCTTAAATTTAGTGGGAGTGTTAGAAGTAAAATTTAAATTTGAAGCCTAATGTTGCCCGTACTCACTGAAATAGTACTGTGTCTGATATGGTGTCTATGACCGCTCTCTCTCTTCTCTCTTGTCGGTGATCTCGGAAGCATATCAAGTCGTTGTAAATTATAAAATATTAATTTAATTATTAAATCAGTGATATAAAGTCATAGTGCACATTTTATTACTCGCTTAAAATCAATACTTGCAGATGATGGATTGCAAGTTGTTTGATAAGTTGCTGTTGTTTGTTGTAGTTTGTTGTGGTCTTTCGTAGCCACTTTGAAATGTTTGGTAGCCGCTGTATGACGGTTGATTGTATTGATATGTGGGTTGATTGAAATCTGTCAATATTTGCATTACGCGACTTTGATAAGTCAATGTTTGTTGGTCATCTAGTTTTTCCAGAAATGGTAAAATTGATTTAAAAAATGAAACGTGTTTGTTTTCTGAATTTTTCAAAGTTTGGAGAATTTCATTCTCAAAATCATCTTCACAGTATTTTCTTTTACGAGTTGAAGTATAAGATTGGTAACGAGACCTTTTACAGTAGAGCCTCGATAATCCGAACTACCAAAAAATAACCCCTGTTCCGACTCACGGAGCGTTCGGATTACAGTATGTTAAAAAAATGCAAATATATTTTGACAAAAAATATTTATTCAGGTACTATAAAACACATATTTAAACCACAAAATATGTTACTTATTCATAAAGTCATCAATTTTAGTTTGGCGGGTTCTATTTATTGACCAAAAAAAGGCTTTGTCCCTCAAATTACGCAGCATCATCTTTTCGGATAAAGACAAGTCATTTTCATCAGCCCAATCTAAACAAGTATTCAGTGCTGATATAGCTTGTGAATGAGGAATTTTCTTGACGTTTAAAGCTGAAGTATTGTCAACAAAAGACTTGTCATTCCCAGACTCCTCAGTCTCTTGCGTAACAAAATATAAGATCAGCGGTCACGGTAAGGGAGAGAGAGGGGCAGTCGGCAGTTCGGATTACAGCGGCGTTCGGATTATTCAGAGTACGGATTATCGAGGCTCTACTGTATTTTCATTTGGCTTTGGATCTTCAGACTCTACTTCCAATATACTACTGTCAGTTAGATTTGGTGCGTTTTACTGATGAAGGGACTGGATTCTGCCAAACAATTTTTGTTGTCTTTCCACTAACAGACACAACCAATCTCAGAGGTACAAGAGAACTCAAAAAGATGTCGGCATCATCGTCTGTAATGTTGCTAAATATTTGTTTAAATTGGGTTTGGTGTGATCCATCACAACCCCATTTGGATATTAAGACAAGATGTTGCTTCTTAAACTCTGATAAGGTTTCAATGACTTCTTTCAAATATTGAATTAGTCTCGAAGCGGTAAAGCTTGCAGTTCCACTTCAAAACTGGTTTCAGTAACTTTTATAGTATCTTCACTTGGGTAACATTCTTTTTTAGCTTTTTGTAAAAGCGAATACTCTTGGCAGAGCGGTCGTGGTCATCATGAAGTGACGTTTTGGGGGGCAGATGTTACACGCCTCACTGGTTCCTTTTTCGCCGAAAATATTATTTCTCGGAATTTTTTAGCCCTGTTGGGCGTTGACGTAATTTCTTTGATTATCTTAAGGTGCGTATAAATTAAGCGCGGCAGCCGCGCGAGCCAATGTTCGACCAGAGTTGACGTTCATTTGCCGCGCGAGCCAATATGTAGATATAAAAGTTGGACGTGACAGCCGCGCGCGGCAGGCGATCCATCACGAACAGACCGCGGCGGATAGTCAGACCAGTTCACTCTTGTAAACCTGCGAGTATGTACGCGCGTGGTCGGGCGGCTAGCTGCCGCTTTCATTGTGATTCACCACCATCTTATTTGTAAAAAATATAAAAGAAAAAGGCGTTGGTGGATGAAAAAATTATATCTAAATAGATCGCTATATGGCGTGAAACTTCTGGAAGACATAAGATATGAAGCGGTTGAAGACACTATAAAAATTTTTACGCGAGTGTCATCTACAGAGTTCGAATTAATAAAATCATTAATAGAACCAAGTGTTAGGAAAATGAACACACTATTTCGAGATTCAATATCAGTTACTGAAAGATTAGCAATAACTTTAAGATTTCTGGCAACTGGAGACTCCTATACTAGCCTGCAATACCTTTTTCGAGTATCTAAACAGTCAATTTCAAGAATTGTTCCTGAAGTTTGCGATGCGCTTTGCGATGCACTAAAAGACTGGGTAAAGGTGAGTAAATAAAATATCTAGTTTTCTTTTATTATTATATTTATTTATTGATATAATTTTTATTATCATTTAGGGGAAAAAATCGTCCATAGGCAATGGCGTTGGTTCACGTTCAGCAGTAGGTGTAGTGTCTGGAATCTGAGAAGACGGAGTCGAGGCCTGAGGAGACGGAGTCGAGACCTGAGGAGACGGTGTTGAGGTGTAGTGTGACTGTGAATAATTTTGGGTACAATACCCATAACTCGAATATTTTCCTATGTCAGCTTCAAATGTCACATTGTTAATCGCTTGCTTGACGTATATTAAAGTGCGTGGATCATATTTACGGAGTTCATTAGCAATGTGAGAAGCGTAAGAAAAATATGGGTCAGCAGATGATGCAGCGGATTCAATTAGAACCTGAAATGCTTTTTTCAGCATAGGGGAATCTTCTTCAGCGTTTACCTTTTTCTTTTTCTTTACTCTCAGATTATCTGGTGTTCCCGCTCCAGCCCGCCGTGCTCTGAGGGACCGCAGGTCGTAACAAAAAAACCACGGTTTGTTCTAAAAGGCCGGGCCGGTTTATTGAACCCAAGGACGAACACACTTGATCAATATTTTACATGAGTATATATTCCTTACATAATCGACCAAGACCGCGACATATTGGTCGTACAGCGCCATCTATTATCTGGCTTGGTAAACAGTATAATTGGTCTTGAACATCTGGAGCGTTCATAATGTCACTTGGTGGTTCTATTTCTTGTTCCATAGCAGAAGGTGTAATTGGTCCTGTATCATTATTTTGTGCAATTTGTGCTGTTGCCGACTATAAAAAAATACGAATGTTTAATTAATTGTTGCAGGTACCGGACTCAGAAGAAGAATGGTTGCAGATAGCACACGATTTCGAAAACAAATGGGACTTTCCTCATGCAGTAGGTGCATTGGATGGCAAACATGTAGTGTTGCAAGCACCTATAAACAGTGGTACAGAATTTTTCAACTACAGTTTTTTAGTATGTAAATGTGGGCTGTCAAGGTAGACTATCTGATGGCGGTATTTTCAAAAAATACAAACTTATACAAAAAACTAGAAGAAAAATCTATGAGACTTCCTCCTCCATCCATTCTTCAAGTGCCCTATTCCTTCAAAGTACCATATGTGATTCTAGCTGACAAAGCTTTTGCTTTAAATGAATATACTATGAAACCGTTTTCAGGAGATCTAGAAAGGGGTTCCGAGGAAAGAATCTTTAATTACAGGTTATCTCGAGCACGTAGGTGTGTGGAAAATGCATTCGGGATTCTGAGCTCAGTTTTTAGAGTTCTACGCAAACCTATGTTACTACAACCAAAGATTGTTACTAAAATTGTTTTAGCAACAATACATTTGCATAATTATTTGAGAAAAAGAACTCTGACAAGATCACAGTACACGCCGCAAGGATGTATAGATAGTGAAGGAAATGAGGGGCAAATTATACCTGGAACTTGGAGAAATGAAACTACCCCTACATCACTACTGCCTCTTAATTATATCCCAAGAAGAGCGGGAAATTTTGCACAACAAATACGTTCACACCTAGCCCATCACTTTGTTACCAATGGTGCAATATCTTGGCAAAATAGATATTAAAACTTGTACTCACATTTTCAGACATTGTGTCCAATGTTTCATTGGGTAGATCTTTATCCCTCATGAAATTAAAGTCATCGAAAGCAAACCACTTCGAAACGTAAACTTCATTTGTGGCTGTAATAAAAATTAAAATTATTTACGTTATTAAAAAATGAGTTTTATTTTTTGTTGTAAATGCAAAATAAATAGGTACTTACCAGAACCAGTTCGACAACTTTTAGCTATTCTAGATTTTTCTCTTCTGTAGGACGCCAAAAGTGTAGTCATTTTCTTTTTCAACTCAGGAATCAGGTATATCCATTTTCTTACTGATTTCTACCCACGCATCATACCTCAGCGATTTATTGTGGTATTGGGAGGATTTGCTGTTCCACAAAAATTCTTTAGCGCTAAACAATTGTATTAGTAAACGGCACTTTTCGTTGTCCATTTTTACGTATTCGCCGCGCGAGCCAAATCACCAAAACTAGAACCGTCCCCACTGCGCGCGAGCGAACGACTGAAGCTCCTTTGGAGCGGTCTCAAAAACCGACAGCGAGCGGATCGCCCCGCGGCACGTTCGAGCGCGGCAATTTTCGCGTCGCCGCGCGCGGCGATGCCGTCTACATAGAGCGCGGCCGCCACGCGCGCCAATGTTCGATGCTTTGCCGCGCTTCATTTATACGCACCTTTACGGCGTGTCCAAACATAGCGCTGCGAGTGCGCGGCAGCAACACGCGGCAATCGCGAGACACAGCTCTGATGCGCGACTAGTGTAGACATCCCAGAAATGTGTGCGCGGCAATACTGCGCGGCATGTCCTAGACACGCTGTGCTCTCAGTTTGCATTCGATCCAAAATGAAAGCGGCCGCGTGTGTTGTAGCTCTACTTATTATTCGAAAATTACGCAGAAGGAAGAGACTGAAAAAAACAAGGCAATGCTGGATACGACCACTTTTCCAACAGAGGGTAAAGAATTTGAAAGTGATTAATTATGAAATCCACTATCGAACAACACAGTTTTTAAGATTGACCTTGGAAGAATTTGAACATATACATACACTGGTGGAACCATTTATTAAAAAAACTGATACACACTGGCGTGTAGCAATAACGACGAAAGAGAGACTCGCAATAACTTTGCGATATTTGGCCACAGGAGACTCATATACTAGTCTACAATATATATTTCACGTGTCAAAGCAAACAATCTCAAAAATAGTCCCAGAGGTGTGCGATGCCCTAGTGAAAGCTCTGAAGGATGTGATAAAGGTAAAAAAGAACAACTTTATTACTTACATTATTTTTATTAAGTTTTTAATCAATCATAAATATGTGCATGTTTAATGTGCAGACAATAAAAATGAAACAATCACTATTTAATTATAAACTATTCTCAGTATTCAAATCGTTAATCAATTGTGTAAGTCCGGATCCCATACTAGAGTCACTAGAGGATGCCGTATTGGAGATATCGGTATAATGTGTAGTAAAATAACCTGGTCTTCTTTCATCGTTTTCTTGAATTGTAGACTGATTGAGTTGGTTTATACATGCCATATCAGCGTCAAATATTATAGTATTTATGGAATGTTTTACTCTTGCTAAGGTTATGGGATCGTATTTTCTCAACTCTGCCGCTACGTGCATGCCAAAAGCAACGTATAAATCGTTGCTGTTATCGCTTTGTTTTCGCATTTCTTCCAATGCATCTTCTAACATTTTATTCTCGGCATCATACTCCGGATCTTCGTGTGTTCTCTTTGTTGGCTTCCTTTTAGTTGGAATCGTAGATGCAGTATTCATGTTAGTCGTATTTAGTTCTGAAGTGCCTTGTTCTGTAGCGCTTTGTTCTGTAGCGCCTTGTTCTGTAGCGCCTTGTTCTGTAGCTCCTTGTTCTGTATTATGTGACTGCGACGATGAGCCACAATCCTGTAATCAAAACAACGATTTTTAGTTGTGTTTGTAGAATATAGGTATAGTCTTTGGGATTTAAGAAGTGTCTCCGTTTCAGCTAGGACTAAAATGCTTTCGTATGATGTCCGACTGTTTTCATTTATATCTGTCGTAGAATGTCGTAGTTAGATTTCCACGCGATTCTTTGAGGTTACCCACCCCCACCCGTGTTAAGATAAATTTCGCATTTTTTTAATGTGAACTTTATATTTTTCAGTTACCAGTATCGGAACAAGATTGGAAGATAGTCTCTAAAGAATTCGAGGAAAAATGGAATTTCCCATATGTCATCGGTGCTTTGGACGGAAAACATATAACTATTCAGGCTCCTTTTAGAAGCGGCACCGAGTATTACAATTATAAAAAATATTTTAGTATTGTACTTTTAGCATTAGTAGACTCAAATTACAATTTTATGTACGTTAACGTTGGAAGTCAAGGTCGAATATCAGATGGAGGCGTTTTTAAACATTGTGAATTGTACCGAAAGTTAGAAAATAATCAACTTAATGTACCAGCACCAGAAATTTTAAATATACCCTACACAACAAAAGTACCCTATGTCATATTAGGAGATCAAGCTTTTGCTTTAACTAAATATATGTTGACACCTTTTGCAGGAATTCATTCAAAAGGGTCTAAAGAACGGATTTTTAACTACAGACTATCGAGAGCACGTAGAGTAGTTGAAAATGCTTTTGGTATTTTGGCGTCTAAATTTAGAGTACTGAGAAATGCAATTATGTTAAACCCAACATCAGCTAAAAAGGTAGTTCTAGCTGCTGTTCACTTGCATAATTTTCTTCGAAACAGCTCTTCAATAACAACCTCTAATAACTCAATGAATGAATCAGTTACTTTAACACCGAACGAATGTATAGGTGGCACTCCAACCGATATTCGTAATTTTTTGGCAGAACATTTTATGGCAAACGGGTCGATTATTTGGCAAGATAGATATTAAATAATTACGTTATGAGAAACTAGATGACGCCCGCGACTTCGTCCGCGTGAATTTATTTTTTAAAATCCCTCGGGAACTCTTTGATTTTCCGGGATAAAAAGTAGCCTATGTCACTCTCCAGGTCCTCAGCTATACCTATGCAAAAAATCACGTCGATCCGTAACTCTGTTGCGGCGTGATTGAAGGACAAACCAACAAACACACTTTCGCATTTATAATATTAGTATGGTTATACATGAATGTATGTATGAAATTAGCGTACTTACCACTGTGTCAATAGGATTACCCCTATCATGCAAAAAGTGGAAAGATTCGTAGGCAAACCATTTAGACTTGTAGGCCTTGTTTCTATCTGTAACAATAAAAGTGTCAATTCTGTTATATCCATCTGCTTGTGAGAAATACTTTCCTAAACATGTGTGTATAAACTCACGACCATCAGTCTAGTTTACCAGCTGATCAGACCGTTAAACATATTTTACAACGGTCACATATTTTAACCAAAATATTTCGATGATGATTATACGTATTTCGAAAATTATTCAATCTACGTAATTGCATTAATTCATTGATTTATTAAAAACATTCATTCAATGATTTTGCGCTCTAAGAAATGTCAAACTCAATCGGTTTGCCATATTTATTTATATTTTGGGTCGTGCATGAAAAAACGTACTATACTTAGTTGAGCATTACAAACGTGCGAACTGCGTACGAACCATATTACTATCATTACCTGCTATAGTTCTTGCAATTCACGAGGGCGGGTGGCTCATGGTTGTGTGTGTATCGCATCTGTATAAGTGTGAGCGAGCGCAATGCATGCGCCTGACCGCTCTCACCTAGGCTCCGACAGGCACGCACACTTACACAATTATACATGTACACGACGTAACCACAAATAAAGCTCACTCGGCTACGTAAATTCCAAGAACTACATATACCACAGTATACATTTAACTTAGATACCTATATGTAAGTAGAATAGAATCTTTTGTTACAAGTACTTCATTTTGTTATTGTTTGCTGTAGGAGTACTTATTGTCATTTCATCAATATCATTAAATAAAAGATTAAACTTACCCGAACCAGTAATGTTACTCGTTTTTTCTCTGTTTCTCTCCCTTCTGTATGAGCTTAAAAGACTTTTCATTTTGGTTTTTAGAACTGCTTTCGGTTGCTCGAAATTTTTTGCGATTTCATCCCACATGTCTTCTCTTAAATTATTGTTATGATATTCTTTGCGCCTGGTGTCCCATAATGCATTAAATGAACCATATATTTCAATAAGTCGAATTGCCGTTTCGTTATCCATCGTTTACGTCCACACACCTTCACTGACGAACGAACACTACGCGCGCGGCAACCTCGTTCGCGCGCGGCAGCAACACGCGGCATTCGTGCGCGGCGGCCGTCCAAACACAGCGCGGAAATCGCGCGCGGCATGCCGCTCACGATTGCCGCGCTATGTTTGGACACGCCTTTAGTATTACTATCTTTAGTCGATGCAGACTATTGTTTTACGTATGTAAATGTGGGCTGTCAAGGTAGACTATCTGATGGCGGTATTTTCAAAAATACAAACTTATACAAAAAACTAGAAGAAAAATCTATGAGACTTCCTCCTCCATCCATTCTTCAAGTGCCCTATTCCTTCAAAGTACCATATGTGATTCTAGCTGACAAAGCTTTTGCTTTAAATGAATATACTATGAAACCGTTTCCAGGAGATCTAGAAAGGGGTTCCGAGGAAAGAATCTTTAATTACAGGTTATCTCGAGCACGTAGGTGTGTGGAAAATGCATTCGGGATTCTGAGCTCAGTTTTTAGAGTTCTACGCAAACCTATGTTACTACAAGCAAAGATTGCTACTAAAATTGTTTTAGCAACAATACATTTGCATAATTATTTGAGAAAAAGAACTCTGACAAGATCACAGTACACGCCGCAAGGATGTATAGATAGTGAAGGAAATGAGGGGCAAATTATACCTGGAACTTGGAGAAATGAAACTACCCCTACATCACTACTGCCTCTTAATTATATCCCAAGAAGAGCGGGAAATTTTGCACAACAAATACGTTCACAGTGTGAAGTGTGTGTGTGTGTAAAGTGATGGGCTAGGTGTGAACTTCACACCTAGCCCATCACTTTGTTACCAATGGTCCAATATCTTGGCAAAATAGATATTAAAACTTGTACTCACATTTTCAGACATTGTGTCCAATGTTTCATTGGGTAGATCTTTATCCCTCATGAAATTAAAGTCATCGAAAGCAAACCACTTCGAAACGTAAACTTCATTTGTGGCTGTAATAAAAATTAAAATTATTTACGTTATTACAAAATGAGTTTTATTTTTTGTTGTAAATGCAAAATAAATAGGTACTTACCAGAACCAGTTCGACAACTTTTAGCTATTCTAGATTTTTCTCTTCTGTAGGACGCCAAAAGTGTAGTCATTTTCTTTTTCAACTCAGGAATAGGTATATCCATTTTCTTACTGATTTCTACCCACGCATCATACCTCAGCGATTTATTGTGGTATTGGGAGGATTTGCTGTTCCACAAAAATTCTTTAGCGCTATACAATTGTATTAGTAAACGGCACTTTTCGTTGTCCATTTTTACGTATTCGCCGCGCAAGCCAAATCACCAAAACTACAACTGTCCCCACTGCGCGCGAGCGAACGACTGAAGTTCCTTTGGAGCGGTCTCAAAAACCGACAGCGAGCGGATCGCCCCGCGGCACGTTCGAGCGCGGCAATGTTCGCGATGCCGTCTACATAGAGCGCGGCCGCCACGCGCGCCAATGTTCGATGCTTTGCCGCGCTTCATTTATACGCACCTTTACGTTAACTTAAAACCGACAGCGAGCGGATCGCCCCGCGGCACGTTCGAGCGCGGCAATGTTCGCGATGCCGTCTACATAGAGCGCGGCCGCCACGCGCGCCAATGTTCGATGCTTTGCCGCGCTTCATTTATACGCACCTTTACGTTAACTTAAAACCGACAGCGAGCGGATCGCCCCGCGGCACGTTCGAGCGCGGCAATGTTCGCGATGCCGTCTACATAGAGCGCGGCCGCAACGCGCGCCAATGTTCGATGCTTTGCCGCGCTTCATTTATACGCACCTATAGGCTTTTGTGATGCGTCATCGCGCGGCTATGCAGTTTGCGTCTATTTACGCAGTATAGACGAGGGCGGAAGGGTTAAGGTTCGATTACTGACAAGCAAATCTAAGGTTGCCCCTTTAAAACCAATTTTATCAATTCCTAGACTTGAATTAATGGCGGCCGTGCTGCTAGCAAAGGTTTTACGATTCGTAATCAAAAACCTAACTGATTTTAATTTTTCCATAGTCGCCTTTAGCGACTCCAGTGTCGTTTTGTCACAATTAAAACAAAGCCGTGACACTATCGTGCGTGTAATTCAGTCGAACCATTTTGGTTCTGAGATTGAAATTTTAAATAAAAAAATTGGTTGTCTGTAAAGTCGGTTTACTGACGATAGTTGAACGTGACAACAAAGGTCGATCGCGGCGTTACCTCGCGTTACCTCGCCTGCGGCGAGGTCACGCGAGGATATATATGGATAGGTAGTTATATTAAGTTGTACTAACTTGTATTTACTTTGGTAAATGACAAGTCCGGCGCCTGCGCAAGACAGTGGCGCCACCAATCTACAACTCACTTGCCTTGCGGTTGTGAGCAAAGTAGGAGCTCGCATTTTGTGTTCCTATCACTTCCCAAGAATCCACGTGGAACGTTTCCCTAAGGATCAAACAAGTCAAAGGAGTCTCTGCCTACATTTCGAGTGTGTGTGTGCTTACCAATCAAGTGCGCCGTGCGTGACTAGAAGGGACGAAGCATATGTTAAAGAAGATATCAGGTTAGTGCAATACTTTCCTATCTATTTGGGCAAGAGATTTCGTCATATTTCCTAACAATTATACAGTCCACTAAGTAATAATTATAATAACCAGTGCAACATTCAAATTGTGTGCAAAAACCACACACATGAGCTCGATGTATTTGGGCGATTACTTTCTATATCTGCTGACTCAACATCTAATGTCTCATATGTCATGAGAACATCAAATATTGCTCTTTTTGCTTGTAATTTCCGTAAAGGTTTCAGTTTTCTTAAAACTGCTTTAACGTGTTCGGAAAAAGACGACAAATCATCATTATCACTATTTCTTAAATTTTCTAAAACTTTCTAAAGGGGATCTATCTTGGGTCGACGTTTGACTACTTTGAGACTCTTGTGTAGTGATGTCAGGGGGGTCAACGTTGCAAATACTCGATCGTTCTTTTGGTACCGATTCCAAAAAGGAAAACAACTTAACATAAGCGTTAAATTTAGATCTTGGATTTTTAGCTGCTACAGACTCAGTCCCACTCTTGTTTTTGCGTTTCTGACGTAAATATGTGAGTTGGTAAATATCAAACTGCTTTATGTACACTGTATGTAAAATTTGGGAAATGAACGTTTTGAGTTTCACATTTCTCTCAACTAATATTGTACTAACTCAGTGTTATTCAGGTAACTGTTGGTCTTTTGTACATATCTAGATGAACAATTAAATAATAATATTTATAAAAACCTAAAGGCAAGGGTAATCATAACAATAACATCGTACAAATTAAACTAGTGTCAACGCAAATCATACAAAATCAAACACCTCATCCATCAAGTATTCCTCGGTATTATTAAAGAATGTCGCCTTCGGTTTCCTGCACTTCACCACTATTGATCTCATTATTTTCTGTTTCTGATAAAACTTTTTTGTAGTACTCTAGAGACTCTAAATCTCTCCAGCTTTCACCATAGTGTTTCTTTAGTAAAGAATCCACATCTTTAAGTTTCTCTTTCTTTACTCTAGATGTCACTTTTTCTGGCTGTACCGATGAAATGTTTTTGTGTTTTTTGGTGACACCTTTATCAATCCCCGTGTCATTTCTATGCGATATCTCACCCCGTACGGTTATTCCGCGAGCCTGACGTTTCAGAATGATTCGTTTACATTTACTCAGTTGAAAGTGCCAAGTCTGATTGCCCTTTAGGTTTTGTTTGGTTGCTGATTTCCAATCAAGTACGGGTATATCTTTAACAAGACAGTGTAGTGTACTGTTGCATGTTTTGATATTATTTCACAATATCTTCCCTTAGCTTACAACACCGCTCAAGTCGAGAATTGGCGGTTTTCACATTTTGAATGCCTCAGATGTAACCGCTCATTGCGCGTCTAACCATTGGTCACATGATATAGATTTCAGCCAATAAGAAGCCGTAATTCGAAAAGTAGTGACAGCGCGCAAGTCGGTTGGCCTCTCAACACCGCACAAGTCGTTAGTCTGCCATACTTTACTCGTAAGAGTACTTTGCGCTCCGTGATTATTATATTTTTACTAGCTGATGCCCGCGACTTCGTTCGCGTGGATGTAGGTTTTTTAAATTCCCGTGGGAACTCTTTGATTTTCCGGGATAAAAAGTAGCCTATGTGCTAATCCAGGGTATAATCTATCTCCATTTTAAATTTCAGCCAAATCCGTCCAGTGGTTTTTGCGTGAAGGAGTAACAAACATACACACACACACACACACATACAAACTTTCGCCTTTATAATATTAGTGTGATGTGATGTGAGTTTTATCGCTGAAAGGTCTATGCAAGAAGTTTTAATAGAAGATTAAGAGGTAAGCTATATAATAAAGTAATGTTTATTGATTTACGCGTATTAATATAAAAAGAAATGAGCTAGCTTTCTTTTTTAACTTAGGCGGTGTTTCAAATTGTATTTTATTTATTTTAGAAAGCTCAATAATTGAAATTATACTATGGATGGAAAATAAATTGATTCCTGGAGTGATCTGAGTTCAGATGAAGAATGGTTGTGTGCACAATCACAAGAAGCAGGGCTGATGTCAAAACATATTAAACGGCGTAAAAAAAAGTTGCAAAGAATATAAAAAAAGAATTAAACTAGGTGAGTAGCGTAGGTTTGTTTTGAGGACCGCATTTTTTTGTTATTTATATTTTTAATGCAATAATTCCTATTATTCTTTTTAGAATTGAATCAAAAAGATAACACTAGTTCTTCTGATATCAAAGCATGCAATTTTCCTAATAAATACGAAATTATTGCAACACCAATAAACGAACCAAACTTCGGGGACTCCATGAAAGGCATTATAAGTAGCCAGAACAATACTGTAAAAACAATATTTGATCAAAACATAGACTTGGATATCGAAAACATTGACACTAACAATCTACAAGTTATAGAGATAGTTGGTAATGATCTGCAACAGGAACCACCCGAATTCGCTACGGTGGCCATCGAGTATCCTCAGCCTTCTTTATTGAATGCGCAAGACCCAAAATCCAGTGCCTCTACTACTCCATCGTGTTCCTCAAAATTGGTCATACTGAGTAATCACACTAATATTATAAAGGAGAAAGTTTGTATGTGTGTGTGTGTGTGTGTGTGTGTGTGTGTGTGTGTGTGTGTGTGTGTGTGTGTGTGTATGTATGTTTGTTACTCCTTTACGCAAAAACTACTGGACGGATTGGGCTGAAATTTAGAATGGAGATAGATTATACCCTGGATTAGCACATAGGCTACTTTTTATCCCGAAAAATCAAAGAGTTCCCACGGGAATTTTAAAAACCTACATCCACGCGAACGGAGTCGCGGGTATCAGCTAGTGTTCCATATCACGGTGATTTGTTAAGTCATAAAAAACGACAGAACAAGGCGGCAAAAAATCCCAAGAAATATCAACGCAATGTTAATAAAGAATTACGAATGAAAGGTGAACATTATTTTGGATACAGAAAAGCAAAGACTAATGAAAAATTTAAGGTGAAACAAGACGTATTTGAGCCTGCAAGATCCATGAAACCACCGTGCACTTCTCCGTTTTGCAAGAAATCGAAACTCGGATCATGTGACAACATAAACGAACAACAGCGGCAATATTTTTTTGAAAATTTCTGGAAGAATATGAACTGGCAGCAGTGAAGATCGTTTATAACTTCTCACGTTAATAAAGTACCAAAGAAAATTACAAAAAATCCAGAATCATCCAAAAGAACTAATAGTCAAACTTACGTTTTGACGATTGATAATGTACGTCACCAATTCTAAAAAAATGTTCTTGGCCACTCTTGGCATTAAAGATTGGTTTGTCAGATATTGGCTAACAAAAACAGACTGTGCAGACAGTCTACAGACAAACAGAATATAATCGGATCAGACGATTCTAAGGCCCTGTGAAATAGATCGGTCATTGTTTTTATCCGATCAATTTTCCTGGAATGGTGCTCACGATCACTTCTCCAATATTTATTTCTGGACTCGGCTGCTTGCTCGGAGAGCATACCAATTGGGAGTGTTGTAGATTTGATTATTTCAGCGCCATGAATCCATATCTTGTGCAACGTCACCGTCATAGGATGCCAGGGATAATTTTCCACATATTTATAAGCAATCTCTTTGCAAAAGTCGCCAAATTTTTGGTCGTCAATTGGCAAATCACTGGACAAAACGGTTAAAATCACATGTAAATCATCAATCAATCAATCAATTTATTTATTTGCTGATACAGGTATTACAGGTGTAATTATAGAAATAGTCCGGCTGTATCACGCCAAGCTGGCATGCAAATACATTAATTCAAAATAGTGAATAGACAAATTAAATTAAAAGTAAAATTTTCGTTTGTTTGAAATAAATGAAGTTATACAATTAAAGGAATTTACAATTCTGAATAGGGTCGTTGTGGCAACAGTGGGTCGCCCATTTTTCACAGTAATATTGCTCCGAAAATAAGCAAGCTATTGATGTCAAACTCTAATGGAATTGAGGTAGGCTAGTTAGCTTACTTTGATCAAAAAGTTATCTACATAAGTCTGACGGTTTTTGAAATAAATATATTTTTTTTTTAAATGGGAATTGACCCAGTGTGTCCTATGGGGAGTACACAGTGAGTCAGCCCTAGGGACACAGTGGGTCAGGAGGGTATTTTGATATAATATATATTTTGATTCTATAGGAATGACCTCTTTAAGTGTTTATAAAAAAATTATTAATTTGTAAAATAAATCAGCAATAAAACAAAATGGAAATCTCAAACAAAATAATGAATTCTTTATTTTTTTTATTGCCTACCAACTCTATGAATCACAATTATTGAGATCTTAGTAACTTGATATTTTTTATGAACTTCGACATAATATAAAATCAATCTCAACTAACGGATATCAATTTGGGAAAAGTCAACATTGAAATAGTAGTAAGACTGTTGGCGTAAGGTGCTTCCTCCTACACAAGGCTTAGGCAATATAAGTTTTACATCACACTCCTTAACGTATGACAAATCAGGATTACTTGGCATGTGGAACTGATATTTGCGATTTACACGGAGGAAGCTCACGTAATATTCTAAGTTTTCATTACGGTCTTGCAAAACTTTTCCTACAAAATAAATACTTTTCCTCTTAGTTGAAAAACGAACGAGAACGTAATCTTCCTCCTTCAGAACTCGAGGCAAGACATTGAGCTGTAATTTTTGATCAGTTAGAATTTCAATTTCGTCTTCAACTTCGTCTTCCTCGCACCAATCGGAGTCTTCGTCGTCAAGAGAAAAGTTTTCAGCGTCATCTTCTGATTCACTCTGCAAGATTTTTCTAACTGCTTTTTTATTTGGTTTATTTGTATTGTTTTGCTTGGGTAATTTTCTTTTTTTGATTTCCGATCTTTGTAGTCTAATATTTTCCTTCTCCGGTGTATCCGTGGCGATTAAGCTGCGACCAGGTTTTCTTCTTCTTCTTATGTTTGCCCTTGGCATAGCTTTGAGGGGTTGTCTAAACTGACTTGGGCTGACAAAACCACCTGATAATAGCGATGTATCTTTAGACTTAGAACACTGAGGCTTGGGTGGTTCTTGGGGTTGTTCTCTCTGTGACTCTAGAGGTTCTTGTCGTGAGTCATGCTCTGGCTCTTGCTGAAAAGTTGGAGAATTTACTGATGGCCCAAGGAGTGTTTCCTTTTCTAGAATTGTCGGACTATTTTGCTCAATTTCGCTGATATCTTGAAATGATACGTTAAGTGAATTTTGGGGGACATTAGGATTGGGACGATCAGTCACAGCGCTCGGTAAAAAGTCTTCTTCTGTGAAAACATTCCTATCAAAAGGATGGATCCCGGTCTTTTTAAAGGCATTAATAATATTTGTTGGCGTCATGGTTCTGATAAATGCGGTCCCTATCAGCTCAGCTAAATCATATATTGTTACACCTTTTCCTGGATTGTTTAGCAGCCATAATTCCATAGCGGCGTTGTAGTAGCTTTTAAATGGAGAATAAATGCCCACATCCAAAGGTTGCAGCTTTGCTGACGTATGAGGGTGTAGTGTCAATATTGTCACACCGTTTTCCTTTGCTATATCTAAGGCTTCAATGCACAAATGCGACTCGTGGTTATCCATAATTAATATTGAAGGGTTTTCTTTAGAGCTCGATGTGTTTTTGATGAAGTGTTTGATTGTGTCGACAAATAACTCGCTATTCATCCAACCAGATGGTGTAGCTAGCCCTAATGTTCCAGGGGGAGCACCTTTAATCATGTGATCCTTATAGTTTTTCCTTGGGAAAATAAGTACCGGTGGCAAAGCTTGACCAGCTGCACTGATAATGCAGCAAGTTGTTACTAGGGTGCCTTTTTCGCCACTTGTTACTTTCCCGATATTCTTACCTTTAGGACCTATTACTTTTTGGGGTTTCTGCACTGTAACCGTTGCCGTCTCATCAAGATTGTACACTCTGGTACCATCAGCAAATGCAGAATGTCTTTTATAAACTTCTTGTAGATTATCGAAAAAGACCTTCACGGTTTCCTTATTAAAAGCTGTTGCTCTAGCCAGACTGCAAGCTTCCGGTTTGCGTAAAGAAAGTTCATTATGACGCTTGCGAAAAGATTTTAACCAGTCGATACCTGCCATCTGGTTAACAATCCATGACTGTGGCATTTTAATTTTGTTTATAACAGCCATTTCATATGCAACTTTTCGACAATCTTTTGTTGTTAGGCCGTAAAACATAAGAGCGCAGTTTTTATAATATTCAGTAAGTGCTTGTTCTTGCTCATCCGTAAAAACTCTATTAACATCATAATTCGGAACAAGCTTTACATTTTCTGTACTTTTGGATGCTTTTACTTTGACTGCATAACGTTGTAGCGTTGAAAATGGAATTCTTTTATCCCTTGCTACAGCACGTATCTTTTTTCCTGACTCAATTTCTTGAAGCGCTTCCTTCATTTGTTCTTTTGTGTGATTACCAATTTTTCTACTTATCGGGCGTTTTTTTGGCATTCTGTAAAATAAAAATAGCTATTGTAGTCATCTGGCCGATTGTATTTAGAGACGCCTGGTGATAGGTACACAGTGGGTCGACTCACTGTGCCCCCCTTAGAAACGACCCACTGTGTACACTCATAACATTTTAATTTTATGACGCAATAAGAAAAACTTTAACTGTGCTGGCAATCTCTATTTATTGTCAAATGAGACCTTTTAATAAATACTTATTACGTATGTTGAAAATGATACATTGACTCGTAATCACACACGTTTATTTTCTCGTAAAAACACTGGTTTAAATTCACGTATTATTTGTACAAGTAGTTCGTTTCACATCTCGTTTTACTATTATTGTATTTGTAACTATTTTATGTACACATATCGCTTTAAACACTAAGAAACTGTAATATTAATTTGGAAAACATGTTACTTAAATGATCTTCGTAGTAAGACAAAGGAATTGTACTGTGACAGAACTATCTAATATTTTTAGGCTCGGTAGGCGGTACCCGCTTTCTTAATTTAATGAATCGCGCGAAGTAAACTTAAATCAACGACATCTATCTTACGTTAGGGAAACTACATTTTCCCTGAGATGCAGAACTATTTTTAACATTCCGCCCATCAAGAACTTCGTTCTTCAACGTAATCACAAAAAATAGTTCAAGGTACCTACTAAAAAGTAATAAACAATACAAGTAATTATTATAACATCCAATGTACAATGTAAAACATTGAGCCGCCCACCGTGATATAACGACAGTTACAATCCACGTAAAAAGTAAGTTAAAACCAGAGGCGGCTCGTGAGATTTGTTCATGGGTGTTCACAAAAAAAAAATCTTGCTTACTACTACTAAATACTCACTGTGCTATGTTGCTGTCAAGTTCGCACTGCCATCTTGATATGTATCTGCCATTCTTTTGTCACTATTACTTAACTGTCAATGTCAATGAACTTATATTAATTTACCCAATGACCTCTGTGTAGTACGGTAATCAACCAAACCTCTATATATTCCGGGATTGACTGATTCCGCAGATTCATCGTGCCCCCCGTAATGCAATTTGGAATGCACCACAAAAAACTACACAATCTATTAATCGTCTTAAAGTTAAAATATATCGATTTTCATCAACGCGTTCATTAAATTCTTTAATAGATTTTCGATAAGCAGAATCGAGCGCCTTACGAATATCTTGCCGCCCGATGGATGCCAATTGCACTTCATTTAACATATGTAATCGAGACTGTGAATGTTTCTTTACTTTAATTGATAGATGCGCTAAATCATCAACACCTGTTTCAGTCCATACAGACTCACCAGTACCGCTGACGCCAGATCCAAACACAAGACACGGGAAACAAAATAATTTGTTGGTATCTTTACAACCGCACAACCACGGTGTTTTAATATATTGTTCAGGTTTGAAAACACGCGTGTAAGTTTTAGTTTTTGCACTACATTTTTGAGTTAGTTGAATTGCAGGCCGTGGTGGCCCCTTGGCCTTTAGTTCGAGACGTACCTCTAAAGTCTTTTCACAGTTTTTTATAAAAGACACACTGATTTGTTCCATTTTAACAATAAATAACAACAACAACAACAACAAAAAAAAAACGCAAATAAACAATTTTTCTTATAATTAAACGCTATCTAGATACTCGTACAGTGATTAAGTAACAGCCGTCTTCGCGCGCAAAGTGACTATGAGGTCAGAGATGACCCTATGCCGGGACGTTTCAGTTTTCGTTTTCACAGATGTTTACATAAAATAGGCAACGCCGCATTATTGACCGTTCGGTATGATCCTTGAGGTTTGTTTTTCTAAACTGCGAACTCTGCGAACTGGCAACGTTGCATAGGAGCGGCGCACCACATTCAGCTAATTTCTCGTACAAAATCTTTTGTTTCACGTGTCGGAGCATGCTGAGCTTTCCCTTTCGCACCCCTTGAGTTCAGTATTGTTTCTTGTATGGAGATTTATTTCATAGGAGCGATGTTGCTGGCGCTCCACTCAGTAGTCGGTACAATTTTGCCCAAGTATTTAAAAAGGTACTAATTATACTCGTATACATTATATTAGTAGGTAAGTAAAAGAATGTGTTACGATAACCAATTAAGTAGAAATAATAAATTGACTTAAAAAAATATTTTGATACTTGTAAAATTTTGTGGGAGTTCACTGCACCAGCGCTCCTTAGAAAGAGCCGCCGGTGGTTAAAACACAAAGTTATTGTAAAAGTAAATCCAAAAAGTTCTAGTAAGTTACACACTGCTAAGCTAAATCTAAGTTCATGTAAATGGTAACTCAAAGCAAAAGTTTAGAAGTAACTATAGAATGAAACGTTTTTTTTTTCTAGTATTCCGTAGTAATGTAAAAGTAAGATAGTTAATTACATTCTCGTAAACCACATCAAAATTAAAGAAACTGTATACTTAATTAACTCAAAATCGTTTGGCACAACCGCCCATCGTGATAGTGTGTATCGAGCTACTAAGACTCAGTTAATAAAGACAAAGTTTAGTAACTGAATGTTTGTTAAAAAAAACTTAAATTCTCGCCTCACATCATCAAGCAAATGCAAACGATTGTTTACAATTTTCCATAAAATAAATTTTACAAGTAAAACATCGGTTTCTATGAATACCACATTTCGTATACAAATTCTAAGATACCATTTAGTTATGTGACTTAAGTTGTTCAAAACTCTGTAAACAATTAAATAATTGATCAGTTTCTCTCTATCTAAAATTACGTTTTGATCCAAGTACTTTGTATCAGTAATATCTAATAACAATTCACTTATACTAAAATGACCAGGTGTTAATGGGAGAGGGTCATCTGGGTTATGTGTTTGAACTAATAAAAGTATCGCGTTAATAAATGCATGCCCTAATTCGTTTACAATCCCCGATGACTCTTCTCACCTGAACGTTACCTCTTCGAACACCTGCTTCTTTCTTACGTACTCTCAATATCTTGTATTTGTATCTCGTAGAACTCGTTACTTTTCGAGGACCATAATTTAAAATGTTTGTGTGAGTGCTAATGATTAGCTGACTAAGAGGACACTTAGCTGAAGAAATATTTGTATACTTTACTTCTTCTTTAGCTTTCTTCAGCTTCACTCAGACATTTACCAACTCTTGAATTTCCATTTTCTTTGAAAAAGGGACGAGGAATGGGTATAGGGCTCTGTTTGACACAACCTCTGGTCTCTAATAATAGTATGTCCTCGTTGTAATTGTGTTTTTGATCTTGATTAGTGTAAGGCTGCAAGGGTTGATTCAACTCGTCTGGTGGGGATTTTCACTCTTTCTTCTTTGTGTATAATCTTCTTTAAACTAATCTCTCGTTTATATTGAAAATCAGGTCCACTCTTCCAAAGTTCATAATTCTCCAACGTGGTATGTTCGTCAGCGAGTGCAGTATTAATTCTCAGGTTTTTCTCTAACGCATATACTTTTCTCGTATCAATGTCACATGATTTACCATCTTGACATTGCAGCTCAGTAGTTTTAAACGGTAAACTCATTATTGGGTTTCCATCTTCTCGTATTGTATTTTTCTTGTGTTTCTCTTCTCTAGTTGTTTTTCTCTCAGTAGTGTTAATCTCGTTATCTATTTCCCAATTTCTTCGTAACTTGTCTTCCTTTATTTGTATATGTAAACTAGTAATGGTTTCACTATGTAAATCTTTTGACATTTTTCCAGACACAATCCATCCAAATATAGTGTTCTGGGCTATAAGATTTCCATACGGGCTCTTCTTAAATCCTTTCTGTAATATTTCTCCATACACGTCTGCACCGAGTAGTAGATCAACTTTTCCAGGCGATGCGAATCCAGGATCAGCGAGAGGTAAGTTTTTCAGCTCCTGCCAATCGGGGATATGTACTTCGTGCGACGGTAATAAAGAGGTAAGTGATTTAATAACGTAAGCATTAACAGTCATATTCTTTCCAGGTTCGTAACGTGACTCGACTTTAATACTAACCGCATGTTTGATACTTAGCTGACCGTCTCCCAAACTTGACACCTTTTCATTAACATTAGTACGCTTAAGACCTAGTACTTGTACAGTATCTTCACTGACAAAAGAGGCTTGAGAGCCTTGATCTATCAACGCTCTAAGAGCATGCGAATCGGTTGTAGGCGTCGTTTTTACAATAGCAGTAGGTAACAACACATGGTAAGTTCTCAAATCGCCTCTAGAAAAATTAGCAACCACAGTTGTCTCATCGTTGGTAGGTTGTTCTGCCTGTTTATCATTTAGTCTCGATGTATTGAACGCTTGCTTATCCTCTTTGTCAAAATGGAGCACCGTGTGGTGTTTTCGACGGCACCGGCGACAAGAAGTTCTCTGGTGACACCTAACTACAGGATGCGTAGGTGCCATGCAGTTGAAACATAGCTTCTTCGTTTCTGCTATCTTCTGTCTCTCGATTACAGGTAACTTCTTAAATTCAGCACAGTAATAAATGAAGTGTGAACCATCACACATCGCGCAGGTCGGTTCAGTAGTGCTCACTTTCTCTTCCATTGCAGAATGAAATGCCTTAGTTTTTACTTCTTGTTGAATGTTCTTCTTTTGTGTTGGTTTAGTGCTACTCGTCTGTTTAGTATCAATCATTTCCAAACTTCTAAATCTTGTTTCTAAAAATGTTTCCAATTGTGACCAAGTAGGTAGCTCGTCTGAAGTCTTACTTACTTCTTGTTCCCACTGTCGATGAGACTCATGATCCAACTTTGAAACTACCAAGTGTATGAGTATAGCGTCCCACTGATCAGTCTTGATGCTAAGATTATTGAGTGCTTTCAAACAAGAAGTTGTAGTGTCTAGCAAAAGTCTGATGGCACTGGCAGATTCATTCTGAATAGGTTTTTGTCCAAATAAAGTCTTCATAATTGAATTACAGTTATACCTCTTGTTGTTGTAACGTTTAGTCAATTGTTCCCAGGCTTCAATGTAATTAGCGGCTGTTGTAGGAAAGTTTCTCAATAACATTTCTGGTTCTCCTGATAAGTTTGATTTTAAGTAGTGTAATTTTTGTACTGGCGCAAGTGTAGTATTCTCGTGTATGAGTGAGACAAACATGTCAAAAAACGATTGCCATTCTGTATATTTCCCAGAAAATTTAGGAAGCTCTATCCTTGGTAATTTAACCTCTAAGCTGTTCACATTTGTCACTGTACTCGTGCTCGAAGCTGTCTTTGTAGTCATGGTGGTTGGATTTGCAAGTGTTATATATTCCTTTAGAAGAGCTTTATATTGTATGTAAAATTCCTGAAAGTTGTCCTGCATATCATCTTTAAAATATGGTAACTGTAGTGTCTGCTCTGTTGAGGCATTTGCAACAATCTCCAAGTGATTTTGACTAAAAGCATCTCCTAATTTATCCAACGCTTCCATTCTAGCAGTCAAATAACTATATTTTGACCGCATCTCTTGGTTGGCTTTCCTAAGATTACGCTCAGCTTTTCTTAACTGTTCAAATAACTCTTGTTGACCTTTTATTAGGCTTGTTAACTCCATGGTTAATTTCAAAAAGTATTAATGTATGCGTTAATAAGTAAAGATATCTTCCAAAAAAGTTCACTAAATGTTTGTCAAATCTTCCCAAAATGTTCACGTAAAATAGTAAAAAGTTTAGCTTCAAAGTCCAAAAAACACATCCAATAAACTTCCAAACTTGTTTAAAAAAGTTCACAAAAAAGTGCAAACAGATAACCTTAAAGTTCAAAATGAATATCTAAAAAGGTTCCAAAGTTGTTTTTTGAAAGTTCACAAAAAATGTAAAAGTCAATTTTGGATGCCTAATTTGACCGGACTATTTTTATTAATCTTCACATTTGAACGTCTACTTTGGCCGGACTATGTGTAATAATCTTCTTAAAATATTCTCGTAAAAGTGCATAATGGTAATTTTCTAGGTTCACTATAATTTATGTCCAAAAAAGTTCCCAAGTTTAAAAGTTCACTTTTCAAGTTTCAAAATGTTAGGTGTCATAGGTTATAAAAATGTTCGATTATTACTCACTGTTTTTAAAGTTCATCAAACCTTGTGAAATTGTTTGTCTTCTAGTTTCCTTAACACTGTATTTCTGTCTAACCTAACATTTGAATAATATTCTCCGTAACACGTTAATATTCTTCATATAACATACAATAATTTCCCGGGTTTCGGCACCATGTTGAAAATGATACATTGACTCGTAATCACACACGTTTATTTTCTCGTAAAAACACTGGTTTAAATTCACGTATTATTTGTACAAGTAGTTCGTTTCACATCTCGTTTTACTATTATTGTATTTGTAACTATTTTATGTACACATATCGCTTTAAACACTAAGAAACTGTAATATTAATTTGGAAAACATGTTACTTAAATGATCTTCGTAGTAAGACAAAGGAATTGTACTGTGACAGAACTATCTAATATTTTTAGGCTCGGTAGGCGGTACCCGCTTTCTTAATTTAATGAATCGCGCGAAGTAAACTTAAATCAACGACATCTATCTTACGTTAGGGAAACTACATTTTCCCTGAGATGCAGAACTATTTTTAACATTCCGCCCATCAAGAACTTCGTTCTTCAACGTAATCACAAAAAATAGTTCCCGAGGCCCGTACCCCCGTCTTGACATAGGTCAGATGGAGAAGACCCCGCTGCTGCAGAACTATTTTTAACAACGTACAAATAATAACTAAGTAGATAAAATTAATAACTACAAGAGAAGAAAACAACAAAACTTACGTGATTTTTTTACTTTTGTAGTCTTAAAACACAAATTAACGTGTATGTCGTACACCACACTTCCGAACGGCGCACCGACTAGCGTGAAGCGAGTCACGTCTGAACGCGAATCTACTGTGAAAGAGATGCAGCTATTGTCCTACTCTTTTTGCCCAATATGGTGCCGACTCAGTGTGCCCACTTGACCCACTGTTGCCACAACGACCCTACTTAATATTAAAAAAAAAATATTACAGGTCTTAAAAATATTAAAACAAACAAAATAAAACAAAAATGTCATCTTAGATATTCATCAACACTATAAAAGGTATTCTTAGTTAAATATTCAAATAATTTCTTTTTAAGGCCTTGTATTTTATTTACGTTTACAAGTTCTCTTATTTCCAAAGGTAATTTATTTACAATTTTTACTGCCATAACGTTAAAACTATTACTGATGAGAGCGGTTCTATGTGACGGGAATCTTAATTTATGTTTTTGTCTTTTATTATCAAATTCTGTAAACATATTTTTATTATTCGCTACAAACAAAATAATTTCATAGATATATAATTTCATAGATAGATTTCATAGATCATCAAGCAGCCATTTTTCGAAATCCAAAATTTCGGAAAAGATTTGGCGGTTTTTGTCAGACAAAGCTATTCGCGCTGTGTTTCCGTCATTTGTAGTGCCAGAATTTGGACGAACAACATCTACTAGTAAGCCTAATCTGTTCCTAACTTGGTTTTGGATCTCTTTCTTCCTAGCATCTACGAGACGCTTTTGTTCAGAGTTCTGAGGTATTCTCCACACCTTTACCACTTTCTTATAAGCAAGGTGTAAAAGAAACTCAAGGGTTCGAATCCATGCATGCTATGGACTTCTACCATGCTTTAAAGCCTCCTTATTTATTGGTTGCTCCAAAGCCATGTCTATATTGTTAAACTGGGTAGCAGTTAGGCTACAGTATGGGCAACGCATTTGAGAGGAAGTGTTTAAAATTGTATTTAAAACCTTTCCATCAGTTGCCGCTAAATATAGGTCACAAAGTACCTTTATTTTATGTCCCTTGGTTGTCTCGCCTAGTAATGGGGTCAGATTATCAATTTGATTTTGTACCCTTGAATTTTCGGACAGTGCGGACTCTTTAGTTTCTTTTCGGTACTGGATTCGTAACGGTCTACAGTACCGATACGACTGTGGAGCTGGATTTCTCTAAAGAATGTAGCCTTTACTCGTTTTCAACACCAATGGAATAAATATGGTGGCTAAAAGGCAATTTTCACAAATATTAGAAAAATAATAGAAAATTAGAAGTCTCTAGCTTCAAGCTCACTTATGTTAGTATAATTGCAGTTTAGCTTCAAATGCAAAAATTTTATTCGTCATTTGTCCGATTATCTTGTTAGGTCCCTGCAATTCTAAATTAAGATTGTTAAACTTCAGTGTAATATCGGTCAAAAAAGCCATAAGTGCCCACCATTCATCATTTTGAAGTTTGGGATAATCCTTACCAATTTGTTGTACAAATAGAATTATTTCAAAGGGGTTGTTCCATCTGTGGCCAGGGGTTCATACTTTAACCCCTATTATTTTTCCACAAAGTCTTTTATTACGTCCATATAATCACTACCTCTTGTCTGACCTTTCATGGTTATGAGAGCCAGGAAATCTTCTTCTATGATCCCGTCCATTGTGCAGGAACTCACAAATAATGAGCATTGAGCCATCGACGTTATATCTGTGCTGGAATCACACGCAAGACTGAAGTATTTGCAATCTTTAAGTTTTTGAATTATTGCATCAAACATTGTTTTTGAAATATCTTCAACGCGGCGGTGACAGGTTGATTCAGAACAACAAACAGGCAGGGGGGGGGGGGGGGGGCCGATAACAGGTGGGCGGCGGCGTGGGAGAAAGTGAATTCTCACGCCCGAGATAAACAAAGACCTGCGGCATCACAAAGGTAGTAGTAATTTATTGCAACGAAACCACCTGCCACCATGATGTTGTTGGTACATATGGGATGCTCCATGGTGGAGTCCCCATTCTGCGATATTACTTCTTTATTTTCGCACACGCATCTGGAGCACTTCGGTCCCATTTTTATTCTATTAATGTTTTTCTTGACACGTAGAGCTGCTGCGACGGCTTTGTCTGAAGCGTCCGTGACGAGACCTAGTTTAGCATCGGGATGAGGATGCGCCAGTAGGGCTGCATTGCACAGACTTTTCTTGCAGTCCTCGAAAGCTTGCAGTGATCCTCCTTCAGTGACGAGCGGATGGGAAGCTTTTACAAATCCGGTTAGCAGAGCGTTCAGAGGCCTAGGTCCAGGTAGAGGTCCAGAGTGCCTGGATTTGGGCAGCGTTGGGCAAAAATCGTCTGTAAAAATTTATCATGCCCAAGAATCGCCTCAGCTCTCTGACGGTTTTGGGAGCAGGGGTATCCGCAATGGCCTTGACTTAGCTATCTAAGGGTTCCGTACCTTTAGCATCAAATCATCCTGAGTCTCTGAGGGTTGGCAGGGGACATTCCTTAATTCCATCTTGTTTTGATGCACCTGGCGTTCCAAATCCTCAATAATATTGTTCAGATGCTGGATCTTGCTAGAACACGCTTTTGAGTCTATTTCTACTATTTTTATCTTATCATTTATTCCATCGTATTGGTTTGTGGAGAACTCCATCGATCTTTCTATTTCCCGATTTCTGTTTGAAATTTCTTTAATTTCCTCTTTAATTTTTGTGTAATTTGAGTCCTGTCCACAGAGGCGCGTGCTGTGCTCCATAACTCTGGATTTTAACTTCTCATTCTCTTTAGCCAATTTCTTATTTTCCTCTTTCGCGCTGATGTTAGCGCCGTGTCGCCTCAGTTAAGCGACGTGGTATAGTACAGCGGTTCCCAAAAGGTGTTCCGCGGAACCCTGAGGTTCCGTGAAAGACCCTCAGGGGTTCCGCGAAAATTCAAGATTTCCATATTGTAAATCGTTTCACTTGTGATAATATTAAATTGACGTAATTTATTATTCATTTTCAATCAACTTGTTTTAAAATATTGCATTCCAAAATTCCATTTAGGCGCCATGTAGGTAGGTAGGTACGCTGTGCGTGTCACGTGTCGCGTCGCCCGGTCGCGCCGCTCGTCGTCCTCCCACCGCCCGCGCCGCTCGTCGTCCTCCCACCGCCCGCGCCGTTCGTCGCTCTCCCGCCGCCCGCGGCATACCGCGGCAGCTTGCGACCATTCAGTTGAGTCAATACGATTACTAGGACTGCACGTGATCAAGTTTTTGATACCAAATTTTAAAACTCGAAAATAAGCTAAGAATAAATTCCGTACCTAGATAGTGATTGTTTATAGTTTTACGAGCACTGTTTTAAGCAGGTATGTTTTTATTATTTTTACGTATTATAATGATAAATCAAATGCTACTTATAATAGTTCCACAAAAACAGGTCGTTTTTGCCTAGGAACAGACGCCTGCAGAAGTCCGGGAGAGTACCCTGACGGAATGGCAAAGCGAATGGACAGGATTAGGGAAGGGGGCCTGGACAAGGGAACTGATTACAGACCTAAAAAAGTGGCACAAGAGAAAGTATGGAGAAGTAGATCGGTGGCTAACGCAGGCTCTGAGCGGTCACGGGGTGTTTAACACCTACCTCTACGCAATTAAGAAAGCACCGAGCGAAGGGTGCTACTTCTGCGGAGAGGAAGACACCCCGAGTCACGCAATTTTTGAATGTCCGGGTTGTGCTGACCTAAGAGTAGATGCGCTAGGATCGACCGACGCGGAGGGTGTGAATGCCCGAAACCTTATACCGCGCATGCTGTCGAGCGAAGACGCCTGGCAGCGATACAGCCAAATGCTGAGAGCTATAATGATTAGAAGAGAAGAGAGGGAAAAAGAAGAAAAGAGGAAGACCGAGATTTGGGAGGTCAGCACGAAGTAATGCCACGCAGTTCCGTGCTCACCTTGGACGACATGGGGAGGTTATTTTAGTCCGTGCAAGTCGGACACACCCTGCCAGCCGGCAGAAGTCCGTAGGGATTTTTTCCTCCCCCGAAGAAAAAAAAAAAAAAAAAAAAAGGTCGTTTTTGCCTAAAATATTGCTGTGTTTTACTTACAGTTCACGATGGATAAATGGCTAAAACCTGGGATTGCTAAGGGGAAACGTGGTGCTAGCTTTGTGGACAGTAATGTTAATACTTATCAATCTAATCAAGCTTTTGACCAAGTCTCATCTTCACCAGAAGGAGAGACAATTGAAAAAAAAACGGAAATTACCAGTGGTGCTAGTTGTTCAGTAAGAACTTAATTCTATTTTTTATAATTTATTTCAATTTGTTAAAGTTACACGTATGTGTCCGCGCTTATACGAACTGTTTTTTATTGCATTTTTTTTTCAGGGTATTGGTACGGAAGACACTTTTGTTGAACAAAATCAGCAAAACACAGTGATACCATCTACTACCGACCATACTGAACGTCAAGCGGGAATATCTTCAAAAAAGAGAAAATATGATGAGTCCTATCTGTCCTATGGATTTATACCGATAGGGAATGCTGAAAATCCTGATGGAAAATGTGTTGTTTGCAGCAAGATTTTGTTGAATAGCTCCCTGGCACCTGCAAAGCTTAAGCGTCACCTTGATACTAATCATCCTCACCTCAAAAATAAAAACATTAGTTTTTTTGAAAGACAAAGAGATGTACATCACGCAGGTGTGACCGCTTTACAAAAATATGCAAAAACTGATAATGAAAACGCCACGAAAGCCTCATTCATGCTAAGTTATAAGATTGCACGAGCTGGAAAACCTCACACAATAGCCGAGGATTTTTTGAAACCATGCATGACTGAAGTTGTTGCCTGCTTGCTTGGAGAGGATTCAGCTAAGAAAGTGGCAACGGTACAGTGTTCGAACAACATCGTATCTGACCGTATTCATAAGATTTCAGACCACATTGAAGATGAATTGATTGATAGATTGAAAGAGAGCAATGCATTTGCAATGCAACTGGACGAAAGTACGGATGTTGCCGGACTAGCAATACTGCTAGTTTTTGTCAGATATCCATACAGAGAATCTATCGAAGAAGATTTGTTTCTCTGTGCTCCTTTGGAGGCCAATACAACTGGAGAAGAAATTTTTAAAGTTATTGATGAATACATGAAAAAAAAACAAAATTGATTGGAATAAATGTATTGATGTATGCAGCGATGGAGCTGCAGCCATGATTGGTAAAGTAAAAGGAACAGTGTCAAGAATTAAAACTGTTGCGCAAAATTGTACTAGCAGTCATTGTATTTTACATCGTCATGCTCTTGCCGTGAAAAGAGTGCCATCTGATTTAAAACAAGTCCTTGATCAAGCCGTACAAATCGTCAATTTTGTGAAAACACGTCCACTGCAGTCAAGGCTATTCAAAAAAACGTGTGAAGACATGAAAAGTCAGCATCAATCACTCCTTCTACACACGGAAGTGAGGTGGCTTTCCAGAGGAAGGGTTTTAAACAGATTATATGAATTGCGCGATGAACTGAAAGTTTTCTTACAGACCCTTCCTTCGCCTGCAAGTGCTAGCTATCTTGAACTGTTACGAGACGAGCGATGGTTGATGAGATTGGCTTATTTGGCTGACATATTTGATAAACTGAACACAGTGAGCAGCTCTTTGCAGGGAAGAATGATAACCATATTTACAGTGAGTGACAAAGTATCTTCATTGAAAGAGAAAATCGCCTTGTGGATTGAATGTCTTGGACAAAAAAGGTATGAGTGTTTTCCACTACTTGAGCAATTTCTCAAAAAATATAATCATCTTCAAATCGCTACAGACGTAGAGATAAGTATACGTGAACATTTGACAAACCTAAAAACATCTTTGGAGGAATATTTTCCAGAAGAAAAGCTTCGGTTACGGGAAATCGAATGGGTCCGAAATCCATTTAGGATTAGTACCAAACCTTTAACACTGACTGTATTGGAATATGAAAATTTAATTGATATTAAAAATTCATCCACACTCCAACAACTTTTCGAATCTGAAGCTATCATGAACCCGAGTCAATTTTGGATTGGCCTGAAAAACGAATACCCGGGCATTGCTGAAAAAGCTATCATAGCATTACTCCCATTTGTGACAACTTACAGATGCGAGGCTGGGTTTTCAGCGTACGCCTACACGAAAAATAAGTTTAGGAGTAGGTTGAATGCTGCACCAGACCTCCGCATCCAATTGTCGGACATAAAACCTGACTTCGATGTAATTTTAAGGAAAACTATGAAGAGATTTCATTCATCACATTAAAATTTTTGTAATTACCTTTTCTTCTAACTAAGTAAATATTTTTATCTTAAAAAGTCTTTCTCTTAACATCAAACTTTGCGGACACCAATCCAAAAAGCCTCAGATGGTGTGATTTCACGAAAAAAAATGTTGCTGTTAAGGCGGAAATATACTTACGTGGCGTGGCATGTCGTGGCGCGCCAGGATCATACGTTTTCATACATTTGACAGGACGTGACACGACAAGGCATACAAGTATGTCTTTAACCATATTAAATGTATGAAACCGATATGCTTCTGGCGCGCTACCACACGCCACGAGATGTAAGTGTATTTCCGTCTTTAGTTTACTTCTTACTAAAAGCTAGGGTTCCGCCGAAAAATGGTGAAACAAAAAGGGTTCCGAAGCCAAAAGAATTCGGGAACCGCTGGTATAGTAAGCTGTAGCCGACGATTGATGTGTCGTCTCGGTGAGGTGACGCGACATGCTCGATCAGGCAGACGGAAGAGCAGTTAAGAGCGTTGAAGCATGAGCTTGGAACACAAGTTTAGGTATTTACCCGAGGTTCATTGTTTGTTTTCGTGAACGGACGTACCCAGCACAGTTTAGTTTATAACAAAGCGTTTTGATCCTAGACGATTTTCAAACAGATTATTTTTTTCAATATTTTTAAGTATGTGGTGTTAGTTTGTCGTTTTTTTCAAAACAATGATGTTTTTTAAAACAGTGTATTGTCTTTATAGATTAAGTACCAGTGAATAAAACTTATAATTGTAGTCAGTACTTAATACTAATCTTTTATATACTTGTGTAAGTATAAGAGAGTCAAGAAAATATTTACGAAAATATGGTTCCCTTATCATGCACAGTATAAATAGTTACACCTACTATAATAATTTTCACACATATATTTATAAAGGCTAAAATAAATGTGAAATCCGTCTAAAATTTAAACAGTCTTAAATATTTAATTTGCAATATTATCAAAAATATAATGCAATGCTAATACTCATAAAGACATTGAGCATTTTTTATTTATTTATGGTCCTTTACAATCTTTTCAAATTTTATTGTTAGTACTAAATCGTACTTACCGTAAGTGCAAGACAATGGACAGTACAATGAAAGGGATTAACAGGTACAAAAATGCAGATGTTACACTTGAGTAGGTATTTATTCATCAAAAATAAGTGCATTGCTACACGAGTAAGCTAGGGATACAAAAACAAAATAAGATAAAGTTCAAAACTAAAAGTACAAAAACCCACCTACTACTTTTAAAGACTTCACCGCAGATGATTGATTTATATTTGAATATGTATAAATTATTATATACATGTATTCGAAATTTTCATAGTAACTGCTATGATTTGATATCAAACTCGATCCATCTATTTCAAGTTTATTTTTTCTCGATATACATTTCTTTTTCATGTCATGTGTAGGTAAACCAATTTCAATATACTTTTTGGGTTTTGTAGGTTATATCTCTTACATTCGTTTTGATTATGATAAGTTCTTTTATGACATATCGGAAAATTTTATGACATATGACAATATAGCCTCTAACACACGGAATGGTAAAGCGAAGCCAAAGAGAGATCTCATTTATCAAAATTTAATGTGCAGTTTGGCAGTAATAAGTGAATCGATGAGCCAATAAACAAACAAATACGCAACACAACACGTGACAGGTTGTGATGGCAATCAGGGTGGGGACGCCCCGCACACCCACACAATCCCTGGACTAATCCGGTGCGGGATAGCGCGGGTGACGTGCGGGTGTGCAGAACGTCCCCCGCCTCATACCTCGATTGCCATCTCGACCTGTCACGTACTATACATAGCTCCCGAAAACTCAGTCCTCTCTTAGTTACATACTATAATATTATAAATGCGAAAGTGTGTCTGTCTGTCTGTCTGCTACGCTTTCACGGCTCAACCGCTGAACCGATTTTGATGAAATTTGGTACCAACTTAGGATATTTTCCGGGAAAGGACATAGGCTACTTTTTATCCCGGAAAAATAAACAGTTCCCCCGGGATAGCACGCTGTGTTTCACGCATTTGTCGTTCAATAACGCCGCAACAGAGCTACGGTTTGACGGCATTTTTTGCACAGACATAATTGAAGACATAATAAGTGATACAGAATACTTTTTTTCCAAAATAAACAAACAGTTCCCAAGGGACAGCACGCTATTTTTCACGCATTTGTCCTACAATAACGCCGCAACAGAGCTACGGATTGACGGCATTTTTTTGCGTAAACATAGTTGAAGACCTTGCAAGTGATATATGCTACTTTTTCCAGAAAAAAAACAGTTCCCACGGGATAGCATACTATTTTCTCGTATATTTGTGGTTCAATAACGCCACAACAGAGCTATTTATTAACGTCAATTTTTTGCATTGACATAGTGGAGGATCTAAAAAGTGAAATAAGCAACTTTTCTCTCTAAAAATCAAACAGTTCCTGCAGGATAGCATGCTATCGTTCAGGCATTCGTCATTCATTAACGCCGCAACAGAGCTACAGATTGACGCTTTTTTTGCAAAGACATAGCTGAGAACCTAATAAGTAATAAATGAGACTTTTTCTGCCGAAAAATATGGACACTTCCCGCGGGATAGCATACTATTTTTCACGCATTTGTCGTTCAATAACGCCATAACAGAGCTACGGATTGACAGCATTTTTTGCACAGACATAGTGAAGAATCTAAAAAGTGAAATAAGTTACTTTTCTCTCTAAAAACCAAACAGTTCCTGCAGGATAGCATGCTATCGTTCAGGCATTCGTCATTCAATAACGCCGCAACAGAGTTACGGATGGACGCTTTTTTTGCAAAGACATAGCTGAGAATCTAATCACACTAATATTATAAAGGAGAAAGTTTGTATGTGTGTGTGTATGTTTGTTACTCCTTCACGCAAAAACTACTGGACAGATTGGGGTGAAATTTAGAATGCAGATAGATTATACCATGGATTCGCACACAGGCTACTTTTTATCCCGGAAAATCAAAAAATTCCCACGGGAATTTTAAAAAACCTACATCCAAGTGAACGAATTCGCGGGTATCAGCTAGTCACATCACACTAATATTATAAAGGCGAAAATTTGTATGTGAGTGTGTGTGTGTGTGTGTGTGTGTGTTTTTGTTACTCCTTCACGCAAAAACTACTAAGCGGATTGGGCTGAAATTTAGAATAGAGATAGATTATACTCTGGTTTAGCATATAGGCTACTTTTTATCCCGGAAAATCAAAGAGTTCCCACGGAATTTTTAAAAAACTACATCCACGCGAACGAAGTCGCGGGCATCAGCTAGTAAGTAATAAATGCAACTTTTTCTCCCGAAAAATATTATATGAACACTTCTCGCGGGATAGCATACTATTTTTCACGCATTTGTCATTCAATAACGCCACAACAGAGCTATGAATTGACGTCATTTTTTTAGGGTTCAAGCAAAAACGGAACCCTTATAGGATCACTTTGTTGTCTGTCTGTCTGTCTTTCCGTCGTGTCTGTCAAGAAACCTATAGGGTACTTCCCGTTGACCTAGAATCATGAAATTTGGCAGGTAGGTAGGTCTTACAGCACAAGTACAGGAATAAATCTGAAAACTGCGAATTAAAAAAAAATGTTTCAATTTTCAAACTAAGGTAACTATACCAAGTGGGGTATCATATGAAAGGACTTTACCTGTACATTCTAAAACAGGTTTTTATTTATTTTTATGCATAATAGTTTTTGACTTATCGTGCAAAATGTTGGAAAAAATAGCCGAGTACGGAACTCTTAGTGCGCGAGTGTAACTCGCACTTGGCCGGTTGTTTTGCATAAACATAGTCGAGGAAAAAGTATTATAGACTACTTTTCCTTTCAAAAAAAACAAATAGTTCGCGCAGGATAGCATGCTAAAACACATGATAAAATAACTTAGGCATTGCATAAAATATTGTAACAAACCTCAATTATTATTAAAACCTTGAATCACGCGAGTGATGCCGCGGGTAATAGCTATTTCAAAAATAAAACCATCATAAAGATCCACGAGGGATGACCACGTGCAAATGATAGTTATTATCCTATTGTTTCAGGTGTTATGGTAGAGTGTACAATGTATACAACCAAAATCTAAATACAAAATACCGTACTAATGCTGTAAAAGACAATAAACTAATGCTATTATGCAAATGAAAAAAAAGAAATCATAATGGAATACAAGAAACCGCGCTAATGCCATAAAAGGACGATGAATCATCAAAATTTCATTTAGCGGCTAGGACAAATAGCAAGGCTATTGGGATATAGCATTGTCAGCCGGTAATAACTGTAAAACTATAAGCCTTTAAGAATATTTGATTCTGAAAAATTATAATTCTAGTCAATAACTAATTATACAAAATTCAACTTTCCGTTTATTTAAAAACATGGTTTTCCTTATCACAAACGGTATAATGAAACCTTAAGTATTGAGTTTTACATATTTATAAAAGCTCTTGAAATAAATGTGAAACCCATGTAAAATTTAAACAGTTAAAAATTTATTTTTTAGAAATTATTAAAAATATAGATCAATGCCACTGCTCTGATAGGCATTGATCTATTCTCTACCGAAATCGCGTTTTACAATTTTTTTCAAATTTTGAAAATTAAATTATTCCCTTTCAATGACAGGGAACAATAGATACCAATGCAGCTATTTGCTCGAGGCAATACTTATTTATTAACTAGCTGATGCCCGCAGCTTCACCCGCGTGGATTTAGGTTTCTAAAAATCCCGTGGGAACTTTTGATTTTCCAGGACAAAAGTAGCCTATCCGTAATAGCCCGTCCCCGGGATGCAACGCATTTCTGTACCACGTAAAAAACATCTAAACGGATGATCCTTTAAAAATCCCGAGGGATCACCAGGATTTAGGAATGCAATTCCTTACAGCATCATATAAACACAATTTAAAAATATACAAAAAGTTTTAATCTATCTTTAAGAAAAAATAGCGAGTATTAAAAATACCTAGTATTGAGAAGTGATAGTCGCACTACAATTTCAGGTAAATTGTAAATAATCCGATAACAATTGCTAAGCAAACAAGCGTTACGTCCGTTCTCGGAGAGGCCTCGGCCGATACTAATTTCCTAGTTCAATTTACTATTGCTTGTTGCACGGTTTTGTAGTGTGTTTCAAGATTATTTTTTGGAAACAAATATTAATTAAATTTAAATATTTTTTTTCTGTTTATATTGCAAATATGTTCTTCTTTAATGAGTACTTAATTTTATTTATAAATGAAGAAAAATAACCCACCTAAATGACAGTTTTATGTGTCTGTAGTTTTATGAAATGATGACTTTTTTGTTTGAATTTTTATAATGTAAAGAATGCCAAACGAAAGATTTGGTTCTGTCATCTTATTAGTTCAGGACCTTTTCTTTGGTAAATATATCTCTTTGTGAGAATCGACCAAGTAACTTTTGATGTAGTGAACGTCAAAGATGACACGAAATCCAAAATTCAGTAATAGTCTTTTGGTATTTTAGGCAATAAAAGGTAAACTATGAATAAATTGCAAAATGTTGTCTGTTAATTTAATAAAACAGGAAATATTCTACAAAGTAGTATATACATGTTTTACATAAATGCAGTGTTTAATAAAATATAGGGGGGCAAAATGGCTTAAGAATAGCTCATGCCGGTTCAACACTCTTAAGCTTCAGGTGTCAAAGAGAGCACCTGTCGTCGTTGCCTAGATATATATAATTATTTATTTGAAAATGATGTTTTGGAAAACTCAGATACTTCGGATCGTAGGCGCGGAATAGTCCAAGAAAATCAGTTCAGCCGTTTGAAAGTACAGGTATTTTCGGTCTTTTCTAGTTACTGTAACCTTCACTTGTCGGGGGTGTTATAAATTTTTAATTTACACTTGTTTTATAAAATTCATTCATCTTTATGTTAGGTACTTTTATATGTACCTGCTGTTTTGCAGATTCTAGCTGCCCTACATTTTATACCAGACAGAAGTTGGCCAGGATAACTTTCTTGGCCTAAGTCAGCCAACTGTTAGCCGTTGCCTTACAGTTACAGCGGATGTAATTGTAAGGCTACTTACCCCAGAAAGCATTAAGTTCCCAAAGAATACGGCTGAAATTGAATTGGCCAAGAGAAGATAAGCTTCATTTTTTAATAGGCTTAAGACAAGTGTCTGCCCATTTTAATGGAAATTTAATTGAAATTTTTTAATGTAAATCTACAGGGTTTGATTTGTTACAGTTTCCAAGAACGCCAAATGCCTAATACCCTAGGTGCAGTAGATGGGACCCACATTTCCATAGCCAAACCAGTTCTTGTTATCTGAAATGGCAACACTTACTATTCAACTCAAACGTCATTTTAGAGGGCCATTTAGGGTATTTAAATTTAGTTGAAGCCGAAAAAGGAATGCGACTTAGAGATAGAGAAACTAAATTTAAAGAATCTAACATTTAGTTTAGGTTTAGGCTATGGTGCAACGGAATCGGTACCAATGTCCGACGGAGCAACGACCACGATGCAAGGTGATATGTGTGGCGTAGAATTAAAAATGCCACGAGGAATGTGAAAGATCTAGATACGTGCTGGCAGCAGTTGCAAATATTTAAGGATTCCTTTAGAATATTCATACTGGCTGGATTTGAGAAGTTGTCAGAGTCGAGAAAAGCTCTGACTCCCCCCAAATTTTATTATTTTAACTATGAAGTTTGTCATTTAAGTTTTTTCAATGGCGGGTATAATGCTTTTTTCGGAGTTGGTTAAAAATTGGTATTATATTGAATAAGTATATTTTGATTTTTAAATAAATTCCTTTCCTATTAAATCCTATTAAAAATCCTTATATTCATATAAAGGGAACAGCTAACTGACTGGTCTATCAATGCACAGCTTGAACCGGAGGGCAGGAGGAAAGGAAATTAAACATGTTTGCATTTAGATTATGATTAATTTAACCGAACAGGAAGCTTATTATTCTCGTCAAATAGGATTGTATGCATTATGTATTATGAATGTGAAAAGTGATGATATTAATATATTCACTTGGACAGAAGACCAAGCTGGTAAAGGAAGCCTTGAGGTCTCATTGGCCTTACTAAACTTTTTGATGAGTAGAGATTTTGGAAATAAAAAGAAATTAAGGCTTTTCTGTGATGGTTGTGTTTCACAGAACAAGAAAAATATAGTTCTACGCACATTATGTTATTTCATGACCAAACTTAATAAAATAGAAGAAATACAACTTTATTTTCCAGTGCGTGGTCACAGCTATCTCCCTGCGGATAGAGTGTTTGGAAGGGCAGAAAAAATTCTTAGAAAGCATCAAGTAATATTAACTAAAGAGGAGTACCATAAGATCTATGAAGAAGTTGGAAAATTAAAAATTATCGGAAAGGATTGGAATTTATATGATACCAAAGCACTAAACAAGCAGTTCAAAGGATTTAGACAAAATAAGTGAATTGAAAAGAATATTCATAAAGAAAACAGAGTCTAATGTACTTGTTAAAGGTATGGAAAATTTTAATTTTGAGTCCACAGAAGAGTATGTTTCACTTGCTAAGAGAGGTGTGAAGCAGAGTCAGGTGCGCAGGCTCAATTTAAAAAAACTTCCTTTAAGTCATCCAATTACCAAAGAAAAGAAAAAGAGGTAGAAAATCTCTTACAATCCATGTTTGGGCCTGAATGGAAAAACGATGATGGTTTGGCGTGGTTTGGCATGGTATAAAACCATTTTATTTAACCAACCAAGCAGTATTCAAGAAGAAGAAGATATTGTGTGTGACTGTTTGGAACATGAGATTAGTGTAAGAATATAAATTGTTATAGTAGATGATTGAATAATATGGAGACATACACAACATTTTATTTCTTTAAAATATCTATTTCTAAAATACCTACATGATACTGCCTGTAGCAAACTAAAAGTGTTTTGTCCCCAACTAGTTCAATCATAAAGTGATAAGTCCCTTGTTTTCATTCAAAATAAGTTTTGTCCATATTTTAATTGTAAATAACAATAATATAAAGCACATTCGACTACAAAATACTTTGTAATTATACATTATAAACACCCATTATTGTAAAAAAATGTCATACTGTAAGCCTAAGTGCATTATCGCCCGATGTAGTAAAGAGACAAAAATCACGCTTTTCAAGGCATACTGCCAAAACTTCTACTCGGGAAGCTTGTGGGTCAACTTTTCAAAAAAGGCCATAGACACCCTAAGGGTGCAGTATAATAATGGTTTTAGGATGCTGTTGGGCTTGCCGCGGTTCTGTTCAGCCTCAGGCATGTTCGCAGACGAGCGGACTGATGACTTCTTTGCAATAATGCGGAAGAAGTCCGCATCACTGCTGAAAAGACTGCGCTCAGGTTCCAACAGCATCCTGAACATGTTTGCGAGCAAGATGGACTCACCAATGCTTAAACACATTGTTAAAGTGTTGGTGAGGCCACCTTTGTAAATAATTCTGTCTGTTGCCACGAATATAGTTTAGGTAAGGTACTAACATTAGGTTTTTAAGTGTCTGTATACTAACAAATTGAGCCATAGTTGCTTTAAATAAAAGGATTATTATTATTATTATTATTATTATTATTATTATAAATATAAATACAAGTTTTAATCGTTTTCCCAAAAATCTGATTTGAGTGACAAAACATGTTTTGAAAGTTTGCTCCTCACATATGCTGATGCATCTACCCCAACGCATACACCAGAACCCCAAACAGGAGTCCATACTGCAACTGGCGACGAGTTGCACTTTAGCAACATTGAAGAAATAGTTAACCAGTTAGAAGATGACACACAATAAATAAATTTGATTTAGATATTTGATAATTATACTGATTTGTGATTACACTTTTTTTACTCACCTTTACATACCTAGTCCTTTAAAACATTAGTCATTTCCGTTTGCCGTGGAGACCCTGGGGCCATGGAGTCTTAGTGCAAAGAAATTTTTACGAGTCATTTCACCGCGTTTAATAGCCTCATCGGGTGACAGAAGGGCTGGCTCATTTTTTGCGCAACGGATCAGCCTGGCTGTCCAACGCGGAAATGCAGCCAGTATTCTTGGCACCATTCCACGCGGGCATGATTTGTATAGTAATTAGATAAGGCTAGCTTTAAGTTTTATTGTAATATTTTCAATTGTTATAATATATTATATTTTTTCTTATATAATAATATATAAAAAAATTCCTTACAAACTTCTGGTATGATCTTGCTGATCAATTGTTTTGATATTTTAAAGGTATATGACAGTGAGCCATATGAGTCACCTGTTGCAAAAAACCTTAAAGTAACAAGTAGTCTTCTCTGAGGCTCAATAGGATGCCGAAATTTCGTTTCTTTTTTTTTATTGATGGTCCAATCAATCTTAATAACATTTCAAAATCAGTTGGTGACATTCTTGTGAAGTTCTGAAATGACCCATCAAATCCGCGGAGGTCATTAAATATATAACTTCTATTCAACAAATAGTTTCGAATCCACCACCTTTTCTTCTTTTTTTTTCGATTAATGCTCTTGTGAATTATTATGTAAGCAGCAGAGAGCATCACTACCTCCTCGGGCGACATCCTGTGAACAACTGACAAGTGTGGACGGCCAAGTTTCAGAAAAATGTGTTTATTGTAAACTTGTTTAACGCTAGTCATAAACAGTTTATCAACTTTCACTAATGAATACGTGGCTTTACTTACAGTATAGTAATTCGCTTAAGCTGTGGTGGCAATATTGCATCGAGAACAACATTGACGTATTTGAACCCTCGAAAAAATCCATACTCACATTCCTAACAACACAATTTAATAATGGTTGTGCGTATGGCAATCTAAATTCTCACCGTTCTGCTTTGTCAGCATTTATAGGTTACAACGTCGACTCATATGAGAGTGTGAAGCGCCTTTTTAAAGGTGCATATAAATCGAGGCCTATAAAATCTAAGTATTCGAGCACTTAGGATCCTCAAGTAGCTTTAAACCTTATTTCAATATGTTTCTTAATACCGAGCTTTCCCTCGATAAAATCACGAAAAAAATTGTAGGCTCTTTAGCTCTCTTATTTAGCTCGACAATATCAAGTTTTCCAAGAACAACGTCAAGATAATGATAATAGACGATATAAAACGTCTGTACATGCTAGGGATCAACCAGTTCTGTGCCTGCCATACTTTAGAGAAAATAGAAGTATTTGCTACAGGTGGGCAATATATCAGATTACGTTTCTAAAACTAGAAATATAAGAACTGAAGGAAGAGATACGCTACTTTGACTCACAAGCGAACACATAAAGCTGCTACAACGCAGTCCATCAGTAAGATGGATAAAACAAGCCCTGTCAGAGAGTGGTGTCGACGTCGGTCTATTCGGTGCGCACAGTTCGCGCCGACAACAAGGGTTCCAAAAACGAAAATAAGGGTTTGAGAACAAGGTTCCTTAGCCAATAGCCGTTTCCACAATATCTACACCTTTAACCAATAATCCCTCATGGCAAGAAGGTTTTGTTCTGGATGGCGAGGTTCAATCGAGAGAGCCGCTGACGATTTTCCGTCGATGCGGCCGATATACCTAGGTTTTGTTGAAAGCTGAGTACAAGGCGATATCCGATGTAGACAAATTACGCATTGTTAATAAACTAAGACAAATATATTTAAAAAAATAATAGTGCGATTGGCAACGCAGCTAATGAGCAATAGTTAACAATAGTTCAGTTACCCATAGTTGCTAAGCCCTTCAAATGTTGTTCTCAGGTAAATCACCTTTTTTAATCACCAGAATTTTTCTTAAGAAAAAATGCTTAAAAAAGAATGCTTAAATAGATCGCAATAGAAATATATTTCAGCGTCTAATTGATGTTGTTTGCTTTTCAACGTCGTCTATAAATAAAGGAAATTATTTAGAATTGGTTGATTATTTAGCTAAATATGACGGTGTTTTAGAACACAATTTACAAACGTCAACAAGTTCGTTTACGGGTTTATCAAATACAACGCAAAGCGATTTGATCTCGAGCATAGTCTGTGTGATTAATGACAAAATTAAAGAAGAAATAAATTCATCTGACTTTGTCGCTGTAATGATTGACGAAACGCCAGATGTAAGCTCTCGCGAATAGTTAGTATTGATTTTGCGATACTTTCATAAATCTGAAATAGTTGACCGATTTATTAAATATATCGACGTCAGTTCCCATCGGACGGCAGCTGCGTTAAGTTCTTTGGTTTTTCTTTGGTTAGAAGTACTGAATGAATACAAATGTTCGTCAAAATTGGTTGCTCAAACTTATGTCATGTCGTCTGAAGTCAACGGTGTTCAAGCGATTATTAGACGTACGCACCCGCAAGCGTTATTTGTTTGGTGTTCCGCACTTGTTCTCAACTTAACTCTTTCAAAATCTTTTGAAAGAGTTACCGAAACGAAACGGTTTTTTTTACACGATAAAATCATTAGCCAATTTTTTCCACTGGAGCTGCAAACGGTTATCATATTATAATGACTTTGCAGAAATGAAAAAATTACCTAGTGTCGCCGAAACGAGATGGACTTATGACTCGCGGACGGTAAACGTTATTTGTAGAGAACGCATACATTTGATTGGGACATGAACATACGCAGGAACACGATGACAAGTGGGACGGAGAAACTTTGTCGCATTTTTCATCATTTTTAATGAATTTAAAGATTTTGAATTCAATTTCTTTTTGCAAGTATTTTCAGATATTTTTTCATGTTTAAAAACGAAAACGTCTTGTCAACGAGTGCGCTGATGTTCGTAGGAAAATATTAAAGAATTCTGGGAAAGAGTACATTTCCAAAAGAGGTAAGAACGTTCCAGCCAAAACTGTGTATTGAGAGAAAATTATGAAATTTTTAGCCTTGGAACTATTCGGCAAAACAGATTGAAAGATGCTAACAAAAAGTTACTTACTGAAAAGAGCCTGAAGAAAAAAGGTAGTCCTGAACATTCTGTCAAGTAGTTTGTAATAAAAATAAGCTGAGTCTGGCAAAGTGGTTTGATGATAAACAAGTTATTTTAATCAGCTCCTATGTTGATGCATATCCATTAGAAAAAATAAAAAGATTTAGTAAAGAAACCGGTGGTCGTGTTGATGTGACTTGTCCCCAGATTGTCAAGCATTATAAACGGCATATGTGTTGATTTAGCAGATATGCTAATATCACTATACCGTAAAAATTATATTATGTAAGGAAATGTTAAAATTTGAGGCTGCTAAAACATAGTTAGTGCTTCTGAAGCGTTTACTTGCTTAGATATTGCCTTGCGCTGGTTTGAAACACAGGCCGAAAGCGACCAATATCAAATATCTGTGTGCCTAGTCGGAGATTTTTAACCTATTCGATCGCGTAAAAGTTAACTGCGTTTTGTATGGAATTGAAACAGCGCCATCTAGTGACAAGAAGAGGAAACATAATTTGTGAGTGCGAGTTTTTTACGTCTTCGGGACCGACTATTGTTTACCCACTCGCATTCGAAAGTGACAACGTGAGCGCACGTGATTGGTTGATTCAAGAACTAAACCCTTAGAGTGCGAGTCCGACTCACACTTGACTCATTTTTAATACATAATGATGATGTACATACTATACCTATTCATCTCTCATCTGGTCTCCCGCTGAATCTACTGGTGGTATCTAATCATTACTTTCCCTTTTGAAAAACCTCCAAAACATGTAAGACAGCCACGTAAAAACATAAACTGATAGACGCTAAGTGGAGTCTGTATAGTGTAGCTGTAGAAAAGAAAATCAATAATTTACCAGAAATTAGTCACTCTAACATATTAGAATGCTCACAAGCATTATCTACAGCAGCGGTTCCCAAAAGGTGTTCCGCGGAACCCTGAGGTTCCGTGAAAGACCCTCAGGGGTTCCGCGAAAATTCAAGATTTCCATATTGTAAATCGTTTCACTTGTGATAATATTAAATTGACGTAATTTATTATTCATTTTCAATCAACTTGTTTTAAAATATTGCATTCCAAAATTCCATTTAGGCGCCATGTAGGTAGGTAGGTACGCTGTGCGTGTCACGTGTCGCGTCGCCCGGTCGCGCCGCTCGTCGTCCTCCCACCGCCCGCGCCGCTCGTCGTCCTCCCACCGCCCGCGCCGTTCGTCGCTCTCCCGCCGCCCGCGGCATACCGCGGCAGCTTGCGACCATTCAGTTGAGTCAATACGATTACTAGGACTGCACGTGATCAAGTTTTTGATACCAAATTTTAAAACTCGAAAATAAGCTAAGAATAAATTCCGTACCTAGATAGTGATTGTTTATAGTTTTACGAGCACTGTTTTAAGCAGGTATGTTTTTATTATTTTTACGTATTATAATGATAAATCAAATGCTACTTATAATAGTTCCACAAAAACAGGTCGTTTTTGCCTAAAATATTGCTGTGTTTTACTTACAGTTCACGATGGATAAATGGCTAAAACCTGGGATTGCTAAGGGGAAACGTGGTGCTAGCTTTGTGGACAGTAATGTTAATACTTATCAATCTAATCAAGCTTTTGACCAAGTCTCATCTTCACCAGAAGGAGAGACAATTGAAAAAAAAACGGAAATTACCAGTGGTGCTAGTTGTTCAGTAAGAACTTAATTCTATTTTTTATAATTTATTTCAATTTGTTAAAGTTACACGTATGTGTCCGCGCTTATACGAACTGTTTTTTATTGCATTTTTTTTTCAGGGTATTGGTACGGAAGACACTTTTGTTGAACAAAATCAGCAAAACACAGTGATACCATCTACTACCGACCATACTGAACGTCAAGCGGGAATATCTTCAAAAAAGAGAAAATATGATGAGTCCTATCTGTCCTATGGATTTATACCGATAGGGAATGCTGAAAATCCTGATGGAAAATGTGTTGTTTGCAGCAAGATTTTGTTGAATAGCTCCCTGGCACCTGCAAAGCTTAAGCGTCACCTTGATACTAATCATCCTCACCTCAAAAATAAAAACATTAGTTTTTTTGAAAGACAAAGAGATGTACATCAAGCAGGTGTGACCGCTTTACAAAAATATGCAAAAACTGATAATGAAAACGCCACGAAAGCCTCATTCATGCTAAGTTATAAGATTGCACGAGCTGGAAAACCTCACACAATAGCCGAGGATTTTTTGAAACCATGCATGACTGAAGTTGTTGCCTGCTTGCTTGGAGAGGATTCAGCTAAGAAAGTGGCAACGGTACAGTGTTCGAACAACATCGTATCTGACCGTATTCATAAGATTTCAGACCACATTGAAGATGAATTGATTGATAGATTGAAAGAGAGCAATGCATTTGCAATGCAACTGGACGAAAGTACGGATGTTGCCGGACTAGCAATACTGCTAGTTTTTGTCAGATATCCATACAGAGAATCTATCGAAGAAGATTTGTTTCTCTGTGCTCCTTTGGAGGCCAATACAACTGGAGAAGAAATTTTTAAAGTTATTGATGAATACATGAAAAAAAACAAAATTGATTGGAATAAATGTATTGATGTATGCAGCGATGGAGCTGCAGCCATGATTGGTAAAGTAAAAGGAACAGTGTCAAGAATTAAAACTGTTGCGCAAAATTGTACTAGCAGTCATTGTATTTTACATCGTCATGCTCTTGCCGTGAAAAGAGTGCCATCTGATTTAAAACAAGTCCTTGATCAAGCCGTACAAATCGTCAATTTTGTGAAAACACGTCCACTGCAGTCAAGGCTATTCAAAAAAACGTGTGAAGACATGAAAAGTCAGCATCAATCACTCCTACACACGGAAGTGAGGTGGCTTTCCAGAGGAAGGGTTTTAAACAGATTATATGAATTGCGCGATGAACTGAAAGTTTTCTTACAGACCCTTCCTTCGCCTGCAAGTGCTAGCTATCTTGAACTGTTACGAGACGAGCGATGGTTGATGAGATTGGCTTATTTGGCTGACATATTTGATAAACTGAACACAGTGAGCAGCTCTTTGCAGGGAAGAATGATAACCATATTTACAGTGAGTGACAAAGTATCTTCATTGAAAGAGAAAATCGCCTTGTGGATTGAATGTCTTGGACAAAAAAGGTATGAGTGTTTTCCACTACTTGAGCAATTTCTCAAAAAATATAATCATCTTCAAATCGCTACAGACGTAGAGATAAGTATACGTGAACATTTGACAAACCTAAAAACATCTTTGGAGGAATATTTTCCAAAAGAAAAGCTTCGGTTACGGGAAATCGAATGGGTCCGAAATCCATTTAGGATTAGTACCAAACCTTTAACACTGACTGTATTGGAATATGAAAATTTAATTGATATTAAAAATTCATCCACACTCCAACAACTTTTCGAATCTGAAGCTATCATGAACCCGAGTCAATTTTGGATTGGCCTGAAAAACGAATACCCGGGCATTGCTGAAAAAGCTATCATAGCATTACTCCCATTTGTGACAACTTACAGATGCGAGGCTGGGTTTTCAGCGTACGCCTACACGAAAAATAAGTTTAGGAGTAGGTTGAATGCTGCACCAGACCTCCGCATCCAATTGTCGGACATAAAACCTGACTTCGATGTAATTTTAAGGAAAACTATGAAGAGATTTCATTCATCACATTAAAATTTTTGTAATTACCTTTTCTTCTAACTAAGTAAATATTTTTATCTTAAAAAGTCTTTCTCTTAACATCAAACTTTGCGGACACCAATCCAAAAAGCCTCAGATGGTGTGATTTCACGAAAAAAAATGTTGCTGTTAAGGCGGAAATATACTTACGTGGCGTGGCATGTCGTGGCGCGCCAGGATCATACGTTTTCATACATTTGACAGGACGTGACACGACAAGGCATACAAGTATGTCTTTAACCATATTAAATGTATGAAACCGATATGCTTCTGGCGCGCTACCACACGCCACGAGATGTAAGTGTATTTCCGTCTTTAGTTTACTTCTTACTAAAAGCTAGGGTTCCGCCGAAAAATGGTGAAACAAAAAGGGTTCCGAAGCCAAAAGAATTTGGGAACCGCTGATCTACAGTATTAATTGAAGCTGCAAATGAAACTTTTCCTGTAAAAAGATGTGGTATGGAATTTATTCCATCACCACCATGGTGGGATGTAGAATGCACTAATGCAGTTAAACAAAGAAAAGAAGCCGAGAAGCAATTTTGCCAAAACATGACTTATGACAATTTTGAGCGTTATTTACAAATTGCTAATACTATTATGGAGCTACTTCGGGTAAAAAAATATGAAGGGTGGCACAGGTTTTGTAAATCTTTAAGTCCTAATGTTTCACCATCAATTGTTTGGCAAAATATAAGAAGGTTTAGATCTGCATTTAAAGATTCACAACAGAATAAAATACCTACAGTTCTAGCAGAGCGAGTCATGGATCGTTTGGGTCCTCCTTATGTACAATGTCCCATGGCCTTAACGCCCATATTGTTTAGTAATTATAATGTAGGTTTAAATTCGCCATTTACACTTAACGAATTGAAAGGCGTACAACCTTTCAACGACTAAAGATTCTGCGAACAGTAGATATAACTAGTTAAATTTTGATAGACAGCTGCTTCCATATAATCACTTCATAGAAATTTTATTCTAAATTTGGTTGGTTTATATCACGACGCCAACATTACAAAAATAATAAACGCCATTTACGGGAGGCGTATGGGCTGGTTAGCTTCGGTGGTATGGTATCTCGCGATTCTCGATGCGTTTGAGGTTAGCTCGGTTTAAGCAGTAGTGAAGTCATTCGAATAATTTTGTGGATCTCCCACTCGGCACACTGTTCTCAAAAAAGTACGTGATCTAGCCGCTCGTAAGCGGGTAGGCTTGCTTCGGCAGACGAAGATTCAAGATTTTTTTAAGCGTTAATTGTAATTAGTTAAGACTAGTTTTACTACAAATTGTCTGCACTTTTTTTTGTTTATTTCCTATTTGTCGTTAAAGATATTCATAAATGTAAATAATATGGTTTTCATTTGAGTCCTATAGAAACAAAACCAGCAAACTGACGTCTCCCTAATCTGTGGTAAATAAGAAAAGTTATTTTCGTTCATGAATAGTTCATAAAAGCAGTGTTGCCAATTTAGCAAATTTTATGCTAGATTTGGCATATTTTTATGTTGTTTAGCATTTTTATAAGTTATTTAGCAAATAGCATATTTTTTGGCATATAAAATAATTATGAATAACAAGTTTACTTTCCTTTTTTAAGTCCAAATACTTCAAAAATATATATAAAATATACTGTAATTATCATTTGTTTTTTATTGTTGATGTACTTCTTTATAGTTGGATAGGGCATCACTGTCTGATATTTGATGATGGTGCCAACTTAACGGCAAGGGTAACCTTTACGTCAAACGCTCTCAAGCGTGTTTCGGGGATTCCCCAACAAATCTAATTCAATATACCATAGACAAACAGCATTCTTTCACTCCCTCCTTCCTTTACGAAAGAAGCGAGATAGATTGTAAGTACTATACCGCGATTACCGCGTATTCACGTATTTACTGACACTGTAAATGAAAGAAAGTTTAAAAGTTTTACGTGCATTATTAATTAATTGCTTAATAGTCGTTAATATGCCGCCTTAATACAGTCAGCATTACCGGTCTGAGTGGGAGCAAATGCTGGATTTCAAGGATTGGTTACAGCCTGTCAAAGATGATACGACGAAGGCCTATTGTAAGTACTGCAAGTGCGAGATGATTGCAAAAGTCCATTGTTTAAAGTTACATATTTTGTCAATAAAGCATAAGAAAGCTATAGAACCAGTAAAAAGTCAAAGAACAATTAATTTTCCCAAAGTTAAAAAAGATCTAAATACACAGAGAGCAGAATCTTCACTAGCGATGTTTGTGTGCGCGCATTGTTCGATTATGGCTGTCGATCATTTATCAAACTTATGTAAACACCGATTCGGTGATAGCAAAAGTGGAGACTTACGAGTCCATCGTACAAAATGCACAAATATTATAAAAAATGTTTTGGCGCCTCATTTTATTGAAGAAATTGTGTCAGATTTGGGAGACCAAGAGTATAGTCTCTTGCTCGATGAGTCCACGGATATTTCTGTAAGCAAAATGTTGGGAGTATCGATCAGATATTTCAGCCGATCTTTAAAAACAATAATATCCACATTTCTGGGGTTGGTCGAGATTGAAGATGGCACTGCAAACAGCATAGTCAACGGTATTAAAGGATTATTGTTAGTTTTGAATATTGAAATAAAAAAAAGATCGGTATTGGCACAGATAATGCTACGGTGATGACAGGCACTAACAACGGAGTACATGCCCTATTAAAAAATGAAACTGGTAATGATAATTTGGTATTAGTTCGCTGCGTGTGCCATTCATTACAGTTGGCTTTATCGCATGCTTCGGAAGAAACTCTACCACGGAATGTTGAATTTCTAATAAGAGAAACCTACAATTGGTTTAGTCATTCTTCGAACCGTCGACTATATTACAAAAATATCTACCAAACAATTAACTGTGGCTCCGAACCATTGTTAATTCCACAGATGTGCAACACCCGATGGATATCAATTGAACCAGCAGTCAACCGTATTCTGGAGCAATGGGTGGAATTAAAACTCCTGTTTGAAGTTGCTAGGCGCGATAACCACTGCTATATGGCAGAAACACTATACTCCATGTATAATGATCCTGTGAATCATTTGTATTTATTGTATTTAAAACCTATTTTGGAGGAAGTCCAAACTGTGAACAAGCTATTTGAAAGCAACAATATTGACCCAACAAAACTTTACAAAGATTTGTGTGCCTTACTTCAATCTACAAGTCGGCGTATTTTGAACCCAACTGCGAGAGTCGATATTTTTACACAAAATATAGAAAGTTATTTGGATCCGAAACCGTACATGGGATATGCTTTTGAAACAAAATTACGGGAATACAACCTTCAACCTGAAGTGGAAAATAATTTACGTCAACGTTGCCTGAATTTCACACTGAAACTTGTTTCAGAGCTGCGTTCTAGATTACCAATTAATTTTAATATACTTGAGAAAGTATCTTTATTTTCAGTAGAAGAAACTTTAAAAGCAGTCAAGCCTTCTCTAATCGATATTGCCCAAGAATTCCGAGTGGATGCATCTACAATGGATAGGCTCATGTCTCAATGGAGAAACATAGTGCACATTAAATGGGAACGCACATCTTCCACTGTAGAATTCTGGAATGAAGTAATTGATTACAAAGATGCAGCTGGTAATAACCCCTTTGCAGATTTATCTCAGTTAGCAATATCATTATTATCACTACCTCATTCCAACGCAGAAATTGAACGCGTTTTCAGCCAAATGAATATAGTCAAAACTAAACTTCGCAACCGTTTGTCGATAAAAACTTTAAATGCCATTCTATACGTCAGATTCGGCCTAAAGAGGGCAGGGAAATGCTGCTATTCTTAAGCGGGTTGCAGACCAAGAGCTAAGCTAAGTTAGTTTAGCTTAGCTCGCATAGCTGACGCAGTTTTCCATACTTGTGTGCAGACCGCAAACTATGTGAACTAAGCTATGTGAGCTAACTAAAATATGCGAAGCTATGTTAGTTGTGTATGCCGATGCGCAGCTACGCGAGCTAAGCTATGTCCCTCCCGCCTTCCCCGCACGCCCTTCGCACATCCTTCGCCAGTGCTGTCCAGTGTCCTTTGTCGTACGCACGGTCGTTTCGTAGCGAATATGGAGCAATTTATCGAAGTTGTTAAACAATTTCCTGTGTTATGGAACACACAGTTAAAGGACTATCACAATTTAATTAAAAAGGATGTTGTATGGAAACAAATAGTGGAGGAAATAAGTAATCCAGACATACCAGACGGTGAGTTTAATTATTTTTTATTTCAAGTTTAATCTAATTTACATTATTAAAATAATTACAAAATAACTCTCTGACACGAAATGCTTCTCTAGTTGCTCGTAAGTTGTCGTATTGTACTGATCTTAAAGTTTGCTGTTCTTCAATATTGACGGTATTGGCGTTACTAGTTGTCGTTCTTGAAGACATTAAATAATTGTGCAAGACACAGGTAGTCTTTGTAATGACGTCCACTAGTTCCAATTGACATTCAAATGGTCGACGAAACACACGAAATCGCGCTGTTAATATGCCGAACGCATTTTCTACTACATTTCGTGCTCTACTGAGACGATAGTTAAAGGTGTTTTTTGCTCTGTTATCTAAACATGTACTCCGTGGGTACGGCCTCATAAAGTGTTTTTGTAATGGGAATGCTTGATCACCTATAAACACAAAAGGTGTTGGATCGCCATCAGGCGTTAAAGGTTTATGATTGGGCAAGTTTAATTGCCCGTTTTGTAATTTGTGGCCAAATGCACTATCTGCAAAAATACCTCCGTCGCTAAATCGGCCCATTGAACCAACGTCTATTATAATAAATCTTTTGTGTGCATCAACGACTGCGAGAAGGACGACAGAATAAAATTTTTTATAATTAAAATAATTAGAACCCGACTGAGGAGGGCATTTTATTGAGATATGCTTCCCATCCACGGCACCAAGGCAGTTAGGGAATTGCCATTTATCATTAAAGTCTTCTGCAATTACTTCCCATTCACTTTCTGTCGGTAACTTCATATATATTGGTTGCAAATGAATCCAAAGTGCATTGCACACATCTTTAACAATCAAAGAAACTGTATTATTACCCACTCTGTAATTGTATCCAATTGTTCTAAAGGAGTCGCCAGTAGCTAAAAACCTGAAACACATAAATATTTATTACTAAGTTTGACTTGGTGTTTGTTACAGTGAAAACTGCGAAGAATGAGTGGAAAAAATTACGAGATAGTCATCGAGAGTCACTCAAAAGGATGAAAGCCAGTACAAGTGGTCAGGCTGCTTCTCCGGCAAATAACTGGAAATATGCCGAGTTACTCGAATTTCTTTTACCCCACATGAAAAACCGTAAGAGAACTGGTAACGTATCAATTAATGATAAAAATACTTTGGCCAGTACATCAACTCAAAGTCAAAATACTTTGCCCGGTACTTCGATCGAAAGTCAAAATACATTGCCCAGTACATCAACCGAAAGTCAAAGTACTGAGATTTTCGAAGAAATTCCGAATGATGATGATGAAAATACTTCCGAACCACCAAGGATAAAAAAAAAAAAAGTTGCCGATGACGCATCATTAAACGACTTACTTCAGAAAGTCGATAACGATTTTATGAAGCGATGTGAGCAAAGAGAGCAACGGAAGGCTGAGGAGGCAAAAGAGGCGGAGAAACACAGACATCCGTTAAATTTATTTTTTGACAGTATGTGCGAGTCAACTAAAAAGCTTCCCGATTGGATACAAAGAGATGTAAAAAAAAAGCTTTTTCAAATTGTAAACGAAGCAGAGGAAAATATGAAAGTTATTTGTCTAGGCAGACTTATCAATATGGGTACTCATCATCATCCACATTTTCGACGCCAACTCAAAACGATAACTTAGATAATTTGTAACCTTTTGGCATTTACCAATAACAAATATAAATAAATGTTTTTTTTAATTAAAATAGTTTTGCTTACCTTAAACAAATAGCTAATCTTTCTTCTGGGGTTATAGCCTTCCGATAGTTAGTATCTTGTTTAGTAATATCTCCGATAATCAATGATAACAAATCATAAAACTGAACTCTTGTAACACGATAATATAACTGAAAATGTTCATCATCTAATTCGTAAAATAAAGTTCTAAACTCTCCACTTGCGTGCCGAGATTCAATGTGTTGACATATCCAAGGTCTAGAATGTCGTTTTCTTATATAATAATAATAAGTCAGTATTAATCTTCTTTTTCTATGTGTAAGGGCGCTTTTAGTGTCACGCGGATTTGCTCACGCACGCGGGATTGGACCGCATGCGTAGCATCCGCAAAGAACAATTTCATATAGGTATCTATTGTAAAGCGTGATAAACGCACGCGGGACGCGGGGCGCTGTGCGGGGCGTCACCCCGGTGCGGGGTATCCGCATGCGTAAGCGCTGCCTACAACTTCAGTGCCCATTTTAGAGTCGAGCGGGGCGCACGCGCCGTATTGTACTACCGAAATGAAAATCGATACAGAACGAGTAATCATTGAAGTTCATCTGCGGCCCGTTTTGTGGGATAAACGCAATGAATTATACAAAAACAGGGACGCGAGGGAGGCTGCATGGAGAGATATTTTGAAGGAATTGGCACCTAACTACGAAAATTTGAGCGAAGAGGAAAGAAAAGAGGCGGGTATGTGTTTGGTTCATTATTTTATTTATACAAGCATCATTACTTTATTAATATAAGCATAATTATTTAATTCACAAATAACATCAAAAACCTTCTAAAACCTTTTGAGTTTAGTTAATTAATTATATATCGGTGTTGCCAGGAGACTTTTCCTTCATTGATAAAGTAATCTGCAAATATATCTCTGATATTACTTGCCGACGTATTACTACTTTCAGTCTGCTGCCTGGGTAGTGGTCCCGTAAAACCATTTGTGACAAATGTATGGCTGACCTTGTAGCCATCCCGTTTCCTTATGAAATTGTGAAGTACACATGCCGTCTTGACTATTAATTGTGCTAGATCTAACTTGACATTCATGGATCTGTGAAATATTCTAAATTTATTTGACATAATTCCAAAAGTGCATTCTATGTACCTTCTAGCTCTGGACAGACGGTAATTAAATATTTTCTTTTTGTAAGGTAAATTATCACGAGCATAAGGCCGCATCACATGTGATGATAAACCAAATGCCTCGTCTCCCACTATCACGAACGGCAACTTTGCTCTTACACTAGATGGATAAGCTACTTCGGGGCAAATAATAGGCAACTCTTGCGGGTCAGGGATACCCAACGTGTTACTTTCCAGTTTCGTATACAATTGACTCCTTCTAAAGATGGTTGAATCGGCGTTGCTTCCACTGGTACCGACATTAATATATGTAAAATTATAATCAGCATCACACATTGCGAGGAGCACTACAGAATAATATTTCTTATAATTAAAATATAGTGATCCACTGTGCGGCGGCCGAATCACTCTTATATGTTTTCCATCAATTGCACCCAAGCAATTAGGAAAATTTGTATATGTGAGAAATCCCTCTGCGATTTCTTTCCATTTGATCCCATTAAGCTGTGGAATACATTCAGACTTTAGTTCAATCCATATTATGTAACAAACTTGTCTTACTATTTCGCTAATTGTTGCAATTCCAATCACATAGGAATAGTGTAGATCAGTGAATGTATTACCAGTTGCCAAATATCTGAAAACAAAAACAATATATTAATAATATGATAACATAATATATTAATAATGCTGACATCAGACATAAGACAGCATGCACCGCTCGAATTTTACTTCAGAAGAAAAATAAATACCCTTAAGGTGAAAGGGCACGGAAGTAGCTAGCGCTAGAAGTTTTTAATTCGTTTTAACTACAGTACTATAGCTACGTTAGATTTCTATGATTTGCCGAAAATTTTATCATAGGGGGGTATTTATGCAGTTATGATTTCATATGAAAAGTTCGAAGTATAGTTATGTATCTCATATCTGCTAAAAGTGGCCACTTTTAGCAGATTTGAGACACATAACTATGCTGTAAATATTTTATAAGAAATCTTCTCTGTATAAATTAACCCCTATGGTAAAATTTCCGGCAAATGAAAGGAATCTAATAAATATATATAATATAATATAATGAAATATCGTTTATTTCAGGCAATATTTACATTACAAGATGTCCTCCTTCATGAAGGTTGACAGATGCAAATAAAGCAAATTTTTGTTAAAACAAATTAAAAACTTACAGCGCTAGTGACTTCCGGAAGTTTTCACCTTAATTTTGATGATGGCAAATTTTACTGTAACAAATAAACAAATTGCCCGATTCAATCCGGTGTTTTTCCAAAAATCCTTAAATGAAGTTCTAATTATTTTTGTAAAAAATGAATTATTTCGTCGATGTCTGCGCCGCGCCGCCCCGGCCGCGCCGTCTGCGTCTAGTATAAGATTCACTTTGCGCTATCGTTCGCGGCGAAATTGACCGGCCTGCGCCGGCCCGCCGTTTGCGTTGCGCCTAAGGGTACTTTTCCTTCAACTGCGGCCTTATTTTTCCACTCTGTATAGGTATATATATATTGCTTGATTTATCTAATGCTTCATGAGACAGTGTAAAGTTGACAACATGTGTGAATTAAGGAGGGCCTTTAATCGAATGCAGTTAAATATCCAACTAATATCAGATTTGTACACACGGCCACAGATCAAGCTTCCCAAAACCAGTATAAACAGGACTCATGCGTTGTTTATTATCGTAGACGACTCGGCGCCCGGCGAGGCCCTAGCAAGTTCCGTTTATTGGTACTGGTTTTGGGTAACTTGATCTGAAACTGTGTGTACTTTTGCCACTTACTTATTATATTTTGTCATTTCAGACAAGAAAATACAACAACGCTGGCGAACAGCAAGGGACACTTACCAGAAAGACAAGATATCTGAAAAAAATCAGCCATCCGGCTCTGGGAGTAAGAAGAAGAAGAAGAAATATTCTTACTATGACATTTTGACTTTCTTAGACAGTACAACGGAAACTGCTGGAGAAGAGTCACTCTGTGAAGAAATGTCTGAACAAAGTAATTTAGAAACACCTAATGAGTCCACGCAACCAGATACTTCACGTCAAGAAAGTTCTCACCCAACATCAAAACAAAAACAAGTAAAATCTAAAAAGCAAGCACCATCTGAATTTGAGGCACAGTTATTAGAATGCTTAAAGTCTAATCAACTGGAGCTAGAAAGTGAGGATTTGGCTTTCTTTCAGTCTCTGCAGCCTTCATTAAAAAGATTCACTAGATATCAAAAACTAATGTTCAGAACAAAAGTGTTAAATATAGTTATGGAAATGGAAAGTCAAACACAACCTGCATACTACAGTCCCATACCTACAACAAGTTCTAGTGCTTTTACTGAGCTTGACAGTTTGTCACCGATAAATCAAGATTACCAAACCAATAGTATAATCCAGGATACTTCGAGTCTTAACGACAATGCTATTAGTTCTGCTGCAGTGAATGACAATGAAACTCTTATTTCGACTGAAAGCGGCCTGTTTAATATCACGTCTTATGACGTAATTTATACCCCAGCAACAACATCATCTACAGGCGAAAGTAATGTCAACGCTCAGGATACAAATTTACAAAGAAATGAATGATGTAAAATTTGATTTTTTAATTTATGAATAAAACTCTTTTTATTAAAATGAGTACGATTAACTTTTTTTCTCCAGTTTCTCTCTAATTGTTTGTTTAGTCATATGAGTGCGGTTGTACACACGGCACAGATCAAGTTACTCAAATCCAGTATAAGCGGGACTCCGACGGGTTACCTAAGTATGATAATACGCAAGGCGCGAGTTCCATTTATGCTGGTTTTGGGTAACTTGATCTGTGGCCATGTGTACTTTATCAGATAAAAAAAAGGATTGTGTATGTAGGTTGAACGTACCAATCCCAAACCAATTAAGGACTTTTTTTGACTTTAAATTACTGTCATGTGCAAACCTATAACTTTTATCTATATTATAATAAGTAGCGTGTGATGAAAGGTAGGAATGATTCCACTTTAATGGCGACATTTTATGAGTGAAATAATCTTATTTAATGAAATTTCAACATGAAATTGAATGAAATTATGAACAATGAAATTTCAGAGTACATGACAAAATTTTTTTTTTGCACATGTAAATTTACACATGACAGTAATTTGAAGTCAAAAAACGTTTATCCTACCTGTTCAAATCCCTTTCCACTAAATCATAGCAGGAAATTAAATATTTAAAATTTAAAACATACCTTAATGTAATAGCGAGCCTCTCAATCGGTTGTATTGTAATCCTTCGTAAACTGCTTTTTTGTAGCTTATTCTCAATTTTACACAACAGTTCATCAAAAGAACGAATGGACATTCGAAAGTAATTTTTAAATTTACGTTCATTATTTTGTAGTTTTCCAAAGCGTGTAACAAACGCCCCAGCAAGAAGCCTATTTTCAAGAAAGGGATCAACATGTACTCTTGTCTTCTTGTTTCGTCGTTTGTAAAGTATGTAAGCGACACATATTCTTCTGACATTGATCATTTTTGAACACGTCTATACCGTTACGCAGCCCGTAGAAAACTGAAACTCATGCTGCGTATGATCCGCAGCGTGAAATTTTACGCATGCGGTCCAATCCCGCGTGCGTGAGCAAATCCGCGTGACACTAAAAGCGCCCTAACGTATTCATCATCGGAACTTTCTTCATCGATTATATTCATAGCAAGCGCCTGACGTCCGTCTAATTGAACTCCGCAACACTAACTGAGCTTTGGCTTAGCTCTTTGTGTGCACGCCATTTATTTCTATCTTAGCTTAGTTTGGCTTAGCCTAGCTTCCCTAGCTTAGCTTTGGAATAGCTTAGTTTTCGGTCTGCAACCCGCTTTACACAGTTCCGGATAACGTACTGCGCTCTATAGGTACCAAGGAGAGTTATATTCTTGAGAATAAGGCTTCCACGTCTACATGCACATCAGCTGCCGAGCCTGCCGATGAAGACGAAGATATTAACATTTTATTTAGTAACATAGTCGATTAAAACGTAGAATAAATCAAAATTTTGTTGATTAATTAACATTTAAAATTAAATGACGTTGTATTTGACATTGAAAAATGTTAGCTTATTTTCTGGCAATATTATAAAGCAATTAGCATAATTTTAACATCAGTTTAGCAAGTTTTAGATTCACCTTGTTGGCAACACTGTCTGTTGGAGCGCGCCTGCCGCGGCGAACAGTACCGCACCTTTACACGGCGGGGACAGTAAAGGCTTGAGCACATTATGCCGGGCCGCAGCGTGCCGGGGCGGAGCGCAAAAATCCGCTCAAATTGCTTCAATACAAATTGTATGAAATAACGCACACTGTGTCGGGCCGCAGCGGCTCGCATTATTGCGCGGCGGATTTCCGTCAGTGCGATGCGGCCCGCCCCGCCCCGCTGCGCCCCGTCAACAGTGTGCTATATAGCAAGCGGATTGGTGTGCACGCGCAGACGTGTTCATTTTACGATATTTGCATTTTTTGGTACTTTCGTGTTCCTTTGGTGTTCAGAAAAATGAATGAAGAACTTTTGATTAATTTAGTTCAAGGATACAAAGAACTTTATGATTTGCAAGATCCTCGTTACAATGATCAACAAAGAAGAGATAATATTTGGAAGGAAAAGGGGACATAATGAAAGAATCTGGTAAGTAAACACTGTCATATATTCATTTCTTATGTTATTACTATCATAACGCACTTGTATAGTGATGTAATAATAATCACATTTTTGAAAATTACAAAGTATTTAGACCAAGTAATATAATATACAAATACAACGTGTTAATGAATTAACTTAAAATGAGAAAGAGAAACCCGTCATATGCGAGTCCGACTCGCACTTGGCCAGGTTTTTTTATAAGTAAGCGGGTAGTATCGCTTAAATCACTTTAGTGTCAAGATATTAGTTTCTTCGCATACCTCTTCTAATAACCCTCGACTGCCACTCAACAGTACCAGTTGGGGATACGAAATATCTTTTAAATTGATCACGGAGATACATTGCGTCTAGTGCTGCATGGCCTCCAATATATGGCAAATCTGTTATGGCTTCTGCTACCACATTTCTCTGAGCTTCCTCTTTAGACCAGTAGCAAATGTCGTTTCGCAGCAAATTGTGCAAACAACAAGTGGCTAATATAATAATGTTTCGGCAATAACGAAAAACGTCTTTCGTATACTCTAAACTTTTTTACTAATAGACCAAAAGCATTTTCGCTCACACGCCTAGCTCTACTCAGCCTATAATTAAAAGCTTTCTTATCTTCGTCATTTGTCAACTGATTTGCTGGATATGGTCTCATCAAATGTCTGGTTAATGGAAAAGCTTCGTCACCAACGATGACATGTGGTAACTTTATGTCTGTACCCGGTATTAAACGACCAGCAGGCAAATTTAACTGTCCATCGATTAAAGCTTTGCCAAAATTAGAGTTAATGAGTATTTGGCTATCAGAATTTTTACCCAATGCACCAAAATCGATGACTGTAAAACGGTAGTCCGCATCGACTAAGGCCAATAAAACTATAGTAAATGTTTTTTTGTAAGAAAAATAAAGGGAACCGCTATTCGGTGGTGCTTCAATAATAACATGCTTTCCATCCAGTGCCCCAATGCAATTTGGAAAGTTCCATTGGCTTCTAAAACGCTGTTCTTTACGTTTCCAGTCTGCTTCTGTCGGTACGGGCATGACATTAGATGACAGCTTCTTAAATATGGCTGTACATGCCTCGTAAATAATTTGTCTAACAGTTGATTCACCAAGTCGAAAAGTAGTGGCTAATGACTTCATTGAATTTCCTGTTGCCAAATATCTGAAACAAAAAAAGCAATTTGGTTCAAACATCTTACATCTTTTGACTGATCCTAATGGCATGATTATCAGCCTATTTATGCTTTATGTTTTAACTTCACTAATACCTATTTTTTTCTTCCACAGCTACAACTTGCAGAGAAAGATGGAGACGAATAAGAGACAATTACAGACGCGCTAAAAAGTTAAGGAAAACAAAAAGTGGACAAGCTGCCACTAATATTAAGAAACCAAAATATGAAGATTTATTGTCATTCCTTAACCCCTATATTAGCAACGAGGATGAAACTTTTTCAAATTTTCCACCGAATAATGTTACCCAAGACTCAAGTAATGAGGATAATAGTCTTTTAGATGATATTCATAGCCGTGATAGCCCTGGTTCAAGTACTGCTGGTACTTCTCAAAGCACTATAGGAAATCGTCCTGGTTCTTTAGAAGACAGTTCACCTCATCCTTATAAAAGAAATTGTAGAACTTTAGATGCTCCACCACAGCTCTCACCGACACACTCGTTATTGCAAGAGTATTTAGAAAAAAAATACAGTGCCAATAAAAATGAATCACACAAAATAGTTGACTTTTTCAAGAACTTGGGGGAAACTGTTTCAAATTTTCCGGAAGATGTACAAATTCGTGTAAAACGTGAAGTTTTTAAAATAGTTACCGATGCAGAGGAGTTGGTTTTCAGGGACAAGTCTAAACCACAATATGTATTAGAATTATCTCAAGAGAGCGTGTCGCCCATAATCGTTGTAAATCCAAATGATGTTGATGCGCAACCTCCAAACCAAATAATAAAACCCACTTCAACAAACGTGAATCCAAATAATATTGACACACAGGAAGAGATTGATCTTGATGATAACGCATTAAATGCTTTTTTCAATTCTATTAAACAAAAACAAAATAACCAATGAATGGTATTTTGAATGATGGGATAATAAGAAGCCAAACACAAAGAGAAATGGAAGATGTTGATTAATAATAGTTTTACTAGAGTTTAAGATTTTTGTACTGTGATTATTTTTGTTCTGTGATTTTGGGATAATAAAGAAACCAAACACAAAGAGAAATGGAAGATGACGATTAATAATAGTTTTACTAGAGTTTAAGATTTTTGTACTGTGATTATTTTTGTTCTGTGATTTTGGGATAATAAGAAGCCAAACACAAAGAGAAATGGAAGATGTCGATTAATAATAGTTTTACTAGAGTTTAAGATTTTTGTTCTGTGATTATTTTTGTTCTGTGATTTTGTGATAATATAATATTGACATTATGTGTTTCGTTTTTTTTTCTTTAAAATGAAAACATACCCTAACTAGCGCCACTGCTAACTATTAAAAAGACAAATATCCTTACGTACGATCTCGCTAACAATTTAAGATACAATTTACACAGGATTAAATGGAGGATTAGGTCGTTTACGCTCTGCCTACCCCATTAGGGATAAAGGCGTGTTTATAAGTATGTATGTAAATGGGAGGATAAAAGGATAATCACTAGGTATGCTAAAGTGAAACTTACCTTAAACACACCACAAGCCGCTCTTCTGGTCCGATAGGCTCACGAAAAGTTGTAGTTTTTTTATGCAGATCCTCCTTTATTATTTCAAGTATTTGAAAATATCTATCAGAGGTCATCCGAAAATATCCCCAAAACTTCTTTTTGTCTGCTAAAAGATCGGGAAAAAGATGATGGTATTCGCCGAATATCTTTCTCTTGGAACAAATGGGATGTATCCATATTTTACGTTTTCTCTTTTGACGAACTTCTTGTCTACGCTGTTCATTAAATTCTTCTTCTAAAAGCAGGCAAAAAAAACGAAAGTTCTTCGTCGGAGCTATCCATAGCACACTAATTCCAGCAGTACACTGTACTCAAAATCCGTCAATGCAATGCGACCCGGCCCGTCACAAATGTGCTAGGTACGCATTTTGCGCTGCGCTGCGGCCCGCCCCGCCCCGCTGCGGCCCGACACAATGTGCGCGATCCCTAATGGCGCATCCACACATGCCCGGCGGCACGGCCATGCCGCCGGCTCATGCATCTTTTACCTGCGGCACGCGCGGCTTTTGGTGCCGGCGGCAAGTTTGCTTGCGGCTTCGATACGGAGTGGTAGTGTTGTCGTATTCATTTAAATAACAAAATGACAGAATTTAACTGGGATGATAGTGCTGTACTTTTATTAATAGAAAAGTATCAAGAAAATGAACTATTGTGGAACCCAAGGCATATGGATTTCAAGAATCGCAACAAAAGAAACGATGCTGTTAGGGATATTGCTTCTGTGTTCAACATAGCATCAACAGAAATTGAGAGAAAACTGAAGAATTTATCTAGCCATTATTTTCGAGAAAAACGCAAATTTGAAGAATCTAAAAGGAGTGGATCTGGACGGGATGATGTTCAATTGCCGAAATGGTTTGCTTATAAGGCGTTATCATTTCTTAATGACAAGAATGCACCGGTACCGACTCTGAACAGCCACACACCTAGTGTAAGTACCCATCAAATTCTTATAATTACCTAAGTAGACTAGTTGGTCGACCATAATAAATTTAAAATACATATTTCATTATGCAATATTTTCGTTAATAGGGGTAGGTACAAAGTTTTTGCTTCGCGTATTAATATTTTAGATACCTACTACCTACAACCCGGTAACAATACATAATACCACGGAGCGCGGGCGAGCATACTCTCGTTTTTGACCTTATGTAGTCGGCATAACACTTACCGAAAGCGAAGTATTCGGGAATAAGCGCTCGTGAAGAGTGTACAGGGTTACTGGTGAGACATTTGCAATACTTGAGGACGTGATATATGGCCAACTAGCTGATGCCCGCGACTTCGTTCGCGTGGATTAAGTTTTTAAAATCCCTCGGGAACTCTTTGATTTTCCGGGATAAAAAGTAGCCTATGTCACTCTCCAGGACCTTAAAGCCGCATTTTCATTAGGGGACATTTGTAGCGCGACTCTGTCGCTCGACACGAAATTCACGTGTCTCGCGCGATGTCGCCCGACGTCGTCCGACGTCGCTTGGGACATTTACGGGTCGCGCAACTTGTCGCTAGTCGATGGTCTGCGAGCGTCGACGCGCGCGACTTTCGTGTCCCTCGACAGTCGCCGGACAGGCTTTGAGTGGTGAAAACGTGTGTCGCTTTGTGTTGCGAAAATGGCAGTAGTGTGGTCCAACGAGAATATATTGACCCTGATCGAGATGTATCAAAATTCGCAATTATTGTGGGACACTTCACATCGTGATTATAAAAACAAAATTAAAAAAAATGATGCATGGGAATCTATCGCGACTACATTAGATATACCTAGAAAAGACGTCGAGGGAAAAATGCATAACTTAAGGTCTCAGTTTCTCAGGGAGAGAAAAAAAATTGCAAGCTCAAAATCCACTGGAAGTGGAAGTGGGGATGTTCACAAAAGTACCTGGTTTGCGTATGATTCGCTGCTTTTCCTAGTAAAAGGGTCGACAAGTTCAGGCAGTATGGACACTATGAATACTCAGGTAAGCTCCCGTTAATATTGTTTCTATTTTTTTTATTTTGTACCAGTTTACAAATCATTTTTGAGTTAAACAATTTGACAGAAATGAAACAAAAAATTAGGGCTAATTCGGGCGTATAGTATTTTTTGTTTTGCACGCTTGTTTTACTAGGACTGTTATAAATCTGTATCTAGAGCCACGGTCGTCAAAGTGCGTACCATGGGTTACCATTTCAGGATTTGTCCTGAGATATTTTTGTCTATTTTACTACATAATTCCATGAAATCTAAACCGATTTTAATAATTCTTTTTTTATTTGAAAGTGCACCTCACATATAATTTTTTTTCAATTTTGGTGAAGATCTGACAAATAATATCAGAGCTAGAGGATGGAACTCTTAACGGATAACAGCAATTCACTCGCATAAAGGTTAACGATCTTATTAAATGCATTTCATACATATTTATGAGGGTCTTGACCATCTATAATTAATATGGCTTCACCAATGAACTCCAGTTCTTCAATCTTGATGTTGCTGGCTACTAACCACCTAGAACCTGAACAGTGGATATTGAGGGATTTTCGATTGTGAATTTATATTATAGGTAGGTACCAACTAAGAACTAATACACTAGTGGTTCGCCCCGAACTGAGACCTCGCGGTGATTCAAACGGTATCCCGTAATTATGCATAAATATATTATTGTTATATATTAGTACTTGAAAATAATAATACTTGATGTAAAAGTATTTTTTGCAATAGTGAATGAGAGCGCCATCTATTAACATCATTGTGAATTGAAAATACTAAGGCTCTTTAAAAATGAAATAATTTTGTTTGTGTATAATATTTATCTAATTTTAGTATTTGTTGTTCAAGTACAGTTTAAAAGCCAAACTTTGCGTAATTTTCACGTTTTAAAGTATACAATATAGGCTCCACCTGTAAGTACGGTGAGTTTGTTTTGTAGCTTACCCGTGCGAAGCCGGGGCGGGTCAACTAGTTTTCAATACAAGAATTAACGAAAATTACTTTTCGAGAAGTACGACTGCAACGTATCGATATTTTTAAATGATATTTTTTTTGTGAATCACTGGATATTGAACTATAGTGTTATATATTTTTGGAATCTACTCATCATTTTCTAGTTGATGATAGTATACTTAATCTCATTTTCGAAAAAATTTTTCAACTTCAGTCTTTAATGCGGGACCATAGTCACCCCATCAATTTTTTTTTAATTTTACTAGCCTATGTCACCTGGAATAAGCTAAGGATTCTAACAATACCTCATTCATAAAAACCGTTCAGGCGTATAGAAGTTATGGTGGAATATAGGAACTCACATACATACATACATACTTGAACCCTGAAAACAATATACTCCTTTTTTCAAACACAATATACTCCTTTTTTCAAGCAGTCGTATAAAAATACAGCTTATATTCTATAGATAATCTTCCTTTGGTAATAAATGCACAATTAAAATCTCTGTAGTTTTTTATACAATTTATTTTTATTTCTTGTCTTTTGTTCTTCGCCTGCGAAACTGTGATTTAATGTTTGTTTTACACTGATTTTTTCCTTTTATAGTCATCCGAAAGTTCGGTGGCACTCGAAGAAATACCAGTGGCATCGCAAGTATTAACGCAACCACCAGAGGCATCAACGTCGCCGCCATTACCAACTCAACCAATACCGGTGCCGCTTCCAAATACTCAAAATAAAAGGAAAAAAGATGATCTGAGTGAGGTATATGAAATAATGAAGAGCGCAAAAGCCAGGATGGATCAACCAAAAGACGAATTTCAAGTTTACGCCGACTATGTAGCTTCTGAGTTAAGAAATATAAAGAATGAACATGCTGTGCTACAGGCGAAGTACTTTATTAATAATATCTTATTAGAGGCTAGGATGGGAAAATACAACTATGCAGAATACCAAACGGGAAGTAATTCAAGCCATACTCAAAGTTATGGATACCGTTCTGCTCCTCAACAGTCATCCTATTCGACAAATTCTGTTAATGATGATATAGTAACTGCTAATGCTTCTCATGTTAATAATGATAATGAAGCACCAACTGCACCAACTTTCACAGAATTACGACAAATTGAGAATATTGAAGAACTAGTTTCCCACTTTGAATCAGAAACGCAGAACAAAGAATAATTATAATACTTATAATAATACTAATAACGTTGATTTTCTGTCACTTAAACATAGATTTTTAAAAAATAATAGTTAATAAATACTTAAAAATAATGAAAACTTATTAGTTAGTAGTTTTTTTTATATGATGCTAAGTTTATTATCATTTATTCCTTGGTCTTTAGCCCAAAGCTATAAAAAACATCATTCAAATTTCTTGCAGCCTATGATTGAATAGTTTGCCATGGGACACTTCCTTGAGCACTGCAGAAATATTCAGCAAAGAGGTTTCTTATTGTCTGAGCGGATTGAGGAGGAGGTCTGCCTTGCCTACTTAAGTTCCTCATATTATTATTTGTCAACTCCCTTCGCCACGAACCTTCCACAACATTATGACCAGCGTCTTCAAAATCAAATGTGGTATTTGGTGTATACCTCGCGGTTGAAGTTGTATTACGTCTCAGGAAATTATGTAGGTACACGCAAGCCATTACAACTAATTCAGCATTTACTGGACGTAATGGGATAGCTTTACGAAATACGCGAAACACTACAGACATAATGCCAAAAACATTTTCAACAATTCTTCTTGCTCTTGACAGCCTGTAGTTGAAAATCCGCTTTAAGCTTCCCTTTTCATGAATGCCGGGGTAGGGCCTCATCATGTTTTCAGAAAGTGCAAATGCACTATCTCCCACTAGAACGTATGGTATTTTCGGACCACCTTGGACCAGTGGCTCAGGATCTGGTAAATTCAGTTGCTCTTCATTAAGTGCTTTATAAAATGTAGTCTCCTGGAATACTCCACTGTCAGACGACTTCCCTTTTGCACCACAATTAACATATACAAAGTTATACTCAGCATCCACAATTGCTAAGAGAACTAAGCTAAAATTCTCTTTGTAATTATAATAATCACTGCCAGAATTGGGTGGCGCTTCTAGTAACACATGCTTTCCATCTATCGCTCCGATGCAGTGAGGAAAATTCCATAATATTTCAAAATTACGAGATTTCTCTTTCCATTCATTTACATCGGTTGGCGTCTGAAATACAAGAATAATATTAATAAATTAACATACAATATTAAGTATCAATATAAAATTTAAAATACCAATATAGTTTACCGTAACCCTTACTTACGGTAAACGTTTATGGTATTATTACTGTAAGTAAGGGTACATGAGATTAAATAATATTAAATACTTTAACAAAAGAATTTAATGCCTTTATCAATTCTTTGCAAACTTCTGGTATAGTATGACAAATTACTGATTTTGACACTCTAAAAGTATAGGACAATGAACCATAACTATCGCCAGTTGCCAAGTATCTCAATGTTATAGCGAGTCTGATGTGAGGGTCGATAGATTTCCGAAACTTTGTATCTTGCTTGACTACGGCCGGCCCAACCATATTTAAAAGTATCTCAAAATCGGTTCTAGACATTCTAGTAAAATTTTCGAAAGATCCATCGCGCATTCGAAGACTGGTTATTAAACTTGAACTTTCCCTTTGGAGTAAATATTCCCGGACCCACCACCTCTTTTTTTTACGTTTTGCTAATGTCTTCCGAATAATTATGTAAGCTGCACTGAACAACACTACTTCCTCGGGCGACATACTGATCACGACTGGCCAATGTGAACGAGTCATATGTCGCGGGACATTGTCCCACAACTTTTGCAGAGACAACTACGTGAATGTCGAGCGACAAGTATCTGCGACATGTCGCCTAGTGAAAATGCGCCTTAACTATCCCCATGCAAAAAATCATGTCGATCCGTAGCTCTGTTGCGGCGTGATTCAAGGACAAACCAACAAACACACTTTCGCATTTATAATATTAGTATATATTAGTATGAAGTATGAAGTATGATATGTAAGATGAAAAAAAATATATAAAGAAATAATATCAATTATTTACTGAGTAAATGTAGCTTAAACTTACATAATTATTTGTATACACTATACATACATGTTATGTTTATAAGCTTGGTTTTTATTTAATATTTACATACTGATAGGATATATTCAAAATATAGTATTGAAGCTTGTTTGCAATTATTTATAAGATTTCCTTTTTATTTTCAGTCTTCTCAAGATAATATCACTCCCCAGACTACGCTACCTTCGACAAGGACTTCACGAAAGCGAAATATAGAGAGAGAACCTGAAGTTGATGAAGCTTTGCAATTACTGAGGGAGATCACGTCTAATGCAAGGCAACGCGATGATGCTGCTATATTTGCAGACTATATAAGTAGCAAGTTGAGGAAGATGGATCATTACACGATGTGTACAGTACAACATCAAATCCAGAATATTATCTATGAAGCAGAAATGAGAATGGGTTCGATGAATTTTGATACTAGTAATACTACTCAGCCTCTTCGTTATCAAAATGTTCGTCCAGGATACTTCACCGGCCAACCTACAACGTTAGCAATGTCACCGTCGCCCTCAACTTCGCGCTCTTACTCTGTTCTATCAGACTATGAAATGCAAAATAGCCCAGATGTCAATACAAGTGACAGTCTGTTACAAGTCTTGGAAAATAATTTAACCGAAAATAGTGTAATAGATTAAAATAAGGTTACATATTAAAATGACGAAAAACGCAATGCCTTTACTTAAAACTAAAATAAATGTTTATATTTTCGGTTAAATTATTTTATTTTAATAAAAGCTTAAAATTATTGATACATGTTTCTGATTCCTAAATAAAACAATTATTTGAATAATCATATTTTATTTCTTTCAAACATTATATTTGATATTGCCAAGGAAGCTGACCTTGTTCCGATAGAAAATAACATTTTAGCTCATTTCTAATTACACTTGGTTCTACATTTAGAGCGATCTGCGGTATATTTTGTTGCATTTCGTTAAAAACTCCATCAGTAGTTCTTTCATTTCTCTTCATAAAATTATGCAGATGCACACAAGCCATCACGACAATTTTTGCTTTCTCATTTTGTAAACCAATGCGTGAATGCAAAATTCTGAATTTATTAGATAAAATGCCAAACGCGTCTTCTACAACCATGCGCCCGCGACTAAGTCTATAATTAAAAACCCTCTCAGGTGATCCTTTTGCATGATATCCAGAAAACGGTTTTATTATATTCTGTGAGATGGGGAAAGCATCGTCACCGATGAAATAAAAAGGTACAGGTGTATTTCTCCCTTGTAATGGAATCGCTTGTGGCAGACTTAAAGTTCCATCTCGTATCATATCAAATAAAGTTGAATTTCGTAGAACTCCACCATCAGATATTCTGCCCTGACATCCAATGTCTACGTATAAAAAGTTATAATTGGCATCGATTAAAGCTAGCAAAACAATACTGAAATATGACTTATAATTAAAAAACTCAGAACCGCTATTAGTTGGACATAGTATACGTATATGTTTCCCATCGAGGGCACCTACGCAATTAGGTACATTCCATTTCTGCATGAAACTTCGAGCCACTGATAGCCATTCTCCATGTGTATTCGGCATCTGTAAAAAAAATTGTTTGTGATATTTGTGTGTTTAGTTCTAGTTATATGTATGTAAAATGTGTGTGAAGTTCCAGGTAGGGGAGAGTGGGTAACGGTGGATCAAGGGGTACAGTGGATCGAACGCGGCCTATATAATGCGCACATTTACACGATATAGCATTTTACGTTCTATTTTGTATTGCCCTTGACTCGCTACCGGGGTGCGACGGAAAAGTAAGTATGAAAGCAAAATATTTTGATGTTTTAAAAATGTAATGCTGCAGTTTGTAAAAAGTATTTAATATGAATCAAAAGTCACATGGCGTCATCAGATATGACTATTTTTTTAAAGAAAGGGAAATCCTTTCTTTAAAAAAATAGTCATATCTATAAACCTGAGAAAGGTAGCCCTAAGATTGCTATGGCAGTGTGTACCTTATTGATTTTGCTCAGGCTTTATTATAAAAACACATTCTAAAAGTGTTAAATTGTGGCAATATTTAGCTCTACAAAAAAGTTGATTCACTGTTACCCATTGCACTCTCCCCTACAGTATAAAATCAAATATTATAATTGTGTCTTGTACATGCCGTAACTGTGTGAATGTATGTGGTCTGTTTTGTTTTCTAATGTAGGTGTTCAGTTTCTAACTACCTAATGTGTTACGGATATTTTGTACTTACCCTTAAATAATTGGATAATGTAGACACCAAAGTTTGACAAACATCTAGAATTATTAAAGAAATAACTTGTGGAGACACTTTAAACAGTGTACCGAGTGAAAAATAAGAGTCTCCTGTAGCCAGGTATCTCAAAGTAATTGCTAGTCGATCGGAAGCTGACACAGCATTTCTCCAGCGGGTGTCAGTTTTTGATATGATGGGTCCAGTTAAATTCAGTAATATTTCAAATTCTTCACTAGAGATCCTTAGAAAAGTGTTAAATTTCGAACGAATATTTCTTCGGTTTATGTCGTCCCTTCTAAAATCTTCAAGTATCGGGGACACATTACGGCGCTTGTACACGCTAAGAAAAAACGCCGGGCGTACCTAAGAATTCGTGTCGTAACTAGAAAATAACTGTGTACACTGCTCGCAGCGGTGCACGAAAAAAATCTTGTCTGCGCAAGACACGACGCGGCGAACGTTGTTGCGGAGCGGCGGGGGGGCGGTGTAGTAGGGTTGAGCCAGCCCAGTTTTTGTTGTGCGTTGTGCGTTTGGTGTGGACGTGTATTGCAGCGTAGAGTACAAAATGGCTGATGAGTTACTTATAACTTTAGTAGAAGGACGACCGGTATTGTGGGACAAAACTTTAGACATATATAAAGATAAAAGACTCACATACGAAGCATGGAGAGAAATATTTACTATCTTAAACAAAGACTTCGACGAAATGACAAATGTCAAAAAAAATGAATATGGTAAGTACTTACAACATATTACTATCTTTTTACAATTTTCAAAAATTCAGATTACTAGATATATTCTATATAGCTATATATTATTATAAATATTAATCATTGTCGTTACCCACATTAAATACATCTACAATAAAAGATTTAAGTTGCAAGCAATCATAAGTTCAATAGCGCTAAGTAGCATACGGACACGGCTTTGCTAAAAACGATAATGACTAATACTTATAATAAAATACGTATAAACATGAAAAAAAATATAACATGTAATTGTTTATTTAAACAATATGGCAGGTAAGAATAATTCCTTGTTTCACACTTTTTGGATTAAAATTTAGTAGTCGGGTTTTAGTTTTAGAACTTATTTTTTATGTGTATTTATCTTGCCATGGCAGTGATCCTTCATCAGAGGAAAAATATTCAGTATATTTTTGACGAATTTCGTCTGCTGTGAGATTATTGCCTTCTAAATGCAATGGACTATTTAATCGGTCTCGATTGATTAAAGGCTCAACGTGACCTTCTTCTGTATGAATAAAATTTTGCAAAACGCAAGTAGTTTTTACAATAGCAACTGTTAAATCGAGACTTAAGTTTAAAGATCGGTGCAGAATTCTCCATTTGTTGGCCATTATTCCAAATGCACACTCGACGTATCTTCTTGCCCTTGTCAAGCGATAATTAAATATCTTTTGTTCTTTTGTGAGTTCGTTACCACCGTAGGGTCGAAGTACGTTAGCATGAAGTGCGAAAGCTTCATCAGCTACAAAAACATATGGTAATATATAGTTAGTATTTATTATAGAGCATGGGGATGGTATGTTTAACGTATTGTCAACAAGTTTTTTCCAAAACTGTGTTTCTTTGAAAACATTTGAATCACATTCTTTACCATACGACCCTACATCAATAAAAATGTAATTGTAGTTGGAATCCACAATAGCCATGAGAACAATAGAAAAGAAATGTTTATAATTTAAAAACATTGATCCACTTTCTTCGGGTTTAATTATTCTAATATGTTTCCCGTCCAGTGCTCCAAGACAGTGTGGAAAATTGGCATTTATTTCATATCTTTGTGCTATATTCAACCATTCTTCTTGTGTTGGCATCCGCATATAAACTGTAGATAATTCTGACCAAATATGATGAGTAACTTCACGTACAATGTTCGCTATTGTTTTTATTCCGATTCGAAAATCGAAATGAAGACGTGCGAAGGCATCTCCAGTTGCCATGTATCTGTAAAAAATTGTAACAATGTCTTAGAGCAAGAACACACTTGCAACTTGCAGTGCGATTAATTGCAAGTGTGTTCTTACTCTTACAATGAGGTCATTTCCTTTTTTATATGAAGTTTATGTCTACTTGCAATAGATGGTACCTACTTTCTAACGGTAGTTCGTTTTTTGTTTCAGCAAAGTCTACAGCAAAAAAATGGACAAGTTTGCGAGATAGGTGGATGAAATGTCACAGAAGACTTAAAGAAATGAAATCGGGATCGGGTGCTAAGAAGATTCGTAAATGTGATTTTTACGACGAAATGTTATTTTTGACAAAAATTGTAACACGCCGAGACACTGAGTCAAATATACCCGAAACAACAAACGTGGAAAAAAGTCCCGTAGAACATACACCGATCGCGAAAAAAAAGAAACAGGATGTTAGCGAGGTGGACAAAAATATGGCAGAATTTATAAAGGCTGCTACCAAAGAAGAAGAGAGCCGTGCCATGTCATTTTTTAAAAGTATAGCTCCGAGTGTTGATAAGTTCAGTGATGAGGAAATGGTGGATTTCCAGTTTGAAGTTTTAAAACTTGTGCGTTCTACGCAACAACGAAAGGGAAGTGATGTTCAGCATCAATGGAGTACTGAGTATTACAAAACAACGCAGCCTTCTACGTCGTCATTTAACGTACCCGGCCCATCATACTCGACTCGACCAGGTTACAGTACTCAAAAATCTACATCCATTGAATTTGACACTGAAACTATTAGTAGTGTGGAAACATCGCATACAGATGAATTTCACTTTGACTTTTCTGAAGAATATGAACATGTGGAGTCTGTTGAATTTGGAAACATGTAACACTTCAAAGACATTTATTATTGTATAACGTTCAAATCAATATGCTTAAAAAAATTACTTACCTTAATGTTACGGCCAATCTAATGTATGGAGGAATACTTTCTCGCATTTTGGTATTTTCATGTCGTATATTATTTTCTATTGTTGTCAAAAGCTTGTCAAACGTAGAAATTTTCATGCGAAAATAATCCACAAATTTTTCCTCATGTTGTCGCATGACACGGTAAAGGGTAATGAACCCGCCAAACTCATTTTTCTCTTGTATAATTGGATGAACCCAGTAAAGTCTCTTGTTTTTTGTTTCCTTTTTTATTTTGTTATAATAATAATACGCAATTATCATTCTTTTTTGCTTTGTAGTTAACATTTATATAAATAAACGAAACTCACTGATTACACTTGTTATTACTTGCGCGCCCTACGCCCGACTGTCGACTGCACGAAAAGAATCGTGTCGTGTACACGTTTCCATTGGTCTTGTCTGCGGAAGACACGAAAAGTTTTCGTGTGTGGAACAGACAAAATTCTTGTCGTCTACACGAAGAATTTGTCTTGTCTGCCGCAGGAACGGCAAATTTTCTTAGCGTGTACAAGCGCCCTTAGGCCTATTTCGAAGACTTGGTCTGACCCAATATCTTCGTTTGATTTTGCGGTTCTTTTTATGAATAATGACATACAACACTACACTTGCGATACACGCAACTATATCATAGTCCAACATCTTTCGATTCTACGTACACGACTAATTTCAACGAAAGTCACAACACTACTGCGTAAATTGCAACCGCGACTGCAGGCCGCCGGTAAAGCCGGCGGCAAAGTCAGCGGCAAGGCGGTCTGAAAGTCGGCGGCAAACCCGGCGGCATAAGCCGGCGGCATGTGTGGATGCGCCATAACAGAGCAGTCGATGAGACGACTGTTGAGGCCTTTCGTCGTCTGTTGTACATGCTCTTACGTGATAAGGGCGATATGCATGGTAACCTGTACCATGTACGTTCTTGAAGAGCAAACGGAAAAATACTAACTCTTACCCAGCTGCTATGAATAATGGAGTTTTGTCATCTACTAGTGGAGCTGAGATCTGTAATATGTTCGCAAAACATTTTGCTTCGGTTTACGATGGCGCTCAGAACTTCTGTAACTTAGATTCTTCCTCTCATTTACGAAAGATCCTCAATTTAGGTAATAGTGAGTATTTTGCTACTATAGAAATAAGTCCGAAAGATATTCTTAAAAAGCTTAAAGGCCTAAATGTTGCAAAAGGTTCGGGACCAGACAACTTACCACCGGCATTCATAAAACGATGCGCTAATTGTTTAACCTTGCCTTTGTATCTAATTTTTAAAGCCTCCTTATGCTCTGGCAACTTTCCATCTCTTTGGAAACGAGCAAAAGTTGTCCCGATATACAAGAGCGAAGATGAGAAGGATATTCGCAATTATAGGCCCATATCGATCCTCTCCGTTTTCGCCAAGGTCTTTGAATCGTTAGTATGTCCACTGATTCAAATTCACTTCAAGCACTTCGTTACTGAAGATCAACATGGATTTCTTCCAGGTAGGTCCACTGCCACTAACCTAGTCAGTTTCACTACCTTCTTATCCGATGCTATTGACTCGCAGAAACAGGTTGATACCATCTATACTGACTTCAAGAAGGCATTCGATAAAGTGCCTCACGGTATTCTGGTCGAAAAATTATCGTTCTATGGGTTTTCAGGCCCAGTGTTGCAGTGGCTTACATCGTATCTGCATGACCGTTCTTTTTATGTAGTAGTAAATGGTTTTAGCTCTTCAATAAGTATGATTACGTCAGGTATTCCTCAGGGGTCGCATCTTGGGCCAATTCTGTTCAATATATATATTAACGACATTATATTTTGCTTTGAAAATTCCACACCATACTTATATGCTGATGATCTAAAATTTATGAGAATAATTGATTCACCGGATGATTCAACTCTACTACAGAATGATCTAAATAGATTAACAACCTGGTGTGAATCTAATGGTATGCAACTTAATATTAATAAATGTCTTCATATTAAATTCACTCGAAAGATCAATATTATACCAACACAATATATTTCGAATGGCAATAGTTTCAAGGAAGTTGAGCTAATACGAGACTTGGGTGTTACATTAGATAGAAAACTAACCTATCTTAACCACATAGAAAATGTAATGAACAAAGCTTCAAAATTGTTGGGATTTATTATGCGACAAGGTCGAACTTTTAAAGAACCAAAGACGAAAATCACACTTTACAATAGCCTTGTCCGCAGTCAACTAGAATATTGTAGTACTGTTTGGCGTCCACATTATGCAACCCACTATTTAAGGCTAGAGCGTATCCAGAAAAGATGTATGTGGCATCCATCATACTTAGCGAAGATCGACAAAACAGTAATTTCTTATAAAAAAAGACTAACTTATTTTAAAATGATGACACTAGAACAAAGAAGAGATTTGCTAGATTTAATGTTTTTCTATAAATTACTGAGAAATAACTTAGACTGCCCTAGCTTACTAAATAAAATCAATTTCAGAGCACCTAAAAGATATCCCCGTCACGCTATTACTCCTTTTGTACCTCCACGCACCCGAACTGTCTTCGGCGCCAACTCCATCATCCCTCGGTTATGTAAATTATGTAACAAATTCAGTCAGTCACTCGATATCAACATAAATCCACCTGGTACGTTTCGAAAAATAATTATTAGTAACTTAATCAACCAATCAAACTAATAGTGTTAAGAAACATTCTCTGTGTACCTACTAATTAATGGCAGAAATTTCAATTTTTTCAACATATTTTTTTTTTTACTATTCTTACTCCTAGGTTAACTTTGCTTTATTATAGTTTTAGATTTATTCAATTACCATTACACCTTGAATATTTTATTTTATGTTTTCACTAATTCGGAAAGTTTTTAGCTACTTTTTGTATCATTTTACTAATGTGATTAATATAACTGTTCCATGTTAATTGTGTGAATGTGCATGTAGTGTTTGCTTTAAAATGATTTTACATACAACGTCATGTAATTTAACTTTATTTAATTTAAGATCATTTTTGTAAAAATCGCTAGCGAACCTTATTAATAAAAATAAAAATAAAATAAACCTGCTCATTCCATATACAAAATATTTTGACGGGTGGGGCACTGACGTCAATTTCGTCGAATTTTGCAGGAGGGTGCTACCTTCTTTCTGCACGTTCAAAGACCATAGGTATGGTATGCAGGCCCCATCCCTTAGATACGTGTTCTTTAGACATGTGTAAGTAATGCGATTGATGCATTACGCGTAATATTACCCGACCGCGTACTGTAGCATTACATATTACACGACAAAATCAAGCATTACACATCACACTAAAACATGACGCGGACAGCGTTTCGCGCTCGCTGCCTACTGACTGTTCGGTCATGTCATTCGGCAATCGGCATATCTCGGTGCGTGGTTTGAGAATCGTAAATTGTGCTAGTGAGAGAGAGTGAGAGAGAGATACTCGTGCTTCATATCGGTTGCGCGGCCAGCCCGATTTTATATACTGTAGTCTGTAACTGATGCAATAAGGTTTACGTTTATTTGGCTCCGCCAAGGTACTTAACTTAGCTCTTCAAAAATTCGTACGATATGATTGTTTAACAATGAATTCTTTGTTTATATTTATTAGTAATTATTAGTATTTGACAAAGCGTGGGCGGTCAAGGACATTTTTCACTTATTACGATAGGGTTCAATGAATATTTTTAAAATGCCAAATTAAGTATAGTGTAAATAAAATTAGTGTTACTAAAATCTAAATGACTTACTTTATCGTGTAAATAATATTATATTGTGTTAGTATATTTTAATTTTTATGATAAGACAACTAAGCCAATGGACAAGACTGATATTTATACGTGTAAATAAATAAATTAATAGGTACCTATTTGCAAGTGCGTGTGTATAATTAATAGGTATGGCGACTAAAAGAAAAACTAGCCCCATTTGGAATCACTTTGAAGAAGTTGTTCCAAGCAAAAAGGCAAAATGTGGATACTGTTCCCGTATATTGGCAATCTCTTCCAGCTCTATCGGAAGTCTGAGTCGACATATGAAGTCGATGCATCCTACTATACAATTAAACAGTAGTAGACAGCTTGCTACTGTTCCCGAAGCCGAACTTCGTGATAGACCGGTCGACAGTGAAGTTGAAGTAGAGCCGATTCCATCATGCAGTAAAAATTTGGACTTACCATTAAGATTTCCCAATAGACAAACAGTTCCTTCGATGGCAGACCATGTGTTCTCAAAAAAAACTTTACCAAGGAATCGAATACAACAGCTTGACGAGCAACTTGTTAAAATGATTGCCAAAGGCTACCATGCCCTCCGAATGGTCGACGAAGTCGAGTTCCGAAAATTCGTCGAAATGTTAAATCCAGGTTATACCCTGCCAACGCGGAAAACTCTCTCGGAAAGTTTACTTCCTAAATTTTATAATAAAGTTCTGGAAAATGTTCAAAAACAAATAGCAAAAGCAGCAGCTATTTGTATTACAACGGATGCCTGGACGTCTATTGTGCAGGATGGGTAATGTAGCTCTCACCGCGCATTTCATCGATATAGAAACGCACAAGCTGTGCACTGTCATGTTAGGGTGTATCGAATATGAACAGAGACACACAACTGTCAACCTTAAAAACTTTCTAGAAGCTAAGTTTCTTGAATGGAACATACATCACTACGTGAATGTGATAGTTAGCGACAATGCCCCAAATGTGTTAAGTGCTGTTCGCCTAGGAGGATGGCGCTCACTTCCTTGTTATGCTCACACCATTAATTTGGTTGTGCAGTCAAGCATTTATGAAATAGCTGACACCGTAAACAGGGTAAAGGCTGTCGTGGAATATTTTCATAGAAGTAATCCAGCTAAAAAGAAATTAATGGAGATAGAAGAACAAATGACTATATCGCCATTAAAACTCAAACAAGACGTGGCGACAAGATGGAACTCCACATATGACATGCTCATGAGATTTTTAAAAGTTAAAGAAGCTCTTATCGCCACGTTAGCAATAATGCGACCAGACTTAAGTTTACCGCAAGACGATTGGATAATAATAGAAAAAGCGACAGAGCTTTTAAAGATATTTTACGAGGTTACTGTAGAAATCAGTGGTGAACAATATGTGTCTGCATCAAAATATATCGTCTTTTGTAAAATTATAAACAAGACACTGAGCAGATATTCATCAGCATGTCCAGAAAATATTGAACGACTACATAACGCACTGAAATCACAGATGCGTCTAAGGTTTGGAGAAGTTGAAAACAATGTGATTCTTTGTGAGGCCACAATATTAGCCCTTAATCAAATACTGGGAAATAATTTCCCACTTAGTCAGGACGAATATTTTCCATATTTTTTTTTTAATGACAACACCTGGGAGTGCCAACCATAGATAAAACTAATTTTGAATATATTTGTTAACTGATAAATGGCAACATTTGTCCAGAAGTTGAAATCCTGTCAGTATACGACAAGTCAAAGTCAAAAGTTGTGGTTTTTCTATAAAATATCGCAATCTCGTCAGTTTTTTTGAAACTTTGTGAAAAAAAAATCTGGTAAGTGAGTTCACGTAATATTATAGTAAAATAGACATATTTTCTGAACTTTTCGCTGGAATATAACCTAGAAAACAATAAGTTTCATTGAAAATATTTCATGTTAAATTAGTGGGAAATAATTTCCCATTGTTTGTTCCGGATTTCAAAAATCTGATAACTATATAAAAATAAAAGTGTGCCCATTCATTGACCAAAACATGACTGTGCCTTTGTTGTCCTTTTTATGATTTATATTATTTTATTTTTAGCAACTTCAAAAAAATGATTGCCAAAAAGTATAAAGTACTAAACAAGAAGAATCTGGAAGCCGCTATTGAGAACCTAGCAGATATATCCGATTTGTCCGGATCAGATAGTGATGATGACCCATGTTATGCCAATAGTGTTGATTCTATTCCAATTAGCTACTTGAATCAACCTGACGATAGCATTATAGAACAGCGTCTAGAAGAAATTTTTGGCACAGAAGATGATTACGAGACTGTGGAAACTGAACCCATTGTACATACAACAGAATCATTATTGTCAGTTTTAAATCATCAATCTGACTCTGACAACACAACTAACACAGGTGGCATAGCTCAATCAGTTGATTTCAATTTTGATCAAGATACATATAATAGCCAACTTCAAGTACAAGAAAAAGACACTGAAAATCAAGGCAGTCCTGAGGCAGTATATCTTGAAATTCCAAAAGACGATAGTAGTAATAGTCCACTCCTGGAGCCAGTTATTTCTAATAGTCCACTCCTTGAGGCTGAAGCTACCACTGCTGTGTTAGATAACTATTTTCTAGACAACAATCTAATAAACGACTTTTTAGAGGATGATCAACAAGAGTCTCGCGCTCATAATGTAGTACTTAGGGACCGCTCCCAACCAAGAGAATGGAAAAACCAGGATTTAGCCCATGATATTCCTCCTTTTGAAAAGCGATTTGAACCCAGGACTAGGGACACCCACAAAACTACACCATTGAATGTTTTCGAAAGGTTTTTTCCAGATAAGGTTATACTAATTATAGTCGAACAAACAAATAGGTATGCTCGTCAAAAAAATAGCCATAACTGGATACCTGTCACTGATCAAGATATTAAGGCGTATTTAGGAATTTTGATCATGATGGGCTTAAACCCTCTACCAGACATGGAGTTGTACTGGTCGACAGATCCGTTTTATTACAACAAAGAAATCGCCCAGGTTTTTCCAATAGTTAGATTTAAAAAAATAACGGAAAACCTTCACTTGAACGACAATGCTACTGAACCACCAAGAGGCTCTTCTGCCTATGATAAATTATACAAAGTTAGACCTCTGCTCACTGAACTTAATAATGTATATCAGAATGAAGCTCACAACTCGGCGGTACAATCGATTGACGAGTGTATGGTCAAATTCAAAGGCCGTAGTTCGTTAAAGCAATACATGCCTAAAAAACCAGTCAAAAGAGGATTTAAAATTTGGGCAAGATGTGACGCAAAAACAGGATATTTATATCAATTCCAAGTATACACCGGAAAAGGCGACAGCACTGAAAATGAAGGCCTTGGCTATAATGTGGTAATGACGCTCTGTAATAATGTACCACGAAACACGTTACTCGCGTTCGATAATTTTTTTACGAGCTGTAATCTTTTAGAAGACCTATATGAAAAAAACATTTATGCAGTAGGAACAGTCAGAAGTAACAGAAAAGATCTTCCTGACATGATAAAGAAAAAACAACCAAAAGCATTGAGACTAGAGAAACATGATTTTGCAGCTGTCACAGCAGAGCCAATCACAGCCATCAAGTGGTGTGATACTAAAGAGGTAGCAGTTCTCTCCACAGCACATCAGCCACGAGATGTAATGTTCGTGAAACGAACACAGAAGGATGGCTCTAGAAAAGAAATTCTCTGTCCGAAAGCCATAGCTTCATATACCCTTAGTATGGGTGGGGTAGATTTATTTGATCATTTCAGGTCTTCCTACCCAATAAACCGCAAATCCAGAAAATTCTGGATGAGATTGTTATTTTTCTTATTTGATGCATCAATTATCAACGCGTTTATAACCTACACCTATACACATGTGGCAACGTTGCACGCTCATAGGGATTTCAGGTTGCGTTTAGCACGTTCATTGATAGACAATTACACAACTCGGAAAACAGAAGCACAAAAAGGAACAGTGTTTAAAAACAAGAAAGGCGGTATCTTCGGTGTCCCGGATGAAATCCGTTTATTGAATGTGGGCATACATTTACCAGAAGGAATCAGTACTTACAAAAGATGTAGATTCTGCAGCACAAAGAGACAAGAACAGAGGACCAAAATTCAATGTACTACATGTAAAGTAGCTTTGTGTGCCAAGAATTGCTTCAAAACTTTTCATACCTGTCCATCTCAATAGTCAATACCGTCAACTAAGGCGTCTTTACCTTTCTTTGTTATCTTTACCTACCACTGACTTGTATTAAGAAAAATAACTTTTATCAAAAACTACAAATAGAAGATATTTCATAGACACACTGGTAGATTTGTAATGAGTCACTGGTCACACATATTTTCTTTTACGCTGGTAACACTGTCAATTGACAAGTTATTAACGTTTGTCATTATTCGCGGGACAATTGTAACTGCAGATTCTGATCGAAATTTTCATTGTGTTTGTGATTAACTTGGCCGAGGTAAGTAGAATTGATACAAATTATGTGTAACCTTCCTACGAAGACGTGGGTGCTGTTATCATGATCGTTTCTAAACAATTTTAAGAGAAATTTGTAAAGGTAATGATAGTTGGGGTTAGGTAAAGTTGCCACAGTTTCTATAGTGGCGTTTTTACCTGTAGCCAGGGTTGTCACTATTGTTGACAGGCTTGTTACCTACATAAATGAGAGAATTGTTTTATTTATTTACTGCGAGGACTTACAGGCTAATTACAAATTACCTAACAATAATATTACTATATAATATGTATAACACTTACTAGTAATATTATTATAGGTTCTTACAATCTAAACCGTTTCCGTGATGTAATGATTTTAAGCCACTGCCTGCTAATTCAGAGGTCGTGGGTTCAATTCTCGACGAGATACCTTTATATGGTACTTGGTTAGGTAATTAGGTAGGCTTAGTAAATTAGGGTTTTGCAAATTTCTCGTCTGACTAGGGTGGGCAGTGCCATAGCAACTCCCTTATTCGACGGCGGTGGCTACTTATCATCAAATGGACCGTCAGCCTGTCTGCTTCCCTTGGGGCGTAAAAAAACAATACTTGCTGGTACTTACCTGGTTTTCTTCATTTCAGATCAAATATGACTCGCCCTAAACCAAAAAAGCGGAACAGAAGAAAAATAGGAGCAAGGCCCTATAAGAATTATTCAGAGGAAATGCTCTTATTAGTGGTGGAAATGTTCCTTACCAAAAAGGTGTCATCTTATGACGCTGAAAAACAATTCGGTATACCACGCCGTACAATAGAAAAGCGGGCTAAAAATTTACATACCAGCAAACCAGGTCCACGATACCGATTCACGGAGGAAGAGGAGTCGCAATTTGTAAAAGTGCTTATTGTTGCCTCTGAATTTGGATGTCCATTAACACAGTTAGATTTCCGCATGATCGTATTCGATTACCTTAAAAAAAAAAATAAAGCCTACATTTTTAATGACAATCCTCCAGGTGACTGGTGGGTTAAGAACTTTTTGATAAGACACCATGACAAACTGACTGTGAGATCTACACAAAACATCAAAAAAGCAAGAGCCGAAAAATCCCTTCAAGATTTTCAGATATACTTTGAAAATTTGAAGAGCTGTGTTAAAGATTTGCCGGCAACTCACATACTAAATTACGATGAAACTAATGTCAGTGATGACCCAGGGGCAGTCAAATGCATTTTTCGCCGGGGAATCAAATATCCGGAAAGAACAGTCAACTACTCAAAAGGTTGTATTTCTGTAATGTTCTCAGGAACAGCCAGTGGTGATCTTTTAGCCCCGTACATCGTCTATAAATCTGAGAATATGTGGACACAATGGTGCGATGGAGGTCCAGAAGGGGCACGTTATAATCGAACTAAAAGTGGTTGGTTTGACTCGGCCATCTTTATAGATTGGTTTACGACCATAGTGATACCATGGGCTAAAAGTCTAGAAGGACCAAAGCTTGTCATAGGTGACAACTTATCAAGCCACATTAACTTAGAAGTCATAGAACTTTGCGAGCGTTACAATATAAGGTTCGTATTACTACCACCCAATTCAACGCATATAACACAGCCCCTCGACGTCGCATTCTTTGCCCCACTAAAACGAACTTGGAGAAAAATTCTTATGAAATACAAAATTGAAAATCCAAAGCAGACATCACTTAATAAAATGCACTTTCCGTTACTTTTAAAGCAGTTAATTCAAGACGGAAACTTAAATAATGCTGATAACTTAATCAGTGGATTTAGAGCAACTGGTATATTTCCATATAATCCACAGAAAGTATATTCAAAAATTCCAGAATATTGTGAAGAAATTACCCATGACATAGATAAATCCTTACTTGACTATCTAAAAGAGAACCGAAATCCAAATCCAATAAGAAGAATAAAAGGAAATAAAAAAATGAATGTAGCAGCAGGAAAATCAGTCACCAGCTCGGATATAAATAAAGATGTAACTAAAAAAAACAAACTGAACAGCACTAGTGAGTTGACAATCAAAACAAATTTTGCTGCTAACAGTGGTGAACAAGTAGTGGGAAACAAATTACCAGAAAAAAAGAGGCCTAAAATAACTATTCTTTCAGAAATAATAATACCCCCGAAGGCAGACGGCAATCAAAAATCACAAACAACGAAAAATGAACAAAGAAAAGCTAGAACATCTGATTTTACTACAAAAAGTGAAGAACCAAAAGCTGGACCATCCGGATTTATGATAAAAAGTAAAGAACAAAGAATTTCAAATAAAGATGTTAAAAAGAGGGGTATCAGAACCAAAAGACTCCACGACGATTCTACAGATTCAGATTCTGAATGCTCTATACAGTATGCAGATTCTTCGGATTATGATTTCAATGAAGACATGCAGGATTACTTATTAAAGCAACTGATAGAGGATCAGAAAATGAAGGAACAGGAAATAGAGGAACAGATTACCGAATTAGAAACAAATGTACATGGGACGGAAAGCTTGAGAAAAAGAAATTATGAAAGGAACGGAAAGGAGATGGTAAATGAATATGAAATAGAGCAAGACGCATGGGAAAAACAGGAGTTAGAGGAACAAATGAGTGAATTGGACACAAAAGGGACTGAGACAGAAAGCTTAAAAACAGAAATTAATGAAATGGGAGGACAGAAGATAGAACAAAAGGTAGTAAATAAATATGAAATCAAGCAAGACGCAAGAAACAAACAGGAAATAGACCAAGAAATAAACACTTTGGAAACAGAAGGACATGAGACAAAAAGCTTGAGAATAGGGAGTATTAAAGGTAATGAGACTTTATTAGAGGAGGAGACAAAAAATGACTCAAACAGGACAGACAAAGCCAAAAGTTTATATATTGGACAATACATATTGGTAAAGTTTGAAAGCACCAAAAATACAAAAAAGTATTACTGCGGCCTGATTACGAATATTACCGAACGTGAAGGTATTTTTGCGAAATTTATGAGATTCAAAAACGGCGGGTTTTACTGGCCCACAGTTCCCGATACAAGTATTATATTTAAAAATGATATAGTGCAAATTTTACCCAATCCGTACAAAAACCGGCGTGGAATTTCATATTTTGACGTAAAATTTAAATACAAACTAGAATAGTAATTTGTTCATTAATAAATATCCAATAACATTTAAACTTGTTTTTTTTAATAATTAATAATAAGTTAAATTTATACAAACAAACATATTGATGAGATTGAAACTACTATAGTATAGCTGATATAATAATTATGCGACGGGTAGTGGTAGCTACAAGTTATAATCGCAAAAATAAATGAAATGCATAGGTACTTTGTTATAACTTGCAATTTTTACTATCGCATGCCATTTTCACAACTCTCCTTGCGAAAATCTAACTTGTGTTTGTGTTTTGTGATGTTTTTTTAAGGTACATTTTTTTAAATACATTTAACTGGTGGCAGCCCTAATAATAAATTACATTAGTATGAAAATTTCAATGGAATCAATGTCATCTTTACCTACCAGCCTGTGTTGCTAGTATATAGCTTTTTAGATTAAAGTACCCATACATATAAACTGAGAAAGTAAAGCGGAATGGTATCTTTACCAATTTCAGTTAAAAAGGCTTCATTCTAATGAGAATTACTGTAAAGGTAAAGTTGCCAATTTTGTGGCTTCTTTACCTGTACCATGCTTATGGTACTACTTTAGCGGTTTTACAGTTATATGTCGCAGGGAATTATAAAGCAACAGAGAAGCACTAAAGACATCGATTAAAAATCTTAGCTTAATCCTAAATGTTTATTTTTTCGATTTATTAAGTTTTTTCTTCAAAATTATGGTAAAGATGCCGTGGTTGACGGTAATTGAAATATTATCAATGCTATGTCTACTCAGTGAATGAACATCTGACACATGGCATCCAGATAAAGTTCATAATTCTTTTTTTTTAAATATTATATTATAAATATTTACTACCGATAAAATTACAAGTCTGAGGTACCTACTTCATGATTATGGAACTTTATGTGGTGCTGGTGATGGTGTCAAATGTCCAATCACTGAGCAAACAGAGCATTGAAATGAAACCATAATTTTGCATTTACTTTTATTTTTGTCATTAAACTATTAAAACCTCTACACTGTTTTATTTTAGAATTGCATGATATATATTTTTTATTTTTTATATAAAATAAAATGAAAAGCAAAGCAGGGTGAAGAACTAGTATATTAGCAGTAGTAAAATTCTTGAAACTATCTTAAACTACACTGAATAATGGGAAAATATTTCCCACTTGATAATATTTTGCAATGCCGTTACGAACAAAGGGAAATTATTTCCCACCGCAAAATCCCCTTTTCCCCCCACTTTTTCATATTATTTTCATGAGATTTGAAATCTACTCACAAAACCCCCCCTAGAACCGGTCTCAGTTTTTATGTATCTCTTAAAAAGTGTTCCATTTGATTAAGGGTTAGATCCGCGATTTAAAAAAAGTGGGTTTAGTGACATTGCCAATTTTAATAGAGCTGCATCAGCATTGAAATTGAAAATTGGAACACATCGAACCCCGGAAACAGTCCAAGAGCCAGTTGTACAGCAAAAATCTGCACCTTCCACTGAATCTGGCTCGATTTGGGATGAATTTGACGCCGAAGTTGCTGTCCTCGTTCCTCAAAATCCGACTGCAGCCGGTATTGTCGAGTTTGATAAATATATAGAAGAACCACTCGTCAAAAGATCAGAAAATCCACTGCTTTGGTGGAACGAACGCAAAAGCGTGTATCCTCGTTTGTACAAATACATGCTAAAACGCCTAAACATCTCGGCTACATCCGTACCATGTGAGCGTGTGTTTTCGAAGGCAGGACTGACGTTAAATGAAAAACGTACACGTCTTAAGACAAAAAAATTGTCGCAACTATTATTTATTAGCTGTAATTAAATATAATGTAAATACTAAAATTTTAAAAGTACCTACCTACTAAAAAAAAACAAAAAAAAAATCAAAATAATTAGAATAAAAATAAGAAAAAAAATAACAATCATTGTACATATAAAGTTGATTTATAAATACGCCAATATCCATGGTCGTATCACGTATAATCGTAATTCGTAGGTAATCCATGTACGAGTATATTGCCAGTCCTAAGCCTGGTCTAAAGTATGAAGGGAAACCAACTTTATTTATTAACTAAAGTGACCGAACGGAATATTGGCTAGCGGTATAATGTAACTAGGTGCGGTAGTGCGTACATCGAACGTAGTACGTATGGCGGCGGGGCATCCCATCACTCGATATCTCATGTAATGTAATAATACATCCGAACATATTTTCATTTCATTACATAGCGCACTATTTGATAGGTGCCAGGTGGCCGTCACTAGCGCGCCAGCTCGGGTGATGTTCGGAGTGATGGTAAAATGTAATATTACTTAGTACGAAATGTAATGCCATATGACATCACTTTTTAAAGTACTGTTTTGCGCATGTCTGGTGTTCTTGAATCGAGGTGGGGTTGAAGCTAGCTCAGATGGTCACGACACACAAATTACAACGCAGAACAAAGGACTCAGCCGATTTTATTTCACACAAAAGACAACAAGGGATTAAACAATGGCGTTTTTATTGAAAGCACTTTAATACTAGCTTCAGTATTATAGCGGAAATATTGAAGCTAATATGCATACACTTATTAATGATCCTTGTATGAGTCTTTACTTTGATTGACTCACTAGTTTATATATTAATTTGAGTTTGAAACCCAAAAATGGTTGTGTTCAGTATAATTACAATGCAGAACAAAGGACTCAGCCGATTTTATTTCTCACACAAAAGACAACAATGGATTCAACAATGGCGTTTTTATTGAAAGCACTTTAATACTAGCTTCAGTATTATAGCGGATATATTGAAGCTAATTTATTCATACACTTATTTGTGCTTCTTGTATGAGTTACTTTGATTGACTCACTAATTTATGTATTAATTTGAGTTTGAAACCCTTGTGTTTAGAAATTGCAATGCAGGACAAAGGACTCAGCCGATTTTATTTCACACAAAAGACGACAGCAACGGATAAAACAATTACGTTTTTATTGAAAGCACATTCATACTAGCTTCAGTATTATAGCGAAAATATTGAATATTGAAGCTAATATGCATACACTTATTTGTGCTTCTGTATAAGTTACTTTGATTGACTCACTAATTTATGTATTAGAGTTTGAAACCCAAAAATATGTAGTTGTGTTTAGAAATTATAATGCAGAACAAAGGACTCAGCCGATTTTATTTCACACAGAAGACAACAAGGGATTAAACAATGGCGTTTTTATTGAAAGCACATTAATTAATAGGAGCTTCAGGGTTATAGCCATAGACTTATTTGTGCTTCTTGTATGAGTCTTTATTATGATTGGCTCACTAGTTTATTTATTAATTTGAGATTGAAACCCAAAAATTGTTGTTTAATGTAGAACAAAGAACTCTCGTCAATTTTTTTATACATTTTTCATAAATGTATTAATAGCGAGGAAAGGAGTGAGCCGGTCACCTGATATTAAGTGATTATCATCACTGGTGAACATTTACAGCACCAGAAAAACTGCTTTGTTGCTGGCCTGCTTGTGGATCGGATCAAATAGAGGGAATTGGTACTGGGGTGTTTTGGCCCCAAGGTGAGTGCAATCATTTCACACAAAAGACAATAACAACAAATGATTAAACACTGTCATTTTTTTATTTAAAGTATATTATACTAGCTTCAGTATTATAGCGAAAATATTGAATATTGAAGCTAATATGCATACACTTATTTTTGCTTTTTGTATGAATATCTTGATACTTTGATTGGCTCACTAGTTCATTTATTCATTTGATTTAAAAAAAAAAAACCAAAAATGGTTAGCCTGAATGAAGGACAGCTACTTCTAGCTTAATTATAGCCTCAAAACCATAAAAGTCCAGGAGAAAACACAAATAAAAAGTCAGGAAACACCCGATAATCAAGATGAAGAAGATGATCAAGTGGACAAAGCCGACTCACCACCAACGATTCAACAAGCCCTAGATGTCGCTAAGTTGGTAGAAAATTTTTGTTAATCAAGACGATTCCACCACATATCTAGATATGAATAGAATACATAAAATAATACAAAACAAGTACTGGCATAGCAAGAAACGTCAAAGTTGTCAGACTATATGTGTAGACAATAATGTATAAGCATTTATTATCTAAGACATAAATATTAAAAATTCTTGTTAATTTGGTTGTTTTTTTGTTCACTCCATATAATGATAACTCTCTATAACAGTCCCTCGAGTTTCGTTATAGTTTACACTGTATGTGCTATGTCATTTCTTTGATTGACTTATTTCTTGTTTGGGGTCAATGTAAAAAATGGCTTGGTTTAACAATGCAGAACTCAAGAACTCTATCAATCATATAACAAACAGAAGACATCAACAATAGTTCAAAATATATAGCTTGTTTTAAGCATATGAATTTTGTATTTAACATACTTTTTTTATACTTGTCATTATATTGACTAGGTATTAAAAACTATTGACTCAAACTATTTATAGGTAAGTACTTAAAATTTTAGTTTAATACTCTTAGAGTGGGAATAAGAAAATATTGTTTTATTGAGATCTTTGAAATCCTTCACTTATTTCAAGCAACACTGATGATAGATGGGTCCACTAAGCATCCAGCCAGCAACACACTCTATTAGTTAAAAATAACAATAGGAAGAATAAGCGTGGCTAAATCATCTAGCCTCACGTCGCGCGTCGGATACGGATAGTATCCCTCAACTCTTGAGCTCTTGATGTGATGAACAAGCACCAACAAGGACAATACCAATACGTTGTTCATGATACAATACTTGAAGAACCTAAACAATTTCAAGAAGACACCAAGTAATCCATTAACCATTTGTAATTTATCTCAACCACCGAGATTCCACGTTTTCACGGATGGAAAAGACTACCAAGAAATTATTATTGATTGGAAACATTTCATAGGATAGCAAAGTCTGAAAACTGATAAAACAGTAAAACTCACAACGAAAGAGTTGTTAAAAATCTTTTTACCATCGATATACGGCCAACGCGGCGTCCCATTGAATGGCGCTGTTTCGTAAGCGACTGATCCACGTATATAACCAATTACCAAGAGAGAATTATTTTTAAAAACCACTAATAATTGATGAAAGCCAAAAAACAAACAGTTTGTGTACTATGTATGTATGCAACGAAATCTTCAACATGTAATGTTCCCGTATGTAAAAAGTACTTAGTACTCTGTGCTCTGTTTTTTGCTTTTTTGTTGACTCCATTTGCAAATTGCAATTTCGCATCTTCCGTCTTTACTCTGTGGTCTTCACATTTTGCAACGGAAGGGAACGGGATTAGAGCAGTGCTGCCATCAAGTTTGATAAAGTTGCCATATTCGATACTTCAGATTGCCGTATTTATTACTAAAACCGGCCAAGTGCGAGTCTTATTTTTACTGATTAAAAATACATCTAATAAAAATATAGGTATTAAATAGGGGAAAAATGTATACTTATCTATTATACATCTCATAATAAATATCATCGCCAGAGAGATTTCTAATAGACTCAACTAGTTACTTTCATGTCGTGTAAGTAATTTATTTAATCAATGCGTCTTGTCCTTGTTTTTAATTTTTGCACACATATTTTGCGATGACTTAAATGTCGTTTGCTTAGTTCCTGATCGGTTGCTTTGCCAACAGAATCTTATTTACAGAATTGCAGTTTCACAGCCAGCAGTACTGTGTGGTAGAAACATAATCTAAGGCTTTTTCTTGATTGGAACCGTAATCAACTTAAAATAGAATCCTTGTGAATTGATTCAAAACGATATTGCACTGCCGTATATTATCATAAGGCAATGAAAAACCTACTCTATAATCATCTAAAATTATGTGCTTGAAGTACCATTTACAGCAATTACCGTTTGAATGGCAACACTGGATTAGAGGCACGGAATAGGGCAGAGATGCATGAACGAAGCATGAACGCTTGAACGATCATACTTGTTGGAATAGGGAATATCGATATTGAAATACCAACTTTTACATAACGCTTACGACCATAGAGTAAAGTAGTGATTATATTCTCTTTGCATGTAATAATACCAAATTCAACATAAATTCAATCTGTTGTGGTAACTTGGTATGTGACAAAGTGAATACTCTTTGGTATGTGTGGTGGTGATATTCCGTGCTAAATTATTGGTGATTGATTTCAAAACGCGAATAAAATTGTCGATTTCTAAAGTTTCTCAATTTGTTAGTAAAAAGCAATAGCAAAATTAACGAATCACCTATATAAACAAAAAGTGGCAAAACAAATTTCCACAACTAGGCGTTTTCGTTTCGTTTCCATTCAATCCTTTTGTCAGCGCGTGGTCGTGAATAAAGTTGGAAAAATGACTCAAGCTCGTCTCGCATCCTGTATACCTCTGCCCCTGGAGCACAAGTTACTTGTTTCAGTTATAGAGAAGGCCAAGGACTGGGCATTGATGCACGGCGTTGGTATGAGGGATAGGAAAAACTTCACGAAAGATTCCATTCAGGTTAGTAGGTAAATCGTATTTACAGTCATTGCGGTTTGTTTGTATTTTATGATGAAAGCTTCTAGATGTTCATAAATGATCTTATCCTGCCACTAGTGGTTAATTCAGAATTCCATAGTTCCATAGAAGTCCCATAACGCAAATTGGTAGGACCAGTCGAAAGTATCCTTTTACCTGTTAATAGGTACATATTGAAGCTATGTAAAACTCTAAACATTGTTTCAGATTGCACCATTTGTTTTGCTTCCATCTCCGTTCCCACGCACTGAGTTCACTAAAGCAGTGGAATTACAACCTGTATTGAATGAACTTATGCACAAGGTAATAATAACAATAGCTTTTGCCGGTTCAGCACCTCTTAAGGAACCCTTATAGTCAGGATCAGTTTTTTTGTTGTGAATGACTGAATTTATAGTATTCTTTCTGCCACAATAGATAATAGACCCTGAAAGATTGCCAGTCAATCAGTAGATGCAAGAGTAGCTAACACCATAATCTACTTTATAAAATATAAATACAGAAAAAGAAGCATAATATCAGCTGAGTCATCTGATGTTAAGTGCAGCTTATGAACCACAGCACCAGAGGAGCCTCCAATGCATTGGTAGCTTTTCAGGAATTTGTTAATCTGCCTTTTGAATAATCCTATCTTCTTCTTTCTGGGCTGCTTTCCAAACTTAAACGTTTCTGTATTATGTGTTGTGCATATGTTTAAATCTAGTGAAAACACTTGTTATTTAAGTCTTTAAATTCTAGGTTGCACACGATGACGAATTTTTGACATGCACTCTGGAGAATGCTTTACAAGTTGACGAATTCACAGCAAACCTTTTTGACATATGGGTCAAAGTAAGAGACGAAGGAATGGCTCAGGTAAATATTAAATTCATTTCTTAGTATCCACCATTTTGTTTATTTGGATGCATTTATTTTAAAAAAGACATTATGTGGGTTTCGAAACGTGAGCTTATTCTATCCATGGAAAAAGCTAGTATACTATATACTATATACTACTAGAAGTATATAATTGTTATGTAATCCCATACAAATGACAGAGATAAAAATATCAGTGGGTGTTAACCATTTTGAGTCACTGACCAGTCACAAACGAAACTAAGTTTGTGTAAATGTTTTATAGAAACATTTTCGAATTGAATTTTGAATGTTTTTTGAAACCATAGGTAACGCCTACTGAGATTTTTAGCTTTGTTATTTGTATGGGATTACATAACAGAGTGCTATATATTAACTTCTGTGAGTGTATAGAGTATAGCTTAGGCACAACAGTCACCTACAGAGTGGAGTGAAGGCGAATCATAGCGTCTTTATTGATAACAACTTAAACACAGCTTTATTTATAAATAGTATTGTAAATTGATTGTTTGAAAAGAGCAAATGCTGAGTTTCTTGCTGGTTCATCTCAGTAGGTAAGGCATTCCAAAACAATGGTAAATTCAATTACGCTTCAAAAGCACATCATAATAATATATTATTTAGCTTGTTTATTATCTATACTAATATTATAACGAGGTAAATTTTGTAAGTTTGTTCATAGGTGGTAATCTCTGGAATTACTGTACCAATTTTGAAAGTTGTTTTCCAAGTAAAAAGCTACATTACTCCTGAGTGACATAGGCTATAATTTATTTTTTAAAAATTAGAGATCCCTAAGAAAATTGTAATAAACTACCCATTCCAGCAGGCGTGGGTCGCTAGTCCATACTTAATATTATAAATGCGAAAGTGTGTCTATCTGTCTGCTACGTTTTCACGGCTTAACCCCTAAACCGATTTTAATGAAAAGTACAGACTTAGGATACATTCCGGGGAAGGATATAGTATATAATAAACTAGTATCTTAGGCGTCAGTCAAAAAAACACTATTGACATTATGCAATTGTACAAAATAGTCATTGAAATACATTGCTTAATGATTTGGTTATTAGGTACCTATTCTATATGTATACAAACTTAAAACATTTGGCAACTGATATTTCGTAAGACTCCTCTGTAGAAACCTTCACAATTTGTTACAAATGTTTCACTCAGGGCAGGTATTGTAGGCAAGCGTGCTCCAACTTATACCTTAGAATTCATATATTTTACTAGCTGACGCCCGCGACTTCGTCCGCGTTGATTTAGGTTTTTCGAAATCCCGTGGGAACTCTTTGGTTTTCCGGGATAAAAAGTAGCCTATGTGCTAATCCAGGATATTATCTATCTCCATTCCGAATTTCAGCCAAATCCGTCCAGTAGTTTTTGCGTGAAGGAGTAACAAACATACACACACACACACACATACAATCTTTCGCCTTTATAATATTAGTGTGATTTTTAATTTTATTTATTTACACCAATAACTTCCATACAATTATGACTATAAAATGTACAAATTGATTGCAGTACGGTTGTCCATTACAGGTGCAGTTATGAATAAATAATATTACATATAATAAAATATTACATAATATATGTATGTTCATATATACATATATTGATTTCTGTAAAGCATGACTTTTGTCAAGCGTTTGAGTTGCTATCAAGAAAGACCTTGCGATTCTACAGCACACTGCGGGATACGTACCTATGTGCGCTTTTTGTCATTGTCACGACCAAGGCAATCAGGTTTCAAGGGGGTCTGAAGGAGAGTGAGGTTGAAGGGGGGGGGGGGGGGGCAAGGGGTTGTGGTATGAGTGTTTCTATGGAGGGTTATATTGGTAATCTGTCCGGCCCAGCCGATCTCGCTAGGGATGCTGAGGTCAGACATCATGCTGGAGTCGCGATGCCCGCACACGGAGAACCAGTGCGCGAAGCACACTCCGTACTGCTCGTGGAAGCAGGTGGAGATCAACAGTATAGCGTCCGGCTTTGGCCACCTGGGGCCTGTGTCCAGGGAGATTCAGAGGTAGCCACCACGGGGCTGTGTAGGGGGTGTGTAGATCTCGCGATGAGATTTGAGGCGAACATCTAGGGTTGGCACTGTTTTGAACTAATGTTTAAAATTTAAAAAAAAAACAGTTGTACGCATGTTTATCATCCTGTTTTAAAGAAAAATGTGTTTTTTAAACACATTAGCTATAGTGATGTGATAAGATCCACATAGATAGTCTATCTCAGCACTGATAAGAGCATACACAAAGTACACTCTGTAGATGTAGCAATCTTGGAAGTAATTATTTTAATATAAAAAGGGTCATATATAAAACGTCATGATCCCATAAAAGGGTTGCAAGGAAGATCAGGTTTATAATCTCTTAAATTACCTCTGATGTAGTATTTGTTATCAGGCTTCGGCCGTGGCTAGCGGCCAAAACCTTCTCATTCTGAGTGAGATCCTTCTCATGCATAATCGTGATCCGGTTGATCGTGATGATGATGATGATAAAAATACATCTATTTGAAAAGGTTTATGTTCAAAGTTGTATGTTCGCCTTGACTCTTATTGTGAGATAATGTAGGGGGTATGATTAGGAATGGGGAGCAGATTTTTGAGAAAAAGCTAACTGTCAAATTGAAAAAAAAAAAAGAACAGCATTGAGTTATTTTTTTTAAATAGAATTTCTCAATAAAAAGAGATACTTATACTAACTAGTTTTATGACACTCTATCAACTAACTATATTTATTTTTATTTCCTTCATATTATGCCTACAAGTATACTTTGAAAAATCTGGTCCTTTTCGTATGAAGTGGTGAAATGGTTTGATGAAATGCCGATTGTAATGTAAATTGCTTATTTGGCGTCCGTATTTTCTTCATAATAAAAACAAATGGATAAAAAAAAAAATATTTTCATGTACCTGCTTACATAATTATTCAGTAATAATAAAATTTATGAAAATTCAAACCCTAAGAGGGAAGAAAACACCCTGTTGCAAAATATTTTGTTTGTTATCCATTTGTTAGTAGTTTAACATAGCTGTGTATATTAGAATGCATTTGCAGTTTGCAGAGTTTATATAGCCTTTTGTGAATAAAAATTAATACAGTAATTTACAGATAACCTATATAATATATTTTTTGTTATGTTTCATATAACTTATTTTATATTGTTTTATATTACCTATGAAATCATCACATTCAAGAATTGAAAACTCATAAAAGTATGAAACTTAACTGAATTTTAATTCCAAAACAGTATATTTACAGCTGTTATAAATGACAACCCTATTTTAAGTTTTACCACAATATACATTTCTTAATTTTGTCATAAAATCACGTTAGCTTTTGCTATTTTCTTCTGTTTTGAGGTTTCAGGAGTCATTATTATTTTATTAACTCTGACCAAAAAATAAGTTTGACGTGTGTATCTCTGTATCTGTGTATCTGTCTGTGGCATCGTAGCTCCTAAACTAATGGACCGATTTTAATTTAGTTTTCTTTGTTTGAAAGGTGGCTTGATCGAGAGTGTTCTTAGCTATAATCGAAGAAAGTCGGTTCAGCCGTTTGAAAGTTATCAGCTCTTTTCTAGTTACTGTAACCTTCAATTGTCGGGGGTGTTATAAATTTTTAATTTACACTTGTATACAAAAAAAAATAGCTAAAAAATATAGTTAAGTGCATTTTTAATGTAGAATTTTGTTTAATACAAAAAAAGCGTGTGAAGTTAAAATTTTTATATTTTAACAAAAAAGGTGTTATTGTTTGTTAAACCGTTTTGTGTGTAACTTTGTAACTGAGCTTGTGGTAGAAATATAAGATAAAAATTAGAAATTATTGTATGAATTAGAAAAGTTCCTTATATTTGAAGACAATAATATTATTCTTAGGAAGAAAAATTCTTTAAAACTCCATATTAATCTATTTAGTGTATCGTTTTAGAATTTAGGAGCGGTCGTTGAAGTGAAAACTTTGACCATTAACGCTCATTTTCATTGGATTGGTAGATATGATCAACTTATTCTGGTCGAGAAAACGGTCTATCCGTCATAATCATCGGTCGATTGATCGAGCAACTTAAGGAATCGCAACGCGAAACAAATTATTGACAGCTATATTTTATCATCGATTTAATCGTCAATAGAAAGAAAATCGATAAATATCGAGACATCTTCATTTCGATTTGATTTAGTAACAATTACTGTTGATCTACGCAAACTAGTTAGCATCCATTTTCTACATTAGGTCTATCTAAAATATGTCGATAAGTAATTCGAAAACAGAAAACGGATGTTATTCCATTATGGATCGGGCGGGTGTTGTAAAACCCTTAAAAATATCCTGTATACATTTTCACTGACCAACGAAAATTAGTCTTTAGTTATAAGGTTTACAATTTAATATTTCTGATTTTGTAAGAATTGAAATTCACTAGGATTAAAATCTTTATAACCGTACAAACAATTCCCACATTTTCAATGTATTAAAAAGAGCAGTATAATCTAATTTCAATTCTCAAATTTTTAATGTATTGAAAAGAGCAGTATGGAGCATATTATTTTGAAGGCTATTGGACAATATTGTTCTATGTAGTAATAAAATTCAGGCACAAGCTTTACTCTAGTTTGTAGGTGGAGGGGAAGGGATACTCGCTTTAAGTAATAGATTCTAGTACTACTACTGTAAAATAATTATATTATGAAGTTAAAATTGTCATAGAGGCAAACCTCACATGTTGAACTATCCTTGAGCACAAAATGTAGATCTATGCTTAGTTCGAAGGAAAAGGGAATTATTATAATTAGTTTTTATATTGACTGTATTAGAATTGGTTGTGTATAATAGAATCAATTCTTCTGTATATATTAAATACAGGAGCCCGCTGGAAATATTGTACATCGACCTTTAGAAAGAGGTTTCGGCTTCGTAGAGCGTTGTCTCTTTCACTCGTACCTATGTGACGTTTAGTCGGTCTCAATGACAGGGACAACCCTCTACGAAACTGTTATCTCTTTCTAAAGGTCGATGTACAATATTTCCTGCCGGGCACTAAAGGGACAGGTCTAAAAGTAGTGCTATCCTTTTCTCTCGTTTTTCTGTGGAAAAAGATAGCACTCATTTCAAACTTGTACTTTTAGAGTTGTCATTTTAAGACTGAAATAAATAAATGATACTAAATAATAATTATTAATCTATAAAATGTGATCTGTCGATAAGTTACTTAGCAACGGCAGAGTGAACTAGAGTGAGGCAACTTTTGGTTTGATCCTGAATCGACGATCAGTCAAATATTAGGCTATAGGTCACATGAAATCAAAGAAACCTAGTCGTTTCATAGCCTACCTAGCGTCAGGTGTAGGTATACATTTAACACCTGCCAGTGCATAAGAAAAATAAGATTTCTGCGCAGGTACATCGGCTTAACATAACTTATCGACAGATTACAGATAGACCTTGAGTCTAGTAACTAGATATTTATATCCATAAGGCTCAATTTACATTGAAAGGGAATGGTATGAAACAGAAGCGTCAATTTCTCGTGCTATAGACGCAAGACGCTTGACACTGCAATGCGTTCATGTGACGTAACTACAAGTTCCCGGTTTTTGGGATTTTTTCCTTTGTGCTGTAAGACTTACCTGTCAAGTTTCATGTCAAGTCAATGGGAAGTTCTCTATAGGTTTTCTTGACAGACACGACGCACAGACAGACTGACAGACAACAAAGTGATCCTATAAGGGTTCCTTTTTCCTTTTGTGATACGGAACCCTGAAAATCGCTTCGATTCCGTTCTGTGTGCATTTCATTCCCTTTCAATATAAATTGAGCCTTACTTATACAGTGGACCCCCGGTAATCCGGCCCCTGTCTAATCCGGCACCCCCTGTAATCCGGTATGTCTATTATTATTGAATTTATTAAATTTGACATAAGTACATAGTAAAGTATGATTAGTACTTCAGAGTATGTATAACATAAATAATCTTATCATTGCATCTGTAATTTGTCGGATTACAAGGTACTCTTTTGTAAAAAAATCCGGACTATAGGGGGTCAGGCAGTACTCTATAATCCGACAAATTCGATAGTTCGACAATGTCCTGCAAAACGTTTGTCGGATTACCGCGGGTCCACTGTAGTTAAATTTATAGTTTAAGCGCTAAATTAGATAAATATTTACAAAGTAAACGTTTCAGAATCTCAGTCTCGGGCTGTTCCGATCAGACTACCTGATGCAAAACCCTGACGGCAATAGTATCAAACAAGTGGAATTCAACACGGTTGCGTCCAGTTTTGGCGCGCTCGCTGCGTACCTGCCCGACATGACTCGGTATCCGACATTTGCGCGCGATGTGTCCACGACCTAATTGATCTATGACCATGTTTTTTTTTTTTTTTTTCAATATTACTCTTGTAGAACAAGACATTTATGATCTGTGCTTCATTCTGTTTAAAAATCTTCGAAGATTATAGCACAATGCATAGATAGAGTGGAATGAAGAAAAAGCGTTAGACTCGAATACTCTGTGGAATGAAGAAAAAGCGTTAGACTCGAATACTCTGTAAAAATCGTATTCAAATCTGCCATAGACACAAGTGGTTAATTTTAACCTTAAACTTTGCATGTAGCACTCAATCGGATCCAGGGCCTTAAATACGATTTTTTACAGAGTATTCGAATCTAACATATAGCATATTTAAATTAATTTTTATTTAATTGTTATACTCTACAATTAAATAAAAATTGATTTAAATATGCCACCCTGTAAGAGTACGTTAGATTCGAATACTCTGTAAAAAAATCGTATTCAAATCGGTCTTGGATCCGTTTGAATGTTACGATGCCAAGTTTAAGGTTAAGTTTAACCAGTTGTGTCTGTGGTAGACATAACTGGTCAAACTTTGTCTTGACTCGGTGGTTAAAAAATAAGTGCATACCTACTAAACTGAGAACGAAAAGGATTAAGTATATTTTTTTTAATGTTCTCAGTAAAAAAAAAATTGGACAGCAAATTATTTTGCTAATTAAACGAAAATTTCAGAATAATATTTTAGCTATTTAATCTCATTGATCTAGATTTGAGTGAGATATCCACATCAGAATGTCTGTTCTACAAGTTGTTTAGTCGTTTTATGAGCATAGACATTTTTTCTTTTTTTATTTCAAATGTAAGGTCACGATCCATCGCGTTCGCAGCCATGAATTCAGTCGACATCTCTCATGTCTGCCTTTGCATATGCACGCTATACATTCATTCCTTACACCTATAATGCTTTTTTGTCTATTATCTCACGCTTACGCTTTTTTCTTATGGCTTTTTGTATGCACAGAATGTCGTTTGACATATTTTGGGTAGATAATATTTTAATTTTTTCATTAAAAAAAAAATTCGAGTAGTAGGTAGTTTATAAAGTAATTATAGCATCTAGATTTTAATTTAGAAGTAAAGTTTGGCGTGCATGAATTGTTTTAGAAGCATTTTGGAGACTTGAGAGATGTTCCCTGATCCATGTCTGCAATGTCGGTTAAAGGGTCTTTGTGTATTTAGTTTTTTTGTGATTTGACATGTTTATTATTTGATTTTTATCCAATTATTGCTGGATATGGCGTAGGGCACACATCTTTCAAAACTGTGTATAGGATACGTAGCATTAAGTTTCAGAAATATCTACTTTTTATCACTATTTAATGTGGTATTCCAAATCTGAAAACATGAAGAAATAACTATCTAGAATTCTAGATCCTAGTATCTCAAGGTTGGACTGAATTGGTATAAATCTGGAAAGTTACATATGTATACAATCGTCATACCTCCCTCGATGGGTACACACTTCTAGTAGGTATCCTATACTAAAATGATTTTTATTACATTACAGATCTTTTTTCTTTAATCCAATTACATAATTATTCTCATGAAAGTCGCATTCAAAAATAAATCAAAAGTCATGACAAAACCGTGTGGTGTATTTATAAAGGAATAAGGTTTAATAAATAAAACAATTAATGACATCGTTTATTACAAATTACGGTCATGCAAAAGCAATTGTAAATTGTAAAAATGGACGTAGGTGCAAGCCCCATATAACCCCTCCGTTTCCCCTGACGGAAGGGTATGCGTTAGGCATTTCCTGTGTATAAAAAAAAAAGGTTGCTTAAACTCCTGCTCCGAGTGTTTAAAGGTGCAGACAAAGCACCGTGTTCTGATGTATCGTACAAGAAAATCGAATCCATGCATTCTATATGCTCGCTAGTAGTCTGTCATGGCGCTCTGGTGTGGTGACGCTCAATTCAATTCAATTCAATTATTGAAGCTCGAGCTTTGCTGTGATTGGTCGATCGTCTCTTCAAAGTCATTTGCAACACATCATAACGCACCTGTCTGCACCTTTTGCAGTAACCGCTCAATTTCACAAAAACTTTTTCAACATTCTTGACTCGTTCTTTAATTAGTTTTATAAGAACATTTTGAAATTGTAATAGTTTATTTTAATTTTACAGTAAAGAGCATATTATAATGTAATATGTAGTTCTGACGTACCTACTCTAACTATATCAGCATGTCTTATAGTCTGTCGCTTTTCAAACGCATGTATGTTCTATGTATTTTGATATAAAATCTCTAATTCTGGATAAAGATACTCAGTAATTTTAAAGCCGGTAAAAGTTGTGGTGCTCCTGCACTAAGATTATAATGACATTTTTTTTTTAATTGAAAAGGCCAACAAAACAGGTTGTAACTAAAAATACTAAATATAAAAACAATGGATTAGGATAGATTTGTCATATAGCTTTTGATCACCAAAGTATTACCTTGTTATAAAACAAGTAATATTGTACTGTATTATATAACAAATAGCGTCAAATGTAACATGTTAGAAAATGTTAAACTGCTGTGTAGACGCATCATTTAAGTTACTGTAAAGAATGCAATGTTTTTATTTAGAATCCATAGAGATTTTATTAAAATAACTGTCTATTTGTTGATTGTGTATGCGCAGGGTAGTGGCATGTTGGATTTTAAACAAAATAACACGTTGTTAAACCTGATCAGAAAATAATGAATTGGGCCATGATAGTAACCATCGAAAAAATATACAACTTTGTTACAGTAAATACAGCTCGCGCCATGAAAGTTGAGACGCAGGTAGTCGTTTTCAACTAATACAACATTACTAACCGCCGTGCTGCTGGTTCATCAGTCAACCTTTTGCTTCTCACGGTGTATGAAAATACAGTACCTACCTAAAAATAAAAAGAGTGAATAGGCACCTTCTGGGCAGGTGCGTTCCACCTGGCTTAGAGAAAAATATCAGAATCGGCGCCAGTGGCCTTAACTGCCCAGCCGCCCGGGCGATTCAGAATACTCGATTCGGTAAGTTATCGTACGATAAAATGTATTTTTCGATTGGAAATACATTTTATCGTTTGATAACTTACCGAACGAGTGTAGGTATTTTTCAATTGAAAATACATGTTATCGTTTGATAACTTACCGAATCGAATGTAGGTATTTTTCAATTGAAAATACATGCTATCGTTCGATAAATTACCGAATCAAGTGTTCTGAATCGCCCGGCAGATCTCACTTAACCTCCACATTTTGTGGAACAATCTCAAAGCATATTTTCTAAATCTTGCGAAGTAATATCTACTTTTTCAACTTATGTGGCGCGGAGTACATATACTTTTATTCAATTCACGTTGTGTTTTCCAAATTTCTATTTGTTTATAGTGAACTTGTTTTCGGTCAGGTGTAGTATTGAGAATTTGGTTACTAATTTGTTTTATTATTTTCAGTTACATCCTTCGGCAGTTAGGTCAACCTGAACTCATCAAGAATGTGAGTACCTATGTTTTATAAGAATAACATACAAATGCTAAATAAGTATATTATATGGTGCATAAAAGTCAAAATCATTTATTCAAAGTAGGTACAATTGTACTCCTTTTGATGGTCGAAATTGTTAAACTTGTACGATATAGTGGTGATAATTAATTACGTTACTTAAAACTAAAGCTACGAGGGTTCCAAACGCGCCCAAGTCTGAGAAGAGCCCACAACAAACTCAGCCGGGTAAAATGGTACTTAACTAACCTTCACAATAGTCTACAAAAAACGTTCAATGATTCACGGTTTTCTAGTTAAACGTCTATCGGCTGATGATGATGATGATGATGGTGAGTAAAACTAATATTTTGCAAAACTACAATCACACTAATATTATAAAGGAGAAAGTTTGTATGTATGTGTGTATGTTTGATACTCCTTCACGCAAAAACTACTTGACGGATTGGGCTGAAATTTAGAATGGAGATAGATTATACCCTGGATTAGCACATAGGCTACTTTTTATTCCGGAAAATCAAAGAGTTCCCACGGGAATTTTAAAAACCTACATCCACGCGAACGAAGTCGCGGGCATCAGCTAGTTCCAACTAATTTCACTCTACGATATTTCTAGTGTTTATGGTATACTAGCTCGCGACTTCGTCCCATCAATTTATATTTTTGTAAATCCCGTAACATAGGCTATCAACGCGCAGCTCAAACTACTGGACGGAACGGGCTGGAAGGCATGCAAATAGCTATTATGACGTAGACATCCGCTAAAGGATTTTTGGAAATTCAAACCCTAATTGGTAAAATAGGCGATAGTCCACGCGGACAAAGTTGCGGGCATAAGCTTATATTAAAATCTGCACCATTACTTACCCATTATTAAGTCTAGTATAGACTATTCTCACAAATTAGTCGATACTAGAATTAATTTCTTAAACTGGACCCTTTCAAGTAAAGATTTTTATATAAACCTATGAGGATGATACAGCCATTGTCGCAATTAAAATACCATAAGCCTACGTTGTCGTATTAATTTACAAATTGCGAAAAACCAAATTTTTGAATTTCGCGGGCAGGCCCGTCTCATGCCCCTTAAGAAGCTTCACTTCAAAAACTAAAAAAATAAATTCTTGCAGATGCCCGCGAACCTTGCCCTGTCCGGTCTGTGTTCGGGCATAACGGAAGCCTATGACCTATTCGGAGTGCCTCGCGCCGTCATTCTATTCGTTGTGGAGGAGGTCTCCTACAACATCTGCGACCAGAGGTTCCACGAGTTCGAGATCTCCGAGAAACGACCTGAAATTATGGTGAGAATTCTCAGACAAGACACATACATCACATTGACAAGTTTAGTATAGCAATGCTCTTCAACGATTGACATGTAGGCAAGTGCAATGAGAGCAAATGCTTGCCCCTTTACAAAAATTATATTGTATACTTTACTTTCAGATTTATCGGAGGACGCTAACCGAAATCTACGATGAAACAACACTCAACGACAAAAAGCAGTTGATTCTGTAAGTATATCTAGGTATGTTATTCACACACACGCGCACACGCACGCGCACACACACGCAAACACACACACACACACACACACTTGTTTATTTTAAGTTAATCTTAATTTAATTATTTTTACTTAATCTTAACTTAAAATAGAGCAAATGTAACAGGGAAGGCATTAACTCCCATAACACAGTTTTTACTTTTTTGGGAGTTAGGAGTCCAAAGTATACCCATGTCAACATAAGCTTTTTGCAAATAAACATCAAACATCATTCAGTACACATATTATTTTAAAAGTAACTGTTCTATACAGATAAACTGACAATGTTACCCACCCCGCGCGAAGACGTTCTGGTTTTGCACGCTCCTCCTGGCTAAGCCCTGTGTGCTTTTTTTTTTCTCTCTCGTCTGGCTTTACAAAGATTAGCCAATGTCAAGTTTGTAGTAATTATTTGTAACAAGTTAGTTAAACTATACAAGTATGGACCCCGTCTGTGCCGGCGCTCGCCGACATACGCAAGGCACCCCCTTAGAGCGCTTTCCAGTCAGTTTTAACAAAAAAAAAAAAAACACTTAAAAAGGCAGAGCACGCCCGCCAGCTAACACCAACACAGACGAAGTTCCCCCTGTGTGCTTGCACGTTGGATATATTTGAACTCATTTTGTAATCTCATGTTATCTGGCGAGGTAAATTCATCCTTTTTACCATTCCTTTATGGTGCGAGGCTTTGTGCTTTTAATAAGAAAGATGGCGGCATCCGTCCCATCGCTGTTGGTTGTACGTTTCGCCGTTTGGCGTCAAAATTAGCGTGTAAACACATAGTCTCTACCCTAAAGGATAAATTCCAACCTATTCAAGTTGGATTCGGCAGTAAAGGAGGTTGTGAAGCAGCAGTTCATTCGGCTCGTACATTCTTAGCGAATGGCGAGGTTGAAGTACTGCTGAAAGTAGATGTAAAGAATGCCTTTAATTCTTTGGACAGGGCAACTTTGCTGACCGAAGTCTCAACGCAACTTCCTGAAATTTATCCATATGTCTGGCAATGTTACAGCTCAGCTTCAAAATTATTTTTTGGAGATAGCGATATTAAGTCTTCTGTAGGCGTTCAGCAGGGGGATCCTTTAGGTCCGGCCTTGTTCAGCTTAGGGATCCATAACCATATTTCAAATTTAACATCTAAATTTAACATATGGTATCTTGATGATGGAACCATTGGGGGCAACGTGGATGACGTTCTAAAAGATCTTAACCATATTAAGCAACAGTTTGGCAAAATTGGTTTAGAACTAAATTTTTCGAAATGCGAATTGTTTTTCACAGAAAAACTGTCGCAAGATAGAATACGATTGGCCTCTGATTTATTTAACGAAATTACCCCTAGCATTAAGATACTCAATAAACATTCACTTTGCCTCCTTGGTGCTCCTCTTTATAATGAATCCATACAACCACTTTTGGATCAAAAAATTAGAACATTTTCGGCTAATACCGACAAATTGGGCGCTCTAAATTCTCACATTGCATTTTCGATCCTAAAATATTGCCTTTTCGTACCTAAATTAATTTATATCCTTCGCGCGAGCCCAATTTGGAAATTTCCTGGACTACTCGATAATATGGATGCCACCCTTAAAAGTACACTAGAACAAATTCTAAATTTAACTTTTGATGAGCACTCCTGGAACCAAGCTACTTTACCGGTCAAGTACGGTGGCATCGGCGTGAGGAAAATTTCCAGTGTAGCTCTTCCAGCTTTTCTGTCCTCTGTGCATAGTATAAGAGAGCTTAGCTCTCAAATTCTCAAATCAAATTCAATATCATTGACCTATGCCACAGAGGCCCTAGAGAGTTGGAAGGTCAGATGTCCCAATGTCGATATTCCAAAGGAACGTTCTACACAAAAACTTTGGGATTTGCCATTGGTTCAGCTGACACATTCAAATTTGCTGCAAAATCTTACAAGTGACAGAGATCAAGCCAGGCTCCTAGCATTATCGGAAAAGGAATCTGGGTATTGGCTTCATGCCTTGCCATCCAAAAATCTCGGCACCCTTTTAGATAATGAAAGTTTTCGTGTGGCTCTAGGTCTCAGATTGGGAACACCGCTGTGCCATCAGCACAGATGTCCGTGTGGAAAAGAGGTTGATAAATTTGGAATTCACGGACTCTCTTGCCAAAGGAGCGCTGGTAGGCTATTTAGGCATGGCTCTCTTAACGACACGATCAAAAGGGCTCTTGCCACCATAGACGTTCCTGCGCTCATTGAGCCGGCAGGGATTAGTCGGGATGATGGCAAGAGACCTGATGGATTGACGCTGGTTCCCTGGGAACGGGGACGGGCGCTAATGTGGGACGCAACGTGCGTTGACACATTGGCCCCGTGTCATATCAGGGAGACAGTATCAAGACCGGGAGCCGCAGCAGAAATGGCTGAAAACGGCAAGCGGCGCAAGTATGCCTCTCTTATTGAGAGTTACATTTTTGTTCCGTTTGCCGTGGAGACCCTGGGGCCATGGAGTCTTAGTGCAAAGAAATTTTTACGAGACATTTCACCGCGTTTAATAGCCTCATCGGGTGACAGAAGGGCTGGCTCATTTTTTGCGCAACGGATCAGCCTGGCTGTCCAACGCGGAAATGCAGCCAGTATTCTTGGCACCATTCCACGCGGGCATGATTTGTACAGTAATTAGATAAGGCTAGCTTTAAGTTTTATTGTAATATTTTCACACATTATTATAAGCACTAAAAAGTAAAAAAAAAAAAAAAAAAAAAAAAAAAAAAAAAACTCATTTTTTTCAATGCAACAAACTGACAATCGGGGAAATTCAGTTGTCATAAACCACTCCTACGTACAACCCGTGTTGCTGCGTACCCGGTCGCAGACATTTTGAAGGCACGCGCTTTGAATTGTCAAATTGTTGCGAAAATATTTTTGTTTGGGCCATTGATGTTACGGTTAATTGTTGTAATTCTACGCTTTAATTCTTGTCGGAATGTTAACTTCGGGGAGTTGGCTTTCCCTTTTTTATGATATCCAATAAATAGTGTGAATTAACTTGAAATACTTTTGAATTGAACGTTTGGAAAGTTGTGAACCCCAAAAGCGCCGCGTGGGTAATTACTTGGGCGAACACTTGCGCCTTTGCTATAATGCGTACCCTTAATTGATCGATAATTAAATTTTGAGCGTTTATTTATGGCGTTAATATCTTGAGTGCGCTTGTAGCATTGCATTTATGGATGGTGGCTGCCCTAGTTGCTTTGGCCATTGGTTTAGCTTGTTGCAGTAGCTAATTGCATTCTAGATGCAACACCCTCGCTACGCTCGCGAGCTACTCTCTAAAATCCCTCGTTACGCTTGGGATTTATCCCAGCGCCCGTGACGTAAGACATTACATTACCCCCACGTTGTATAATCTACTATTGTTTTAGAGACGGACACCCAGTGGCGGTGGTGTACTACAGATCAGGTTACGAGCCTGCGCAGTATCCTTCCGCCAAGGAGTGGGACGCGAGGCTGCGTGTCGAGCGATCCACGTAAGTTTTTCTTTGATTCTTCTTATTACATTCTTACATTTACTTACATTTCTTCATCTTCTGCTTTGGGGCTATGCAGGTTCACGTACCCTGTGTAACTTCGACCGTCTCAGATCCATTGTGATCGCCTCCACTACAGATTTGCCCGTGAAAACCTGTGGCCGCCAGATACAGCAGTATTTTCCTGACTGGAATTGAAGTAGCATCCTGTGGGTATACGGTGTGGATAGTCATTCATTTGTGGCGTAGCAAGGAGGTCGAGAGTTCCAAACATCTTTGCTTCCTTACCCGCTTGGACGATGCATTAGGCGAACCTTCTTTTATTTTATCTGTTTGAACTCAGCTTATTTACTTTGACAAAATACGGTTGAAATTCGTCAGTTTGCTTTATGAGTCATTCAGATAATTCTTGATTTATTGATGTTTGGTTAAAAATATTTCATGGAAACATAACATTGATGTTACTTTTGAAAGGAATTGTTTGGTGAAATTGGGCCTTAGAATGGCACGAATAAACGGTAATTTAATCAAATCATGACTTGAGGTAGCGCTTATGGTAAATTAGTAAATGAATGTGTTGAACAAACAAAGACGATTAGATATAATAGCATGCTGAAAATAATAAGACAAGGTAAGGTATAAACAAATAAATCTTTATTATCTTAACAAAACAGTGTTTACAAACTTTAGTGTGAAGCCCTGCCTCCTGATGAAGTCAAAACTGTGTTTCAGGAGGCAGTGTCTTCCCATAATATAATGTATCAGCATAATGTAACCACTGTTGACGCAACAACGAAGGACTGTTAAAATTATAATAAAATATGAAAATAGGTCTGTTCAGATACCAGAGGTTCCCCAAAATCGCCAGTCTACAATAACAGTTACCACTTACGGCTTGAATTGGAACGTCCAATGTCACCAGAGGCACTTTTGCATGAGCACGGCACAGCACAATCGTACACCGGTGGGGTAAAACGTGGGATTTGATAGTTTTTGTAGCTTTTATCACGCACGGCGCGAAAAAGGAGGGCTTCCGAACAGCAGCTCGTCACATTGTTGCTAGTGACGCCAAATGGACGGTGATCGTCCAATGGGAGACCACCGCATCACAACACGGTAGTGGCTATGTATTGGCAGCTGTAGATCCAAGAAAACCACTAGCTTGACTGAACAACCACTTACAATTTAATTTAAAAAAATTACGTAAGAACTTAATATTTAAAGATATTTATTGTTAGTATACTAAGTAATAGTGTAGTAATATGTGTGTGTTTGTATGGATTATGAACGTGCATGGTGATTAAATGGGATTAATTAAGTGAATGAATGACTGCCTCTAAGTCTTTGCAATTCTGCTAGAGCTGATCTGTCATATGGATTATTAAAGAGCTTTTTTTGGCTCAGTTCACTAATAGCTACACCCTGCAAGCTTTTTACTCGACTTAAGGCTACGTAAGGCTGGCCTTTTGCAAAAATACTTTTGCCTAAATATACTACAGCTTTTTCTACTGTGGTCCCTTGCAGTTTATGGACAGTAACAGCCCAACTTAAAATTATGGGAAACATTATCCTTTCGGTGTTGACATATCCTCTAAGACCTTGAAATGTTAAACTTTGTAGCTGGATTGGAACCCATCCGTTTCATCATTAAAATTTCCTCCAATAGATTTGTCATCGAATTCTATAAATATCTTTTTAATTTTCAATTTAATATACACTTCTGTACACACCTGTCTAATTACTTGATGTATCGTAAAGCAGCGCCATCTAGTTTGTAAGAAAGTAGTTTTTTTTTTACAATACTTTAGTGCTCACGATTGGACATGCCGCCCACCATGGACAGAATGCCCAATCGTGAACATTAAAGTATTAAATTTTGTAACTAACCGATCTCGTATGACATGGCACTTCTTCCAGATCCAGGCTGAAGTGGTAGACTCTGAAATTTTTTGAAAATGTTAGTTCAGTGTCCATACTTTTTTTGGAGGCATTTTCCAGGTAAGCCTGCCACAAAAACGAGTTTCTGTTTTACGAACACTTTTTCCACACTGGATTCACAAAATTCTTGCGTATTGGAACATTTCATCGGCTATTCAACTAAGCCGGGGATCCGTCTTGTTCCTGCCTGCTAGTTTGGCGGCCCGACCATCTCATCTTGATTCTTCGTAATTTTTTCTTCTTCTGATTCTTCGGATTCTTCTGATTCTTGTTCTTGTTTGAGTAGGAGTTGATTTGGAGACTCCCGGTGTTAGGTGTCTTCGCTCTAGCTCAGTTTCTGCTTCCTTTACAATTTGGTAGAGTCGCTCTATCGCAGATATGACGCCTTCCTTTATGTCTGATCGCAGATTGCGAGAGTTCGACAGGAGGATCTTTGCCTTGTTGTTTTGCTCTCGTGCTAACTCGACTCTACTCTTGGTTTTAGCAGCGATTTTCTTTGGTGGAATCTTACTAGACGCACTATTAGGGCCTATCGAAGTCCTCTTGGAAGGTATTGGAGCTCCTTCTAGCAACGAATTTTTTGACAACCCCTATATTTTGAAAAATCGTACTGAAAAAACTACAGGTCAGAAAATTCTGAAATTTTGTACAAATGTAAGGCCAAATAGGTTCTATAAAATGACTAAACAATAAAAAGGGGTTGCCGATCTAGTTTTTATGAAAAAGAATTTTGAAATTTTGAAAAATATTTGAGGTGCAGTAACTCTGCAAGTACTTATCGGATTTTCAAGATCGAGACGTCCTCTTGCAGGGCTTGCGATTCTCCGTCGATTGTGTCCACTTGCTGCGTTCCCCGGTGGCCGGAACACGGAGCACGTGGCCACGTGGTCTTTAGTTTTTCTTGTTTTCTCCGAGAATATTAGGCCGAAAAATCCCGTTGAGATGGCGTCTTGTAAGACTCGAAGGGGCGCATTCGACGGTACAATAAAAAGGGTACGTCGTCGATCGTTTCGCTGCAGCGCACGCGCTTAAAGTTTTAAAATTTTGAAAATTTCTGGTTTTTTACTTATAAAACTTCCAATTTTCGTCCGATTGAAAAGCACTTTGCAGCACTCACTAGGGCGTTCAAACCCGCATCTTTTGACGTATAGCACGTGCGGATTGGTTTAGAAAAACCCACTTTTTGGAATTTTGAAAGATTAAAAATGCGCGGAGCGACCGTAAAAAAAAACTTGGGAAGCGTGCGCCTTCGACTGCGGGCGGGAGCGGAACTCCGGCCATTGCGGTTAGCGCCTATACAGTGGACCAGGAACCCCAGAGTGGGTAGTGTAAGGAGAGACCTAGTTGCTCGTCCGCCATGGTTGTCCACGGTCCAGCGACCGCAAGTAACACTACAGCGCACACAAAACAGTTTACACCACCCTACGTTAAATAAGAATTGGAACTCACCCCAGTGGGTCCCTAAGGAGCACAAGTACACTTTATAGTCTAGACAGAGGTTAGGGCGTGTAGTACGTTTATTAGTTTTTGTATCGCGAGAACAACCGCCCGTGCGGAGTCCGTGTAGCAAGTGACGAGCGAGCGCCCCCCCGGCAGCGGCGCGGCGCGGAGGCACTCCCCTCCGTCGCAGCCCGTGTGCAAAAACCAGTTGCTAGTAGGGATCGGTAGCCGCCCGCGCACTGCACTTTAGAGCATGAAAAACCCGGCCGGCGCGAAAGAACTTGCGGGTTCTGTGGTAAATATTTATTTAGGTTTTAAGGAACAAGTTACAACGTTACACAAGGTAACAAAACAGTGTTTACAAACTTTAGTGTGAAGCCCTGCCTCCTGATGAAGTCAAAACTGTGTTTCAGGTGGCAGTGTCTTCCCATAATATAATGTATCAGCCTAATGTAACCACTGTTGACGCAACAACAAAGGACCGTTAAAATTATAATAAAATATGAAAATAGGTCTGTTCAGATACCAGAGGTTCCCCAAAATCGCCAGTCTACAATAACAGTTACCACTTACCGCTTGAATTGGAACGTCCAATGTCACCAGAGACACTTTTGCATGAGCACGGCACAGCACAATCGTCCACCGGTGGGGTAAAACGTGGGATTTGATAGTTTTTGTAGTTTTTATCACGCACGGCGCGAAAAAGGAGGGCTTCCGAACAGCAGCTCGTCACATTGTTGCTAGTGACGCCAAATGGACGGTGATCGTCCAATGGGAGACCACCGCATCACAACACGGTAGTGGCTATGTATTGGCAGCTGTAGATCCAAGAAAACCACTAGCTTGACTGAACAACCACTTACAATTTAATTTAAAAAAATTACGTAAGAACTTAATATTTAAAGATATTCATTGTTAGTATACTAGAGCTATGTGTAGTAATATGTGTGTGTTTGTATGGATTATGAACGTGCATGGTGATTAAATGGGATTAATTAAGTGAATGAATGACTGCCTCTAAGTCTTTGCAATTCTGCTAGAGCTGATCTGTCATATGGATTATTAAAGAGCTTTTTTTGGCTCAGTTCACTAATAGCTACACCCTGCAAGCTTTTTACTCGACTTAAGGCTACGTAAGGCTGGCCTTTTGCAAAAATACTTTTGCCTAAATATACTACAGCTTTTTCTACTGTGGTCCCTTGCAGTTTATGGACAGTAACAGCCCAACTTAAAATTATGGGAAACATTATCCTTTCGGTGTTGACATATCCTCTAAGACCTTGAAAAGTCAAACTTTGTGGCTGTATTGGAACCCATCCGTTTCGTCTTTAAAATTTCCTCCGATCGATTTGTCATCGAATTCTATAAATATCTTTTTAATTTTCAACTTAATATACACTTCTGTACACACCTGACTAATTACTCGATGTAACGTAAAGCAGCGCCATCTAGTTTGTAAGAAAGTAGTTTTTTTTACATTACATTGGACATGCCGCCCACCATGGACAGAATGCCCAATCGTGAACATTGAAGTATTAAATTTTGTAACTAACCGATCTCGTATGACATGGCACTTCTTCCAGATCCAGGCTGAAGTGGTAGACTCTGAAATTTTTTGAAAATGTTAGTTCAGTGTCCATGCTTTTTTTGGAGGCATTTTCCAATCTGTAAGCCTGCCACAAAAACGAGTTTCTTTTTTATAAACACAATTTTTCCGACACTTTTCCACGATGACCACGTTGTCCGTTGATTTATTTTACGCACTATAGATAAAGGTCAGTCAGGTCCACACTGGATTCACGAAATTCTTGCGTATTTGAACATTTCATCGGCTATTCAACTAAGCCGGGGATCTTATTAGGTATACAGGGTGGAATTTTGTAATGCCACCTGAAGGGAAAGTACTCTTAATACTGTAGATAGAAAATTTTACTCAAAGAAAACTTTCTTTTATTTTTGAATAGAAAGAAAACTGCATTCAAAGATTTTCGAAAATTCATTTGCCACACCCGGGAATCGAACCATTACCACCCAGCAGAAGTGTAGTCGATCTTTCGCAGCTTTGAATCCACTGGCTTGACGTGCTTCCTTAGAAATGAATGTTCGAGATGGCATTTTTCTCCTGTAAAGTCCGGTCTCATCAACATTGAAGATGAGACAAGCAGGAATTTTCTCTCGTCCAACGAACTCTTGAAACTTGTCTGGAAACTCAGCTGCAGATTGCCTGTTATGTGGATATTGTGAAGATTAGAACGCTGCTTGAACCGATGGAACCAGCCTCTACTGGCAGTAAAAGTTGGAGTGGAACTCCCTTCTCCTTCTTCTGTTTTCAGCATCTCATACAAAGATTTTGCTTTTCTGCATATGAGGTCTTGACTTAGTGGTGTGTTCTTCTTATTCAAATCTTCGATCCAGACTGACAGTAACTTCCCCATTCTTTCTAAGATAGAGGATCTCGAACGAGGCAGGGTTGCCATGAAGTGTGCGGGGAATGAGGAAGTATCGAAATTAAAAACACGTCACGATTCGACGTTTATTGCGTCTCTCTTCACTATATTAAAATCACGACCACCTCTTTGATCTCACATTCACACTTACTGCACTTGGTTCCCATTCTTTACGTTTTTTAGTCCACGAAGTACACGACTTGTCTTGGAGAGTAGTTAAAATTGAGTTCCACTTATTATTTTAAACTCTAAAACTAACTCGACGCACCAAGGCACACAGCAATCCGCTGCTCTTGCATGTTTCGCCCGTCATCGGACACCCGGCGACGGCCAGGCGCCGCGCTGCGCTAAGGAAGGGTCGCCATGAAGTGTGCGGGGAATGAGGAAGTATCGAAATTAAAAACACGTCACGATTCGACGTTTATTGCGTCTCTCTCCAATATATTAGAGCAGGGGCGTACGATGCGTTGCGGCGCCGCACCGCAAAGATTTCACCGTATCAGCGGACACACGAGCGGTGCGGCGCCGCAACGTTGTTATGTCGAAGCGGCGCCGTAGCAGCGTTAGACAGTGTTGCGTGTACAATAAAAATGGATCGTAAAAGACGTCTATTGTTTGCCTATTACGCCACCGCCGAAATCGACGTAGAAGCGTACGACGATACTGGATCAGTCCCTTTATTGCAATAAGGAACAGTGATGTACAGTTTTTTCTCCAAGAATATAAAGAGCTGCTGTTAGATGAAAAGAGGTTTTACAATTTCCTTCGAATGAGTGTGTTAAGTTTCGAATGATTATTGCAATCTTTAGAACCACATATGCGGAAACAGTACACTAACATGAGGAATCCAGTGGAGCCAATAGAAATGCTCATAGTTGAAGTGAGTAAAGGAAAGTATTCTGCGTAAGTGGTATTTCACGGATTTGACAAACTTGTTTAATTCTGCAGTTTCTAGAGAGATTGCCTTTGCTATGATTTTAAAATCGTCGCCGTATCACCAAGTAACAAAATGCCCTTCCTCACTTTAGTTGAGCTCATTATTTTCGAGCTACAATAGGTCGATAAGATCTTCCTTGGCGTACTTGTAATTTGAGCTTTGTCGAATCAAGAATTTTTCTACCTTTTTTCTGGTTCTTGCCTCGTTAACCGAAAGAAAATAGGAACAATTGCACGGTTAATATGTGTACACAGTGCAAAAAATTTGTTTTATAAGCTACAGCTTAATAGATAAAAATCTCAAATTAAATTAAAGTCATTAACAATATTATATTTAATCAATATAACTAGAATCTTCGTTCGTATTTATTATTATAAAAGAATTTTGTTCCATTACGTGTCATGACGTCATCTAAATTCTATATGACAATTTCCTCTCGTATGGCGTGTTTAGCAGCGTTTCTCACACCTATTGATTTGAAAGAATTTACAAAAGTATTTGCATTCGGATCGTTTCTATAATTTGAAGCTCTGATTCTGCCGAGAAAGTTTTCCAAAGGATCTTTGATTTATACATATATTTCTGGGCTAAAAATATTCAACATTATACTTCTCGAACAACAATAATTGTTGTTCGAGAAGTATAAGCATTATCGGAAAATAAATACAGAGTTTTAACTGTGCTTGGTAAAATGTTATTTATGTAGTGATTTATAAAAGATATGACTTCGTTTGGTGATTTTCGAGCAATGGTTTCGTCATATAAATAAAAGTGAGCGATTCCTGTCTTCGCTGAGTGGATACAAAAATTATATGCCCAAAGTTGACGTTTATAAAATGCTTCACCTGCTGGAATTTTAGGCAATGGCATATTCTGCTGATAATCAAAAGTTAATACTTCGCACTCATCATTAGAAATAGCAAGTTCACTCTTCTCTTTTAAATCAACAAAAAAAGTGTCAGCTTTGGCTTGGTGGAGACTCTTTTCTAGCTGTATTTATTTGGTTTCATCGCTATTCAATGTCTTATCTTTTAATTTATTATCCAGCATGTCGCACTTCTTGCATGTATCTGAACGAGGTGATCCAAAGCTGTGTTTAAAATTTTATTTAAAGTACCTGTAGTAAAAATCAAATGACACTATTGGCTTAGCAGATGCTTCGATGCCAGGCTCATTCTGTTTCAAATATAAATCGTACATCCTCTTAATAATCAACTCAGGGGACAAATAATAACGAGAGCTTTTATTTCTGCTGTAGTGTGACTCGCGACGTGGAAAACTTCGAATATGAGAGTCAACTTTGGAAACCCATGCACTAGAAATACGATTTGGTCTATTTTGATGTTTTCCACGCTCAGACTGAGCTGGTACAGTTACAGTAGGGTCACGGTACTCTTTAGCCACGTTATCTACACGCTTCTTAGATATTCCATGGATGGATGCAAAGCCATTTCTGCAAACTTGTATATTTTTATTTCCAAATTTAATATAATACTTATGTAAACAACTCCGTTTTTTCCCCATACCAGTTTTTGATCTTTCTCTTTCAACATTCCCAGTTTTAATAAGTCCTCCTAAATATACATTCTGCACATACGTTTCTCCCAATTTATTAAAACTTTCTAATATTGATTTTCTCGCTTCTTCATTAACTTGAACAAAACACTTATACTTCTTGCAACAACAATCCGGTCCAGTTTTTCTTTCTCCTACTTCGCGGCCTTTATAGTTTAAATAGTTTTTTCCAGTAGCAATAGATTTCTTTATAACATTCCGTTTCCACTGTGAAGGATTTGCGGATTTTCTTTTTTTCGAGGATGTGCCACTCGTCGATGGGCATGAATTATTTATATTTGATTCATCAAAAATATTCATACCTAGACCGTTGTCCTCATTGGTTTGGTTTTGAAATGTTGACAAATTAAGATTGTTTCCATAATCACTTGAACCGGTTGAACTTGAGTCACAGTCAGGGGGCTGGTAAAGATCAGACGATCCGCTACTAAACGGTTCAGAGTTACTCATGTTATGCAGAAAATATTCAACGTAATTAATTTACAACAAAACGTGCGCCCTTTTGGGCCGAGCTCAGAACGTGCACTGACTTGCCACGAATGATGCAATCCTTTCATATGTTGGAAAAGAGAGGCAGGTCCGGACCTGCTTCCTTTTTACGCCAAACGTAACAGGGAGGCAGATCCAAATTTCGTTACAGCGCGCTTGTGTTTAATCGGATGTGCCTCGTTCTTGCGTCAAACGATAGCCCTATTTTTTCTTTAAATTGTAGGCAAAAAAAAACATTAACGGCTAAAATTTGGATCAGCCCCCTTTTGCTGCAAGCTCCTCAATTTAGATAACCTTTCAATATTTTCTATAGTAGTAATCCATCCATCAACGGAAGGAACTCAGTCCTTATAGGTTTTGTTATTTTTTTGCACCTTTTGACTGGTTTTATCAATAAATTTAATATTTTTCAATACGCGACCTTGGCTTCTTACCGAAAATCAAACTTTTCAGAGTTGGGGTTTATTGGCTCTCGAAATTTTTCTTTTGATAATGTCTCTTCGTGATCCATTGACGCTGTCAAATAATTTGTCCACAAATTCGACAGTTTCGATACATAGAATGTAAATATCATTAAGATATTGTTGAAAACAATATTTAGAACTTACACTAATTAGTACTTGGGTCTTATGTATATTACATTGAATCAAAACATCTTTTGAGCCAATTGGATTAAGAATGTGTACAAACAAAGTTGGCAAGAAAATATTCATAATCCAACTTGGCTCAATAGCTCTAAGACAATGATGTCTTGTGATGTTATGAAACATGAGTGAAATGTAATCCTATTATTAGTTTTTTAACCCCCGACCCAAAAAGAGGGGTGTTATAAGTTTGACGTGTGTATCTGTGTATCTGTGTGTCTGTGTATCTGTCTGTGGCATCGTAGCACCTAAACGAATGAACCGATTTTAATTTAGTTTTTTTTGTTTGAAATGTGGCTTGATCGAGAGTGTTCTTAGCTATAATCCAAAAAAATTGGTTCAGCCGTTTAAAAGTTATCAGCTATTTTCTAGTTTTCTTGTAGAAAAGAAGGTTAGATAACCCTTAGGTTCATAATATTCAAGTGTCAATTGACAAATGTCAAGCTGTCAAGATGGACGTTGCCTAGATATACATAATTATTTATTTGAAAATGATTTGTCGGGGGTGTTGAAAATTTTTAATTTACACTTGTTTATTTAAACTTTTTACTTGCGCCATAGTATCATCGTCTTCACTTTCTTCATCGTCTGACCTATCAATCGTCAGATCAATGTAAGCAATTACTCTTAGACTCATAATTACTATTATTGGCTTCTTTATTGTAAGAGGTAATTATAAGTTGTTTAAAACACACACAGTAATTGTACACAGTGCCTCAAACAGAGTTCTGGAATGATCGGTGCGCTCTCTGTAGGATTGCTAACACGTAAACTTGAGGATTCTGCTTGGGCACTATAAAAAGAATCGGAATACACAGTTACCAATTCTGTGGGTGGTTTTAACGATTCCAATTCTTTTTATAGTACGTTACCTCAAGCAGAATTCTCAAGTTCACATGTTAGCAATTATACAGAGAGCGCACCGATCATTTACTTTTTCTATGCACTTCCTAACTTTGAAGACGAAGTTTTGAACAAGTTTCAGTTGCTTTTTACCACGTTTTTAGTGACAGATATATAACTGAAGGGTGACCGAAGGTCAAGAGAAGAGTATAGGTACGTTATCTGAACATTTTTACGGCTCTGGGTTCTAGAGGTATACATACTAGTCTTGTAGTATGCACTGGTTGTTTTATTTAGTGCTTGAACATCAACACTTACTTTTATGTTCTTCATTTTTTTAGCATAGACATGGTGCTCTGTCAATTTTCTGTTCATTCTATTCATTCTAGTGTGGCCTGATTTGACAATCTGTATTGAACACTGTCAATGTATCACTCCGGGTGACTTTGAATTTAAATATCATATCTTTCGTCAAAAGGTTGATTCTAAGACCCTTTAATAAATGTGGCGGATCATACACCACACTTTGGTGCCCTGATATCTCAACAGTTTCATGGCTGCAAACAAAAAATATTTAGTTTAATTATGGACATCTCAAGGATAATTAGCGTTCCTATTAATATTTTTTAAGTTGAAAGTTTGTATGTTTGTAACTTCTTCATACCACAAGACCACAACTAATACTATATACTGAACTCATTGGGCTTTGCAATGGATAGGATAAAAACGTAGGCTACTTTTATTCAGGAGAACTCCAGGGTTGACCACCCTGGAGTTTTCCTGAATTTGTAAAAAGCTGAGCTGTAGGCTAAACCTAGCATACAATAAAGTTAGGGAGGCATTCACTTATCTTTGTGTTCCCCATTTAAATTATTTTGTCGTTAAATATTTTTCGTAATTGCCTATATCCTTTTGGGTTTCAGAGTAAATAATGGCGCTTTTAAAATCAATTAGGGCTATCAGAATCAACAGTGTTGGTGACAGTGACAAAATGTTTTCATTTGTCGTATATCGTATGGCTTTCTTTCTTTGATCCGCCATTTTCAACTGAATAATAAGAAAATCGTGTGCTTGGTGTGTCATTTTGCTAAAGTTTTAATAATTAACTGCTTGTGACTCGTGACTTCTTCGTTCGCATTTATTATAAAAGAGTTTTGTTCTGCGTGTCCCATGACGTCATCTAAATTCTATATGGCAATTTCTTCTCGTATGGCGTTTTTAGCAGCGTTTCTCCCACCTATTGCTTTGAAAGAATTTACAAAAGTTTTTGCATCTGGATCGTTTCTATAATTTGAAGCTCTGGTTCTGACAAGAAAGTTTTCCGAGGGATGCAATTTCTTCTCGTATGGCGTTTTTAGCAGCGTTTCTCTCACCTATTGCTTTGAAAGAATTTACAAAAGTTTTTGCATCTGGATCGTTTCTATAATTTGAAGCTCTGGTTCTGCCGAGAAAGTTTTCCGAGGGATGCAATTTCTTCTCGTATGGCGTTTTTAGCAGCGTTTCTCCCACCTATTGCTTTGAAAGAATTAACAAAAGTTTTTGCATCCGGATCGTTTCTATAATTTGAAGCTCTGGTTCTGCCGAGAAAGTTTTCCGAGGGATGCAATTTCTTCTCGTATGGCGTTTTTAGCAACGTTTCTCCCACCTATTGCTTTGAAAGAATTTACAAAAGTTTTTGCATCTGGATCGTTTCTATAATTTGAAGCTCTGGTTCTGCCGAGAAAGTTTTCCGAGGGATGCAATTTCTTCTCGTATGGTGTTTTTAGCAGCGTTTCTCCCACCTATTGCTTTGAAAGAATTTACAAAAGTTTTTACATCTGAATCGTTTCTATAATTTGAAGCTCTGGTTCTGCAAAAAAAAAAAAGAAAGTTTTCCGATGGATCTTGATATTTCTAGCATAAAAATATTTAACATTACACTTCTCGAACAACAATTTAGATAACCTTTCAAATTTTTCTATAGTTCAAAGCCACCTATCAACAGAAGGAGCTGTGATCTTATTGGTTGTGTTATTTTTTTTTGCGCATTTTGACTGATTTTATCAATAAATTGAATATTTTTCAATACGACCTCGGTTTCTTGCCAAAAATCATACTGTTCAGAGCGGAAAGCTTCTAAGCGGAGTTCATTCCTTTCCTCACGCTTTAAATTATGAGGCGAGTTTATTTTGATCATGGCTTCCACCATCTCTTTCAAATCATCGTTATTCACCTGTGTGGGCGGTCTTCCACGTGGTTCGTTCTTCAAATCGAAGTTTCCATCACGAAAGCGTTTAAACCAAAATCACACAGTGCGTTCATTAGCAGTCCCCTCTCCAAACGCAACATTAATATTGCGAGCTGTTTTTGCCGCGTTAGTTCAGCGTCGGAACTCGTATTCAAAAATCACACGAATTTTCGAAGTATCCATCTTTATTGTCTAAGCTGAATAAAAAAAACAACTGAAAGTTGATAATCGAATGTTGCACATTTTTTAAAAGAAGAACTACATAGGTACCGTATGAAAAAAGTTTCACTCAAAAATCTCAAACCATGAAGGTTCTATGTCAATTCGAAGTACCTATTACAATAAAACGGCAATTTCATACTTTAACCCCTATTATTATTACAATTATGATAACCAACAGAATCGAAACTACTGAAGATACAAAAAAAACATCTAAGGCGAAAATATAGAGCTCATTTTCCTGATTACGGATATTGTCTTAAGTCAATTTGCCCAAAAACTCGACTTATTGCACTCTTCGTTAGGACGGCAGATGTGGTAGCGTGCCTTTGTAAGGTGGTAATGAGTTCCACGGCCTTGGTTTGTTAGAAAGGTATTATTTATTTATTTCTTAATTCTTCCAAGATGGCTCCCTCGCAACAGATCAAATTTCTTAGATCATTTATAATTCAATACCGTTCTGAGTCTCCAATGGAGGCTCAAAATTATTTTTCTTTTTTTCAATGCAATTTCATCAAACAAAAGAACACAGTGCTTCTCATTATCTTCCATCTCTTGAACTTTCCTTTTTTAATATCTGCATATTTTGGGTATAAATACCCATGTTCCATGGGAATTTCCTTCAAATTTTTTTGAAGCGTCCTTATGCTCGGCAGTGGTAGCACATGCTACTACATGTAGCGGTAAGCTTTAGGAGATCTCTTAAAGATAGCTAGAGCATAGATTTTGGTCTTTAGTCTTTAGATCTCAGCGCTTCCCACGACGCCCTTTTTTCTGATTTTTACTGCACTCTGTACAATCGATTTGAGAACATCTGAATCTAAATAATTTGTCCAGATCTCAAGACGATTTTTCTATCTGCAATGAACATAAAATTTATACTCAGTAATTTTAAGTACATACCTATTAAGAAATAAGTTGTGAGAACAAAATTAGCAATTAAGAAACAAGTTAGTTACAGCTGTTTAAAGATTTCATTAAAGCTGGACGTGAGAGGTCATTCTCATTTTCATCATCTTCATCTGATGATACATATCGGTTATTTTTTTAAATTTTGCGTTTAGATGGTTTATTCATTTCAATTTCATCCTCAGTCTGTATATCTGAAGTGAACTCCACCAACTTCAACTTTTTCCTAGCCTTGTCCAGTTCATCTAAACTACAAAAAAAAAAAACATGTTATTGGTAATGAGAATGGCGGCTTTGTGTAGGAATCACGTTTGTTGTATGGGAGCCCCCCTTAAATATCAACACGCAACTGAACAGGTAATAGATGGGATAAGGCGGTGCATGTAACATGTGAAATAGCAATATTTAAATATATGAAATATATACTTACTGCGAAATTTAGCCGCACTGCGTCACCTCGCCCCGCTGTCGAGTCGCCCGGCCCGCTTCGTGCGTTGCCACGAACTGCAGCTACACGGGCGCGTGTCGCCATGCAATGCTCCTTCCCCTCGCACCCCTCGCGGCCTCTTTACTACTGGTAACCGCAATAACTCCAATATAAATTGCGATTTTATTTGTATGAATGTACGGATGTGCCTCGAAGTTATTGCAATTCTGCTAGAGCTGATCTGTCATATGGATTATTAAAGAGCTTTTTTTGGCTCAGTTCACTAATAGCTACACCCTGCAAGCTTTTTACTCGACTTAAGGCTACGTAAGGCTGGCCTTTTGCAAAAATACTTTTGCCTAAATATACGACAGCTTTTTCCACTGTGGTCCCTTGTAATTTATGGATAGTAACAGCCCAATTTAAAATTTTGGGAAACATTATCCTTTCGGTGTTGCCATATCCTCTAAGACCTTGAAATGTCGAACTTTGTGGCTGAATTGGAACCCATCCGTTTCATCTTTAAAATTTTCTCCAATCGATTTGTCATCGAATTCTATAAATATCATTTTAATATACACTTCTGTACACACCTGTCTAATTACTTGATGTAACGTAAAGCAGCGCCATATAGTTTCTAAGAAAGTAGTTTTTTTTTACAATACTTTAGTGCTCACGATTGGACATGCCGCCCACCATGGACAGAATGCCCAATCGTGAACATTAAAGTATTAAATTTTGTAACTAACCGATCTCGTATGACATGGCACTTCTTCCAGATCCAGGCTGAAGTGGTAGACTTGGAATTGTGAAAGTGAATTCCTCCACCAATCGGAAGGATCGAGTAATTTGCCGTGTTCATCCTTTACCGGCAACAACCTATCTGCAAGATATCGTTGCACTTCTGTTATTGCAGATGCTTGCGGAGAAAATTGCGTTTGCTCGACATCCCCAAACATTTCATTAATATTATCCCATATTAATAAGCCGTCTTTAAAAGGTTCGCTGGATGTGCTTGTAGTTGTGGATGGTTGAGTTGACGTTGACCTGATGCCATGAGATTTCTTGTTGATTTCTGCAGTGACGAGTTCTATCAGGGGTTTTTTTGTCTTTCTCAGCAGCAGACTTGTCTTTGAAACAGTGCATTTTGTATCTGAGATCCAACAATGAGCAAATTGAAAAAGTGCCGCTGTTTGCCCCAATTTTCTTTTCAGTTGTCCCACAATGATCTCAACGGATATGGCTACATCGGGGTCGATTGTAGTTGGAATTTTATTTTCATAGACTGTTAAAAGGACACTTGTATACATATATGATTACAAGTTTCAGCACATTAGCCGTAGTGGCGTACAAATATTGTTAAAAGGGATACCGTACTGCTAAATTTCCGAGAACAGGCCCCTCAACATTCATGATAAAATTAAGTAAAATTGAAAATGTTCAATCTTCATCTTCCTTCGAATCTTAATTTAATTCATTTATTTGTTGGTAATCTACAAATTTTCTATCATAATTAGCGCCAGGAATAATAAAATCAGCAATTAAAATTATTTTTTATCAAATTCCTTTTTTACGAATTTTCCACTTCAGTACCTTTGATGCCTGATTTCAGCGAAATAACACCCATTAAGTACATTTTTTTTATTATTATTAATAAACCTAAAAGCCAAGCGCAGTTTTTAAAGTTAATTTAAAACTAAAAAACCAGCGTTTTCAATTTTTAATTTAATGTTGAAAATTCAAGTCCTACTCGCTTGAACGAAATTTTTCTGATTTAGTTCAAAGTTTTTGCAGTTTTCCTTAACGCTACGAACCTGATTATTTTTGAGCATTAAAGCACTGTTCATAACAATTAAATTACAAAAAAAAAAACTGCAAAAATGGTCTTGGTTTTTTAAAAAAAAATGTTTAAAGCCGTGCTGGTCGAAATTTTTAAAAACCTATTAAAAAAAATCATAACTTGAAAACTACAAAAAATCGCGTAACATACATGGGGGTGATTTGGATACCTCTCCATATGAAGCACCCAAATTTTGCTTTTGGACGTCACTTCTCTGGCCACCCTGTATATGATTACAAGTTTCAGCACATTAGCCGTAGTGGCGTACAAATATTGTGTTAGTTATATCTACATGCGGTCCATCGGATTCGGGCGTATTATGTCGTACAAAATTGTTTGTAATTTCTTTCAAAGCTTTTTTTTTTTTTTGCGCGATAGGTAGCACAGGGCTTTCTCCATTTTTTAGTCACAGCTTTGTGTTCACGTCGACTAAGGTCGACTCATATATTTAACTGACTTTCTTATACCTGTTTCCTTCTTTCTTTGGTAGTTTCGTCGTTCTTTTTCCTTCAATTGCTCTCTTTTAACAGGGTCATTTTTTAGACGTTGATATCTTAATCTTTCTGCAATTCGTTTCTGCTCTTTTATTTCTTCTTTGGTTTTAGGTTTCTTCTTTGGTGGCATTGCGGCAATACTAAAACAATAAAACATACTTTCAATATTTAAAAAACCATAAGGGTTTAAAAACAGGTAGTTAGTAGGTACATATTATTTTATATTCTAAAATCCATAATAATAGAAAACAAAAGACCTGAATTAGCGTGACGGGCCAATGTAAGAAAAAAAGAGGCTATCGGTAAGCAATAGGTTAGGGCAGACTATAAGGGCGCTTTTAGTGTCACGCGGATTTGCTCACGCACGCGGGATTGGACCGCATGCGTAAAATTTCACGCTGCGGATCATACGCAGCATGAGTTTCAGTTTTCTACGGGCTGCGTAACGGTATAGACGTGTTCAAAAATGATCAATGTCAGAAGAATATGTGTCGCTTACATACTTTACAAACGACGAAACAAGAAGACAAGAGTACATGTTGATCCCTTTCTTGAAAATAGGCTTCTTGCTGGGGCGTTTGTTACACGCTTTGGAAAACTACAAAATAATGAACGTAAATTTAAAAATTACTTTCGAATGTCCATTCGTTCTTTTGATGAACTGTTGTGTAAAATTGAGAATAAGCTACAAAAAAGCAGTTTACGAAGGATTACAATACAACCGATTGAGAGGCTCGCTATTACATTAAGGTAAGTTTTAAATTTTAAATATTTAATTTCCTGCTATGATTTAGTGGAAAGGGATTTGAACAGGTAGGATAAACGTTTTTTGACTTCAAATTACTGTCATGTGTAACATGTGCAAAAAAAAAATTTTGTCATGTACTCTGAAATTTCATTGTTCATAATTTCATTCAATTTCATGTTGAAATTTCATTAAATAAGATTATTTCACTCATAAAATGTCGCCATTAAAGTGGAATCATTCCTACCTTTCATCACACGCTACTTATTATAATATAGATAAAAGTTATAGGTTTGCACATGACAGTAATTTAAAGTCAAAAAAAGTCCTTAATTGGTTTGGGATTGGTACGTTCAACCTACATACACAATCCTTTTTTTTATCTGATAAAGTACACATGGCCACAGATCAAGTTACCCAAAACCAGCATAAATGGAACTCGCGCCTTGCGTATTATCATACTTAGGTAACCCGTCGGAGTCCCGCTTATACTGGATTTGAGTAACTTGATCTGTGCCGTGTGTACAACCGCACTCATATGACTAAACAAACAATTAGAGAGAAACTGGAGAAAAAAAGTTAATCGTACTCATTTTAATAAAAAGAGTTTTATTCATAAATTAAAAAATCAAATTTTACATCATTCATTTCTTTGTAAATTTGTATCCTGAGCGTTGACATTACTTTCGCCTGTAGATGATGTTGTTGCTGGGGTATAAATTACGTCATAAGACGTGATATTAAACAGGCCGCTTTCAGTCGAAATAAGAGTTTCATTGTCATTCACTGCAGCAGAACTAATAGCATTGTCGTTAAGACTCGAAGTATCCTGGATTATACTATTGGTTTGGTAATCTTGATTTATCGGTGACAAACTGTCAAGCTCAGTAAAAGCACTAGAACTTGTTGTAGGTATGGGACTGTAGTATGCAGGTTGTGTTTGACTTTCCATTTCCATAACTATATTTAACACTTTTGTTCTGAACATTAGTTTTTGATATCTAGTGAATCTTTTTAATGAAGGCTGCAGAGACTGAAAGAAAGCCAAATCCTCACTTTCTAGCTCCAGTTGATTAGACTTTAAGCATTCTAATAACTGTGCCTCAAATTCAGATGGTGCTTGCTTTTTAGATTTTACTTGTTTTTGTTTTGATGTTGGGTGAGAACTTTCTTGACGTGAAGTATCTGGTTGCGTGGACTCATTAGGTGTTTCTAAATTACTTTGTTCAGACATTTCTTCACAGAGTGACTCTTCTCCAGCAGTTTCCGTTGTACTGTCTAAGAAAGTCAAAATGTCATAGTAAGAATATTTCTTCTTCTTCTTCTTACTCCCAGAGCCGGATGGCTGATTTTTTTCAGATATCTTGTCTTTCTGGTAAGTGTCCCTTGCTGTTCGCCAGCGTTGTTGTATTTTCTTGTCTGAAATGACAAAATATAATAAGTAAGTGGCAAAAGTACACACAGTTTCAGATCAAGTTACCCAAAACCAGTACCAATAAACGGAACTTGCTAGGGCCTCGCCGGGCGCCGAGTCGTCTACGATAATAAACAACGCATGAGTCCTGTTTATACTGGTTTTGGGAAGCTTGATCTGTGGCCGTGTGTACAAATCTGATATTAGTTGGAAATTTAACTGCATTCGATTAAAGGCCCTCCTTAATTCACACATGTTGTCAACTTTACACTGTCTCATGAAGCATTAGATAAATCAAGCAATATATATATACCTATACAGAGTGGAAAAATAAGGCCGCAGTTGAAGGAAAAGTACCCTTAGGCGCAACGCAAACGGCGGGCCGGCGCAGGCCGGTCAATTTCGCCGCGAACGATAGCGCAAAGTGAATCTTATACTAGACGCAGACGGCGCGGCCGGGGCGGCGCGGCGCAGACATCGACGAAATACAGTAGGGCCTCGTTAATCCGGAGAGGCAAAAACAAGACCCTTTCCGGATTATCGAGGCGTCCGGATTATAGTATGCCATATTAAATGTTAATAAAACACATGTTTAACCTTAGTTTCTTTAATCAATTTTTAAATTATAGCATACAGTCAAAATGTACATGTTCAAAATTACATACAAACAACTATGTAAGGAAATCAGCAAGTTAAAATAAAACATTAGTTAATTCTTCTTGAAAAAGTCTGTAATACTCTTCTGTTTATAATTTTCGCACTTCATTTCGAAAGCCCGGTCTCTAAGTCGACGGAGAAACATAACTTCGTGGCTATCAAATTCGTTATCTTCAGCCCATTTTAAAGCTGTGTTTAAAGCTCCTACTGCCTCTGAATTACCAACTTTTGTGATTTTTAGAATTTCAACGCTATTGTCCTCATCTTCCTCATCGTCCTCACACATAGCCGCTCGCACAATCTCCTCATCAGTTAACACTTCATATCTTTGTAACTCGCTTTCGGCACCACCAGCAGCCCATTCTTGAGCTTCTGCCTCACTTATTTGAGGATCATTGGGTCCCCTCAACCTGTTAAAAAGCTGGGCTAAAGGAACATCATCTTCTGGTTCGTCATTATCAGTGAGAAATTCAGGGTGCAAATTCTTCCATGATTTGTTAATTAGCGATGTCTTAACATTGGCCCAGCAATTAGCCAAAAGAAAAACTGTGTCCTTTAAAGTTATCGATTTTAATGAGTCCATGAGGTTTTCAGAACATAATGCAAGACAGTTAACCAAAAGTGATTTGCGGTAATTTAACTTCACATTTTGTATAACGTTCTGATCCATTGGTTGTATACACGCCGTGGTGTTAGGTGGCAGGAACATTGCAAAAATGTGGCCGTCTTCAGAGACAAGTTCATCTGCTGATGGATGCCCAGGACAATTATCCAACAATAACAGTGCCTGAGGAGGCAAATTAACAGACAAAAGATGGCGGCGGACCGCGGGAACGAATTCCGTTTTAAACCACTCAAGAAACAAGTCTTTCGTAACCCAAGCATTTTTTTGTGCACGATAACAAACAGGAAGACGTGTTGATTTAAATGCCCGTGGGTTTTTTGATTTGCCGACAACAAGCAATTGAAGTTTATGAGTTCCAGCCGCATTTGCACAAGGCATGAATGTCACTCTCATCTTCATCATTTTCCTTCCGGAAGCCGACTGCTCATTGCCAGAGGCTAATGTATGATCTGGCAATAATCGCCAGTACAAACCAGATTCGTCAGCATTGTAAACCTGTTCCGCTGTTAATTTTTTCTCTCTAATAACTTTCTGTAACTCTAGTTGGAATGGTCCGATAGCGGCTTCATCATTTGACAGTTTTTCACCGGCCATTTTTAAACGTCTTATTCCGTGGCGTTTTTTAAATTTGTCTAACCATCCCCGGCTTGCATTAAATCCGATATTGGAGTTTGTAATCTGGCGATGAAAAATTCGAGCTTTCTCACAAATCATATCACCACTTACAGGAACATGCAATCGCCTTTGTTGCAAAAACCACGTAAACAAAGCATCTTCTAAAACAGGATTTTCCGATTTCTTTAGTGTTTTTCGTACACCGGGACCACGTTCTGTTAGGCTAACAAACTTCAAGAGTTTGTCTTTGTTTTTCTTTATGTCACCTACAGTTGACCTGCCTATACCAAACTTCCGAGCAATGACAGGGTAGCTGTCACCCTTATCTAACATTTCTATAATCCGTAATTTGTCTTTTATTGTTAATGTCGAATGTTTACGTGGCGGCGCCATGATGTTAGCGAGCGCACTTAATTGACACTACGTATTACACGAAAGGCGATAAACAAAAGACTGACGGCGCATTGGCTCATGACAGCCCCCGCACCTACACGCCGCCGGGCCTCCCCCGCGTATCCCATTGCCCGGCCGGATTACAGCGATCACCGAACACGCGAGAGTCCGGATTACCGAGGCCCTACTGTAATTCATTTTTTACAAAAATAATTAGAACTTCATTTAAGGATTTTTGGAAAAACACCGGATTGAATCGGGCAATTTGTTTATTTGTTACAGTAAAATTTGCCATCATCAAAATTAAGGTGAAAACTTCCGGAAGTCACTAGCGCTGTAAGTTTTTAATTTGTTTTAACAAAAATTTGCTTTATTTGCATCTGTCAACCTTCATGAAGGAGGACATCTTGTAATGTAAATATTGCCTGAAATAAACGATATTTCATTATATTATATTATATATATTTATTAGATTCCTTTCATTTGCCGGAAATTTTACCATAGGGGTTAATTTATACAGAGAAGATTTCTTATAAAATATTTACAGCATAGTTATGTGTCTCAAATCTGCTAAAAGTGGCCACTTTTAGCAGATATGAGATACATAACTATACTTCGAACTTTTCATATGAAATCATAACTGCATAAATACCCCCCTATGATAAAATTTTCGGCAAATCATAGAAATCTAACGTAGCTATAGTACTGTAGTTAAAACGAATTAAAAACTTCTAGCGCTAGCTACTTCCGTGCCCTTTCACCTTAAGGGTATTTATTTTTCTTCTGAAGTAAAATTCGAGCGGTGCATGCTGTCTTATGTCTGATGTCAGCATTATTAATATATTATGTTATCATATTATTAATATATTGTTTTTGTTTTCAGATATTTGGCAACTGGTAATACATTCACTGATCTACACTATTCCTATGTGATTGGAATTGCAACAATTAGCGAAATAGTAAGACAAGTTTGTTACATAATATGGATTGAACTAAAGTCTGAATGTATTCCACAGCTTAATGGGATCAAATGGAAAGAAATCGCAGAGGGCTTTCTCACATATACAAATTTTCCTAATTGCTTGGGTGCAATTGATGGAAAACATATAAGAGTGATTCGGCCGCCGCACAGTGGATCACTATATTTTAATTATAAGAAATATTATTCTGTAGTGCTCCTCGCAATGTGTGATGCTGATTATAATTTTACATATATTAATGTCGGTACCAGTGGAAGCAACGCCGATTCAACCATCTTTAGAAGGAGTCAATTGTATACGAAACTGGAAAGTAACACGTTGGGTATCCCTGACCCGCAAGAGTTGCCTATTATTTGCCCCGAAGTAGCTTATCCATCTAGTGTAAGAGCAAAGTTGCCGTTCGTGATAGTGGGAGACGAGGCATTTGGTTTATCATCACATGTGATGCGGCCTTATGCTCGTGATAATTTACCTTACAAAAAGAAAATATTTAATTACCGTCTGTCCAGAGCTAGAAGGTACATAGAATGCACTTTTGGAATTATGTCAAATAAATTTAGAATATTTCACAGATCCATGAATGTCAAGTTAGATCTAGCACAATTAATAGTCAAGACGGCATGTGTACTTCACAATTTCATAAGGAAACGGGATGGCTACAAGGTCAGCCATACATTTGTCACAAATGGTTTTACGGGACCACTACCCAGGCAGCAGACTGAAAGTAGTAATACGTCGGCAAGTAATATCAGAGATATATTTGCAGATTACTTTATCAATGAAGGAAAAGTCTCCTGGCAACACCGATATATAATTAATTAACTAAACTCAAAAGGTTTTAGAAGGTTTTTGATGTTATTTGTGAATTAAATAATTATGCTTATATTAATAAAGTAATGATGCTTGTATAAATAAAATAATGAACCAAACACATACCCGCCTCTTTTCTTTCCTCTTCGCTCAAATTTTCGTAGTTAGGTGCCAATTCCTTCAAAATATCTCTCCATGCAGCCTCCCTCGCGTCCCTGTTTTTGTATAATTCATTGCGTTTATCCCACAAAACGGGCCGCAGATGAACTTCAATGATTACTCGTTCTGTATCGATTTTCATTTCGGTAGTACAATACGGCGCGTGCGCCCCGCTCGACTCTAAAATGGGCACTGAAGTTGTAGGCAGCGCTTACGCATGCGGATACCCCGCACCGGGGTGACGCCCCGCACAGCGCCCCGCGTCCCGCGTGCGTTTATCACGCTTTACAATAGATACCTATATGAAATTGTTCTTTGCGGATGCTACGCATGCGGTCCAATCCCGCGTGCGTGAGCAAATCCGCGTGACACTAAAAGCGCCCTAAAGAAGATTAATAAAATACACGGACGTCAAATAAAACAGTCCTCTGTCACATTGAACAGTCCTCTGTGTTATAAATTTCCAGAGGACTGTTGCACAGAGGCCTGTTATTTTTACGTAAAAATGTCATACCACGTATGAGTTTAAATATTACTTCATAACACAGAAACAGCTATAAATTATCACAGTAGGGTAATATTGTGTGTTCTAGCTCAAGTCTCTAGATGACGCGGCGCGCCAGCGCGCGCCGGATCTATAAGACTTAAGCTAGAACACACAATATTTTCACAATAGATATCAGTTACAAGAGAATGATCAGGTTATTGTTACTAACTCATGTAGAAAGATGATTCAATGGTTGATTTAGCACATTCTTAAGTGATGCAACTAGTTACGATACTGAGTTGGAATATTTTATAGAAATTCTATTCTTAAGCATCGATTAGATTATTTAGAATAATTTATATTTTGTACTGGAACCCTTAAGAACCTACCTAATGCAATTAATGTAGCACTCATCTCAAATTTATGTTAAGCGGAGGTTCAGTTTAAGATGGGAGCATGTTAAAGCGGAACAGGTATGTCAGTTTATTAATATAAGTAATTAGTAACCACACTCCTTTATCGTAAAGTAAAAATTCAAGTGTTGCGGTATAAAGGTTCAAACACGATCGTTCAATTATTCAATCATTCATTTATTCATTTATTCAAGTATTCAACTCATGGTAAGTGGTGTGTCAGTTTAAGATGGAAGCATACTAAACCAGAACAGGTACGTTTGTCAGTTTATTAATATAAGTATAATTAGTGACCACACTCCCTTACCGAACATTCAAGTGTTGCGGTATAAAGGTTCAAAGACAATCGATCAATAATTCAATCATTCATTCATTCATTTATTCGAGTATTCAACTCATGGTAAGTGGTGTGTCAGTTTAAGATGGAAGCATACTAAACCGGAACAGGTACGTTTGTCAGTTTATTAATATAAGTATAATTAGTAACCACACTCCCTTATAGAAAATTCAAGTGTTGCGGTATAAAGGTTCAAAGACGATCGTTCAATCATTCATTCATTCATTTATTCAAGTATTCAAAACATGGTAAGTGGTGTGTCAGTTTAGGATGGAAAGCATGCTATGCCGGAACAGGTAAGTATGTCGGTGTATAAGTATCAATAATAATTACTAACCACACTCTTATAATAGAAGGTTAAAATTCAAGTGTTGTAGTATTAAGGTTCATCCAATTCATTCATTCATTCAGTGTTATGGTATCCCACTAAAGCAAGTGTCCGAGTCAGAGGTGCATGCCCGGGATCGAACCCCTGCCCGACTTATAACCGGAGGCAGCGGACGTCTTAATCACTATGCTATCATGACTCATAGAGTAGATCGAGTTCGGTTGATAGACCTACTATTCCATAAAATACTTACATTAACACTTTTCTACCTAACTATTTTTGCCGATAAAATCATATTTCATATAAGTAAGTATAAGTACTTTTTATTCCCTAAATGGGCGATAATTTTTATAAAATTATTATTAATCGATCCGCTTTTGGTAAGTAACTAATGAAATATTATATTGTATTTTGGCATTACACTATTTCAACTGCTGTAAACATTACCTACATAGTGCATAATATGCATACTTATCTAATGTAGAAATACAGAACAGACGCCATGAGTGTTAAAAAATAATATCAAAGTAGGTATAGTCGGGATACATCATGTGTTAACTAAAAGTGATTCTTTTTCGGTGTCTAATGACTCGTATTGCAGGATTGCATATTTGCAGTTTGCTTCCTAATAGGGAATCCTAAACATGCATGCGGCATCTTATGTATGTGTGTAATAATGAGATCTTTGAATGTCATTCTAATTACTTTTATGTTTAAGAGTCATTATTCTATGCAAATACTATGAACTTTTGACTTTATTGATTGACTATTAGAAGAACCTAAATTCTGTAAGCACTGTTTTCACTACGCATTTCTTTTGTGAGCACTTCAACGAGCAAACGTTTACTTAATTCACTTAAAAAATCATTTTTTAAATTTCAAAAAGCAGTTGTTTAGCTTCAGTATGTATGTATTTTTTTATTTTTTTTTTATTTTTTACATATTTTAATGAAAGAGTTGCTGCATCTACAGAGAAATAATATTTTTTTTAATATTAACTTCTTACCTAATAGTATTTTAAAAAGTTACATTAAGTACATACATGTTTAAATTTCATTTCACCAAAAAATCTTTAATTGTTTCAGAACTAGATAATAGTATGATGTAACAACATTAAAAAAATGTTTTTTCTATAACAGGGCTTCGAACTTTAGTAATAATCCTTTTAATTCGGATGACGAATTACCTATAACTTCAAATTCAACTTCAAAGAGTAAATCACTCAATAAATTGAAGAAATCAAAAAAGCGGCAGTCAGATTCAGAATCTGAACCGGAACCACCTGTAAAGCGTAAGAAAGCGCTTCAAAAAAAGCCTGTCAAGGCTGCACGTCCTTCATGGGAGTCTGAGGTGAGTTATTACACTTTATTTTTACTGTAAATATAATATTATTACAATTGTTTTCAAGAAATATTAGAATTCTGACTGAATATAAGCATCAACCTTTAAGAAGATATTAATGGTTTTTTTTACATCATTGTATTTAATTATTTAATTATTAGTTAATATTAGCTTAGCACGTTTGAATATGGAGCCTAAGGTCTCAAGTTCGATTCTTGAGCTGGATCAAATAAATTGTTAGCTTTAGGGAAGGTTTCGCAACTCAACTCTGGGTTGTTGAATTTATTGATGGAAACCTATAAACAATTTATTAATAAACATTTTATTAACTGAGTTAATATTTTTTAATAACTAAAAATATTATTTTTGTCTTTTCAGTACGAAGAAGAAGTGGTGCAAAAGCTTGAACCACTTAAAAATTTTATCACCAAGAAAATAGCATCAGGGTATTCTACACAGCGAAAACCAGAGAAATTAATAACGGAAGGCGATTATTACTTAGAACTCCGCATCTATAACGCTGCTGAAGCATCAAAGATAAGCCCGGGTAATCGATGGCGTCACGCCCTTTTTACTTATAAGTCATGTATGGATACCAACTCAGAAATTTGGCAGGCAACGAATCGCTTGGTCACTGCTGCTAAGGAAGATTTTAAAGGGGTTAAACCTACACTATACCCAGCATGAAAATTTTAACTGCATTTTACTAACTTCAAATAATAAGTACTCTTACTTAGTATAATCTCATAATGACTTTTTGTGATATTTGTAATATAACAGTGCCAAAATACTTTTCACACAAGAAAAGTTATATTCATAAGTCTAATTGTTTACTTCGCACAGAATTCGATAATGTTCAAATAATTGGAACTGCTTTTAAGAACAGAATACTAAGCTATCGTGTATGTCCATCAAAAAAATTTTTGTTACCTGAGCAATTTTTATCTGAAGTTGTAAATACGATATGTAATTTAGTAAAAAGAAGTCTTGAGAAACATAATGCTCTTAAAATAAATTTTGAATTATTTGCGACTTTTACTTTGCCAAAAAATAATGAAAAATCTTTGAAGTCGTTTAATACTAAATATGTACAAATTTTTCAATCCACAAACATAAAAAATATATATTTAGAGTGTGTAAAAAGCCTGCTTAACAAATTATCAGAGTTTGAACATTCAGAATCAGGCTGGTCTTTTGACTCTTTGAATAATTTAGAAGTAAACATTAATAAATACAATCCTTTAAGGACAGGCTCCTATATTCCACTACCAATAAAAATTCTGAAAACTAGATCTTGTGTAAATATTAAAAATAGTGATGATAAGTGTTTTCTGTGGAGTATATTAGCACATATGTATCCCACCAATAAAAACTTTAATAGAGTATCTTCATATCCTCATTATTCAAAAGTTTTAAAAATAGATGGTATGTCGTTTCCACCATCTTTTGAGGATATCACATTATTTGAAAAAAATAATTCTGACATAAGTGTTAATATATACAGTTTAGAAAAAAATGGTGATATTAACGGACCTCTGTACAAAACCAGCAAGCGTAAACTTGTTCATGTTAATTTGCTTTACATTACTAAAAACAATAAAAGACATTTTTGTTTGATAAGAAACTTTGAACGGTTGGTTCATAGTCAACTTACTAAAAATAAGTCTAAAATTTTTTTATGTGAGGAGTGCTTCATTTATTTCAATTCAGAAGAAAAATTATGCAAACATAATTGTGCTAGAATTAAAACTGTTCTTCCAGAGAAAAATAGTAAATTATATTTTGATAATTATGAAAGAACTCAAAGAATACCAATTGTGATTTATGGTGATTTTGAAAGTTTATTAAGAGAATATTCTGATAAAAGTAAATCTGGGCATACTGAAACCATACAGGTTCATGAAGCCACATCTTTCGCGTACTATATTTGTTGTGAATCTAAACCTGAACTTAATGAACTGGTTTCATACATAGGAGCTAACTGTGCTCAAAAATTTGTAGAAACAATTTCAAATGATGTCAAACGATTACATGCAATTTTGTTAGAAAATAATCCCATGAAACTACTTACTGAAACTGAAAAGAAATGTTTTCATAATGCAAAAGTTTGCTGTATATGTAAACAAAAATTTACATCCACAGATAAAATTGTGGCAGATCATGATCATTTTACAGGGGAATATAGAGGCGCGGCTCACAACATTTGCAAGTTGAGTGCAAAGAAATGTCCTTTTATACCTATTATATTTCATAATTTAAGTAATTACGATTGCCATCTTTTTATTAAAGAGTTAGCGAGTATTAACGGTCGTATAAATATTATTCCGAAAAATAAAGAAAAATACATATCGTTCACAAAATTTATATCAGTTGATTCAAAAACTGCTGCTCAACTGAAATTCATCGATTCTTTTAATTTTCTCAGTTGTAGCTTAGATAAATTAGCTAGATCTTTACATCAAGACGACTTCGTAAACTTGCGTAGGTATTACAGTGATCAGTATTTATTTGATTTGATTTGCAGAAAGGGTGTGTACTGCTATGATTATATAGACTCTTTAAAACGTTACGATGAAACTGAGTTACCAAAACGAAAACATTTTTTTAATAAACTTACTTCAGAACTTATTTCGGAAGAAGATTATAAACATGCATTGAAAGTTTGGAAAACTTTTAAAATAAAAAATTTAGGCGAATATACAGATTTATATTTAAAATGTGATGTACTATTACTAGCAGATAGTTTTGAAAAATTCAGGAAAATTAGCTTAGCAACCTATTGCTTAGATCCGTGCTATTATGTTTCTTCACCTTCTTTAAGTTGGGATGCAATGCTTTTGCATACCAATGTAAAATTAGACCTTATAACTGATGTGGAGATGTATCAAATGATTGAAAAAGGTATACGAGGTGGTCTAGCTCAGTGTTCATTAAGATATGCTAAAGCTAACAATAAATATATGTCTGACTATGATATCAACAAATCAAGTAGCTTTTTGGTATATTTAGACTGTGTGAACCTGTATGGTTATGCAATGATGATGAAACTTCCTACAAGTAATTTTAAATTTTTGAACAAAGACCAAATTGAGACTTTTGAAATTGATTCTATTACTGCTGACAGTAACATTGGGTATATACTTGAAGTAGATCTTAGTTATCCATCTGAAATACATGACGCTCACTCAGATTTACCATTTGCTGCTGAAAAATTTACACCTTTTGGTCATAGAAATGCCAAGCTTATTGCAAATTTATACGACAAATGTTCCTATGTTATTCACTATATCCATTTAAAAGAATGTCTTAAAAACGGTCTAAAATTGTTAAAAATTCATAGAATTCTATCATTTGAACAAAAAGAATTTTTGAAACCATATATTGAATTGAATACCTCTTTGAGGCAAAAAGCAGAGTCTGAATTTGAAAAAGAATTTTTCAAAAAACAAAATAATGCTATTTTTGGTAAAACCATAGAAAATAAAAGAAAACAAGTAAATGTAAAACTTGTTAATACATGGACAGATAAGAATAATAAGACAAACAGGATTATTGGAGCAGAAAAGTATGTAAGTGCGCCTAACTTTAAATGTTTGTCGATATTTACAGATAATTTGGTAGCAATCCAATTAGAACAAACGAAATTAATTTTGGATAGACCAATTTATGTGGGGTTTACTGTTTTAGAGTTAGCTAAAACACATTTATATAACTTTCACTATTCTATAATGAAACCATTATATAAAGAAAATATTGAACTTTGTTATACTGATACTGATAGCTTACTATATCGCATATATACTGATGATTTTTATTCAGACATGAAAAAGAATATTAAGTTTTTCGATACCAGCAATTTTAGCGATAAAAATGTTTACAATATCCCTCAAGCAAATATGAAAATTCCGGGGTTTTTTAAAGATGAGATGGGTGGAGATGTTATTGTTGAATTTGTTGGCTTACGAGCAAAATTGTATTGTATTGAATCACAAAAAATGTCTATTAAAAAGGCAAAAGGAGTGACAACATCTGTTACCAAAAGGTTGGATATAGATAAATACAAAAATGTGTTATACTACAATCAATCAGTCAGAAAGAATATGTGTGTTATTAGATCTAAAAATCATAATGTATATACCCAAAAAATTAATAAGTTAGTTTTAAATAGTGAAGATGATAAAAGACAAATTTTAAAGAAGCAATTTAAAACGTTGCCGTGGGGGCACTACAGTACAATTTTTTAGTTGTTAATTTGTACTAGATTTTATGTTATTCATTACTGTGCAATTTTGATTGTTCATGTATGCATGCAAATATTGAAATAAATATTTACTACTCATCATCACTGACATTTTATTATTTTACCTTTCAGTTTTTTATTTTTATATTTATCGAGATCAATAACTTGAGTTATAGTGATATCATAGCAGGTGATAATGTTTGCTTACTGACCTTTACGTTTGTTTATATAGACCTTCAATTTCAACATTATATCCTTATCACCTTGGTCAAGAAATGAAAATGCAGTAAGCAAACATTAAGCAAAATTAAAAAAACCTTTACATTTAAGGGAATCGAACCCTTGAAATATTTGAAAAAACTTGATTGTACTACCTAATATTTACATGGAATACGTTAATATTATTAGGTACTTAGTACAATCATAATGTTTTCAATTAATAATTTAAAATTTAAAAAAACAATTTTATTCTTTAAACCACGTTTATTTCATAAATAATGAATTCATGCTACAGCTCCTTACTCTAAAAAACACTATTTTTATAAACAAAAAATATGATGATATTTAAAAATAAGCAAATTACATTTCAACAATAGTTCACATTTATATGGAGTGAGTAATTTTTGACATTATTTTACCTATCAAATTTTCTGTAGCATCCATAACTTCATCGTAATTATCCTTGACTACATACTGTGCACTAACACTAGGAGTATCACCATTTATATTTTCATCTTGTTCTCCTCCATTTAGTCCATAAATATTTATTTTTATTAAATGAAGCCGTCTTCCAGTTGCTTTGCGAATAACATAGGATGTTGATGTAGAAGTCGGGGGTGAAACAGGCTTCAATAGTGATAAACTGCATTTTTTCTTTTTTTTCATCTCCTTACTAGATGCTTGAACTGGTTCTGCTGCTTGTTTTTGAGCTAAATCCTCGCAAAGTCTCTGAAATTCAGTTTCCGCGAACCCGTTTACATCTTGGGCGTAGTAAAAAGGATTTGTTAGATTTTCGTTGGGTAAGATAGGAGTCGACATAATTCTGAAACAAAAAGAAAAATAATTAATAAATAACGGTAAAAAAATACATGCTTTATTAAAAGTCAGCACATTGTTATAAAATAATTATAATAACTTACCAAGTAAAATACTCGATATTTATTATGATAAAATTATGAGCGCGGCTACTGTTTTCTTCGGGAGCTGTAGCAGGAATGAAGCTTTAATAAATAATAATTAATCTAATACTGTCTTGCGATCTAAAACGATGTAATTTGAGCAAAACGAAAACATAATGCTTTAGTGACACAGCATCACATTCCAAGTTTTTCCCGAGAGCTGTAACAGGAATGAACATGCATCGATAGTAAAATCTTATATAATCTTGTATTCTCAAATGGGTAATTTGAGCAAAGTGAAAACAAATCTTTAGTGACACAGCAACGCATTCCGAGTTTACACGTGTATGGTGTCATTTCTTTAAATTGGTTATTAACATTATGTTACATTTTAGTTATAAAATTATATAGAATATAATGTGAAGACTTTATAACAGGATTTTATCTTTTTTAACAGAAAACACAATGAAGTTGATCAAACAACCAGTAACATTGGAAATTAACAATTTAAATATAGAAGCGTCATCAATCCAAAAAAGGCATAGTTTGCTGTTGCCCGATACGATTCGCTGTATAATATGTGGACCGTCAAATTGTGGCAAAACAAACACAATGTTAAGCTTATTACTACATCAAAATGGTCTCAAGTTTCAAAATGTTTACCTATATTCTAAAACAACATTTCAACCAAAATATTGTTTTTTGAATAAAGTTTTAAGCATGGTTCCAGCTGTTAAGCTCTTTACCTTCAAAGATGATAAAGAGGTTATTCCTCCTACTGAAGCCTTGAAAAATTCTGTATTTATTTTTGATGATGTTACTTGCGAGAACCAAGTAAATATCCGAGATTATTTTTCAATGGGTAGACATAAGAACATCGACTGTTTTTATTTGACTCAAACATATTCTAAGATACCAAAACAATTAATTCGAGATAACGTAAATTTTTTAATAATTTTTAAACAAGATGATATAAATTTGAAACACATCTATAACGAACATGTCAATTCTGACATGACTTGGTCAGACTTCAAAAAATTATGTTCAGATATATGGAAAGATCCATACACATGTTTAATAATTAACAAAGATTGTGAATTAAACAACGGTAGATATAGAAAATCTTTCGACGTTTTTGTAAAATTTTGAATGAAATTATTTAAACAGATTGTAATTTAAAATTAGTTTCATTTTAATTTTTACTACATAGTTCAATGGTTGTGTAAAATAATTAAAAAAAAGAAATGGAAACAAGTTTGAAAAAAGAGTTAATTAAATCAGTAAAGGCTATTAAAAGTAAAGTAAAAAGATTACGTGATGAAGATGAAGAGTTAGAACTGAGGCGGAAAAAAATATTTAAACCACTGTCTGATCCTTTGAAAGCAATTGTTACACTAAGTAAATATGCTACAAACAAATCTTATCACGAAACTAATTGTAACAACGCAAGTGTTGGAAATAATCAATCGCCTGAAATTACAAATATAAACTCAAAACAAGATGGTGATATTGAAATTACTTACAACGATAATAACTTTGAAGAAAATCCGAAAAACAAGAGGAAATGTCTGAACCTTTGGAATTTCTAAATGATGAAGTCAACATTTCCGAAACACTGGCAGACAATGATCTGTTTGGCGAGCAAAGCAATGTATCTATACCATTTGGTATACGTCGCATTAACAAAAAATTGATGATAGGAAATACCCCCGTCAAATTTTCAACTGTAGATGATATGTCTTCAAACAAATTAACGTTTATTACTATTGATGATAAAAGTTATGAACTAACTGCTGGTTTAATAGAACTTTTATTGAGAAATAAACCAAACTTGAATAAAGTAACTGAAAGTGATAAAATCACATATAAAGATATCTTAATTAGTACTAGTGCTCATAAAAGAGATTACAATCCTGCTAATCAAATTAAAGGTGACAAAGGAAAAAAATATTCTCAAATCATCAAACCATTATTTTATGAAAAGGATATGTGTGAAACAAACAAATTAAAGTACGGTGGTAGGCTACCAGTTTTAAAGAAATACAAAACTGATACTGATCTCATCTATTGGGATGATCCTAATGAGTTAATTGAAAGATTAAGATTGATTATTGCGTCCAGAGACGCTGGCAACACTAATCATGATAATGAAATTCTTTCGATTATTGAAGAGTTAAAAGAAGCGGGTATAATAAAAGAATAAAAGAAAGCACATTTATGGAGCGTGTTCAGTATTGATAAGCAGGTTGAACATGAAAGTTGATAAGTTTGGACATCATGTTAATAAGATGCGAAGAATGAAAGGAGTGTTATTAGAATGCGCTTTGAAGTGTACAAACAATAATTTGGATGCTCAGCATAAAAGAGTAAAAAATCTTGCGCAACCGGTAGATTCTAACGATTGTGTCACAAAAGAATACGTTGATGTTTTGGCAGACAATCTTTCAAAAAAAATATCATCAATTAATCAGTTTATTACAGAAATAAATATTAAAGTAAGTAATTTGATCGAAATCACCGAGGCTAGTAAAGTAAAACATGAGCAAAAACAGCGTCGTAAATGAAATACATAAAAATGCAAGAGTAAACTTTCCTCGTCGACATGTTGTCATGAGAGATATAGACGATTTATGGCAAGCTGACTTGATTGATATGAAATCTCTTTCGAAACAAAATTCAGGTTATAAATATATTTTAGTTATAATTGATACATTCTCAAAATATGCTTGGGCATTTCCACTAAAGTTTAAAAATAAAGACCAGGTCTCTAAAGCGTTTGAATCTATATTAAAGAAAGGACGTATTCCAAAAAACCTTCAAACTGATTTTGGAACTGAGTTTTACAACGAAAATTTTAAAACGATAGTCAAAAAATTTAACATCAATCATTATTCTACATATTCCACTAAAAAAGCTTCTATAGTTGAAAGACTTATAAGAACTTTAAAAAATAAAATGTATAAACAATTCAGTTTCCAAGGAAACTACACTTGGATTAAAGGTGTGCTAGAAGAAATAGTTGAAAATTATAACACCTCTAAACACAGAACGATCGGTTTATCTCCTAACGAAGTTAATGAAAATAATAAGAAACTTATACTTCAAAGATTTAATGTAGGAAAACAGTTAAAAATCCTTAAGAAGAGAAATTTAAAAGTTGGAGATTTTGTGCGGATTAGTAAGTATAAAGGTGTTTTTGAAAAAGGTTACACTCCTAATTGGTCCACCGAAATATTCCGTATTAAAAAAGTACAGAAAACGAATCCTGTTACTTACCTTATAGAAGATGCTAAACATCAGCCAATTTTGGGCTCATTTTATGCAGAAGAACTTCAAAAAACAGAAAATCCTAATGTCTATCTTATTGAAAAAGTTTTAAAAAGAAAAGGAAACAAGATATTTGTAAAGTGGTTAGGATTTCCATCGAGTGAAAATAGTTGGATAGATAGAACGAATATTTTATAACTAACCAGTTCCCAATTTATTTATTGTTATTTAAGTGATAGTATAGTTATTTTACATTCATTGTAATAAAAGTAATGAAAGAGAGCAGTATTCTCAATTGGTTTATAAATCATTTACCATTTGAACTTCATCTACCTGGATATAATTACTGTGGTGCTGGTACAAAATTGTATAAAAGGCTTGCACGGGGAGATCAAGGTGTAAATAAATTGGATGAATATTGTAAACAACACGATATTGCATACGACTTGTCAACTTCATTAAGTGATCGTCATAAGGCTGATAAAATATTGATGAAAAGGGCTAAGCAACGTGCTTTAGCATCTGATGCAACTTTGGGAGAAAAGATAGCAGCAAATTTAGTTAATAAAGCTATGATAGCTAAATTGTATACCGGGTCGGGACTGACTAGTAAAGCCAACAATTCTAAAACAGTGTCGCCAAAAAAATCCGCTTCAGGCACTGGTTTGAAAAAACACTTTAAACATGTTGTTGCTCATGCAAAAAAGCATGTGCAAAAAATGAAACCCAAATGTAAGAAAATGGCTATAGAATTAGCCATAGCAGCGGCTAAAGAATTGACTAAAGACTCGTCAATAAAACTTCCTCGAATTATACCAATTCCAAAAACTGGTGGAGTACTTCCTTTGATACCTATTTTTGCCGGATTATCTGCTGCGGGTAGCTTAGCTGGTGGTGCTGCAGGAATCGCTAAAGTTATAAATGATTTGAAAGACGCTAAAAAACGTTTTACAGAATTAAAGAGGCATCATGAAAAAATGGAAACCCTCCATATAGGCAAAGGTTTACATATCAAACCGCATAGAGGTAGTTTAGGAATTTACATTTCAAATGAAAAAAACTAAGAGAAAGGCTACCCAAACGAGCGCTCACCAATATCGACATCATCAACCATTCGCAAGACATTCCTTACTTTCGAGGGGTGTTTATGAGAGATGAGATGCCAAAACATCCTTTTCGAAAAGAATGTGGTATAGTTAATTTGGATAGCTCCAATAATCCTGGCTCTCATTGGGTAGCCTATGCAAAAGTAAATAATGAAATTCAATACTTTGACAGCTATGGAAATTTAAAACCACCTAAAGAGTTAATTCAATATTTAGGAACTGGTATGAGTTATAATTACAAAAATTTTCAAGGTAGTCATCCTTATAACTGCGGTCATCTATGTATAAAGTTTTTAAGAAGTTTTTGGAATACACAAAATAAAATGTATAAATAGTTCAGTAAAATCAGTAAATTTTTAGTTTACGATCATGTCTGTAACAATCACTATTACCGGGCACAAATCTGTGTTGGAATCATTTTTTCAACCTCCTCTTATTCTCGATGGTGAATATGAATGCGGTTTATTATATTTTTCTGCTCTGAACTCAATACCAAACATAAATCATAGCAATAACATATTTGCATATGGTGATGAATGTAAATATTTAAAAATTCCATATGGTACTTATGATTTATATGACATAAGAGAATATCTTGCGAGTAAGTTAGACAACTGTGAAATTGAAATAAAACCAAATAATAATACTTTAACATGCTCGCTTTTTTGTTCCAAAACTGTACATTTTGACGTAGAAAACAGTTTAGGACGCTTACTTGGTTTCCCAAATGTAAAACTTGAAGCAAATAAATGGCATGAGTCTGTTAATCCAGTTAACATTCTTCCCTTGTCTGTCATCAGGATCGAATGTGATCTTATATTCGGATCATTTAATAATGGGTTTGCATCACATATTATTCATGAATTTATTCCTAACGTTCCTCCAGGATATCGATATATAGAAATTCCAAAAAATATTATTTATCTTCCTGTTAATAAGAGTAATATATCATCCATAACTGTTAAAATCATTGACGAAAACGGTAACAATATTGATTTTAGAGAAGAAAATATCCAACTGAGACTTCATTTACGTAGAGCAAAATGATAGTGTTTAATAAAACACTTGGATATGAGGTGAAAAGAATCAATCATTTGCCTGCTACTAAAGCGCGTACACGTATTAAAGCAAATCGTAATATTGTAACAAAAAGAAACAAAGATTTTCTCCGATCACTCGGATTCAAAGTATGAATATTCTAAATATTAATAACACCCCAGTATTCGATAATTCTATCGAAAGTTATGAGATCCACACGTACAATCCATACAATAACAGCTTTAAAGAAAATGATGAAATTCGCATTCCAATACATCAGCAAGACATATACATATTACCATGTAATAGTTCAATTTATGTTGAAGGCTTTGCCACAGTGACTGGAAAAGATCAATCGGGGAAAGAAATAAAGAAACCTGTAAATTTTACTAATAACCCTGTTATGTTTCTATTTCAAGACATTAGGTATGAAATGAACGGTATTGAAATAGATCGCGTAAGAAACCCTGGAATAACCACAACATTAAAATCATACATATCGATGAATGAGGGGGATAGCAAAGTCGCAGCATTGTGGGGTTGGCAAATGGATGGTTTTAAAATGACAGAGGGATATTTTAATGCTGTTATACCATTGAATAAAATAATGGGATTTGCCGAGGATTATAATAAAATTATTATAAACTGTAAACATGAACTTATTCTGAATAGAAGTAATAGTAATTTAAATAGTGTAACAATTCACAAGGATGATAATATACATATAGAAGTACGAACAATTCAGTGGCGTGTGCCGCATATAAAAGTTTCGGATCGTGAAAGACTCTCACTACTTAAGTATTTAGAAAAAGACAAACCTATTCAAATAGCATTCAGAAATTGGGATTTATATGAATATCCTTTACTTCCTAAAACTACAAAACATTCGTGGTCAATTAAAACTACTTCTCAACTTGAAAAGCCTCGATATGTTATTTTTGGTCTACAAACTAATAGGAAAAACAGTAAGACTAATGATAGTTCTATATTTGATCATTGCAAATTAACAAATGTAACACTGTTTTTAAATTCACAATATTACCCATACGATTCACTTAATTTGAAATTTGATGAAAATAAATACAGTATATTATACGAAATGTACACTCAATTTCGTCAGTCTTATTATAATCTTCCTGTTGACCCGTTGTTTGATCTGATCACATTTAAAGAAAAGGCACCACTGTTTGTAATTGACTGTTCAAGACAAAACGAGAATTTAAAGACAGGACCTGTAGACGTACGTTTGGAAATTGAAAGTTCGCAAGAAATCCCGGATAAAACATCAGCATATTGTCTTATAATAAACGATCGCCTCTTTGAATATAAACCCTTAAGTAATATTGTCCGCAAGTTGTCATGAATGTCATCATTGATGTACAAGGATTCAAGACGGATTCCAATGAGTTTATAGTAAAAGAAATAGCTATATTATGTAATAACCATATCCAGACTTATTTAATCAAGCCACCATACCCATTTTATAATTTAACGAAAACGGAAAGAAAACAAGTTTGTTGGATAGAAAGAAACAGAGGAATACATTGGAAAGAAGGTTTTATTTCATACTTAAACTACAAAGGATATGTAAACATGAATAATTATTTAAATAATAAACGTGTTTATGCTAAAGGTGTAGAAAAAGTGCAGTGGATATCGAAAATGTTTGGTTGCGATAGTGTTTATAATTTGGAAGATAAATCTTGCCCTAGCTTATTAAGTTTGTATGAACAATACGAAACGAATAGTGATGTGTTTAGTTGTTTATACCATCCTTCAATATGTGCATTAAAAAACGTGCTTGTTTTAAGAAAATGGTGTCTCGATAATAAAATTTTCTAATAAATATATATCTAGTAGTTTTTATTTACTTTCCTTTTGTTAAGGGTTGATTAGTAATATAAGTATGACTAGCAAAGTATAGTCAATATTTTTATTAGTTGTTGATTAATACGACTTTAGTTTATTCATGTACATGGTCTAAGAAAGTCATTCCTTTTCAAAAACTCAAAGTAATCATCATAATTATAAACAAATAAAAATGATATTAAAAGTTAATGATTTAGTTGACGTTGTTATTGTAAAATGGAATTTGTGTGGGCTGCATCATGTACATATATTAAACTATAAGGAATACGATGGTATTCTGATATCAACGATCTCAAAGAAATCCAACATTTATTATAAAGGTCTTAAAGTTTCCGCACGCGTATTAAGAATAAATAATAAGTATGTTGACTTGATACCATCAGCTGATTAATGTGTAACTAAAACCGTCTGATTTTCATAAATAACCTTATAAAGCTGAGTCATTAGGATTTATCTGAAATTGACACATTAAAAGTAATTTGTTGAACGATTTAAAAAACCATTACTTATATAAATCCAAATAATTCTAAAATGAGATGTCAATAGTGATAAGTAGGCTATCCAAGAATAATATCACCATTGAATCATCTTCGAGGAGTTTGTGACAACCTGATCATTCTCTTGTTACTGATTATATTTAACATCGATCGTGAAATTGGAAGTTGTAGCTCACGTCTATACGATGCGCGGCGCGGCGCAGCTACACCGCTAGACGCGCCGCGCTTTATCTAGAGACGTGAGCTACAACTCCCAATTTTACCCTACTTATCACACTGAGCAATTTTTTTGTAAAATCAATATAATTAAAACACATAAAACACCATAAAATAGACTTACCAGAGCAAAGAATATACTACTCTCTTACGAGAGAAGAAGCGTAACTCCCTACAAAAGTTTTGCGACATACACCGATACTACTAGCGCCATTATTTCCGCACGGAATAATATGGAACTAGCAGTGGCGGGACTTTTAATTGCAGATTTAATACTTTAATTTAATTTCATAGTTCCTTTGAAATTTAAAAAGAAATTAAGTTTAATTATTTTTACTTCAAAGATGTATTAAACTTAATTTCTTTTTAAATTTCAAAGGAACAGGATTACATCGCTTTAAAGAGATTTTTATGACAAAATGAGAATTTCGTCATTAAAATCGCAACTTTTTAGCTTTCTTGTTTGAAATTATAGCTTGGGATCTAAAAATTTGGTAATGTGAAAATAAAAGAATACAATTTGCTTATAAATTATTTATTTTTCGCTGTTTTTTCCTCACCAAACTCTCTATTTTTCAATACTAGATGTCTTTTAGTGCATATATAAAATGTGGACATCATAATATGTTTTTTGTTATTTTCAAAATGTTCTGGACAATTTCTTAAAAAGTCAAAATCCACTTTCAATAGAAACAGACATTATGGTCTTTTTAATATTTATTATCCATGCCTCTTTATTTAAAATTGTGTTCACTATTGAAGCACAAACTTCGACACAATGCACAAAGTTATTGCTTACATATTTTAGGCTGTTGTGCATTGTGTCATATTCTTTGAAAGAGGTGAACAAATGAATGGGCTCATTTGATGTGGTTTCATTTAAAAAAAATTGTTTGCAATTATTGCAATCACTTTTCAATTTTTTATAAATGAAACCACATACATAAGCACATGCTTGAGCCTCAGCAGATGCCTGCTCTATAGCTTCGGTTGCATCCATAATAAGTGGTTCTAAATCAATATTTATTTCACTGTCACAAATATCAACTGATGGCTGTTCTGTGGACAGCAAAAAGTTTTTTAAATTATCAGTAAGAATAGATGTATCCTCTTCACAATTTTGTTTTGAGCTTGTATATCGTAAATTATTGAGGATGGCTGTTTTGATTCCAGAAATAAACTGTTCTATCGTTGGGTTATTGTTAGAACCACAGTGATAACGAATGCAACCAAAACAGTTTTCAAGTGGATCCTGATTAAGGCGTCGTGTGGAAAGAGAGTTTATTCCTAAGCGCTGCAAATTTTTCCACAGCCTTTCCACAGCATTCATGGTTCGTATCCACCCCATTTGGGAGGGTGGAGGTGAACTTGAGCCTGTAAAATTTAACTCAGAGATTAATTTTCTCATTTTTTTTTTTAAAAGTCTATGTGGATTGAACAATTTGTCATATTTGTGGAGGTTTTCTTCCCTCTCCGTAAATCTGGAGTATTCGCATTAAGAGCATCGAATAATTGGTCAAAATTGTCCAAGAGCGTAACTGTGGCTTGTGCTTCAGCTGGAAGTTCATCTGAAATCAAATAATTAAAATTCAAACATCTTTTTTCATATAGGCTGAATTGTGGATCTTACGATAAGTCACAACTCAATCACTGGTACAGAAAACAGATACTACTGCAATGAGATTACGAAAAATTCTACAATGATATTCTTACTTAATTGACCGAGTGAAGCGAGGTCTCTGAGTCTACTTGAGTGAATTTGCATTTGTCAATACAAGCAAATGCGAAGTGAAATATTTTTTGTGGCTTTACATAGGCTTGTGGTATATCGTTTTAAAGAGGATTTTAGAAGAGGAAACAGAGTACAAAAATATTATTTTTTCATTTTTTCTCTTAAAATTGACAAAAGTCTTTCTCAGTCGAAATTTTCAGGGGCTTTCAAAGTCGAAATTTTATTTGGTTTTATCTTAAAACCCCTCAACTTTAAAACCTCAAAATTACACATTGTTTGACTTATATAGTGTACTTGAACAACAAATACTAACATTACAATAACATAACAGACACAAAATTATTTAATTTTTTATGGGCCTTCACGTATCGTATTTTCAATTCACAGTGATGTTAATAGATGGCGCTCTCATTTACTATTGTAAAAACAGTTTAACATCAACTATTATTATTTTGTATAAAAAGTACTTTCTAATATATTGAATAATTATGGGATACCGTTACCGCGAGGTCTCAGTTCACGGTGAAACACTAGTAATAACAATCAGACCCTTTTTTAATAATAAAAAATAAATATTAGGTTTTCAGTATCAGTCAATTTATTCAGTAATTAAGAAGTTATAAAGGCTCTGACAGACGGACGGACGGACGGACGTCCGTCGAACGCGGAGTTGTCACTGCGAAAAATGGCAGTGACTTGTTTAGCATGGCAACCGAGTAAACTTTGTTTGACGCGAAATGTAGCCACAATAGTGTTTAATATTTTTGTGGTGCGATATTCAAATTGTGACAGAGGACTGTTCAAAAATGTATCGGACAAAATTCAAACACTAGTTTTTAGTACAAAAAAATTATCTAAAATTATAATTGTTTTTTGTTCACATGCGTTCAATATTCTTTATGTTCATAGAGTAATAAGATTTTACATTTTTAAATACAACTAATAAAAACCGAACCGAATCATACTCGATCCAGAATTAGGACATAACAGAGGACTGTTTTTAGTGGCTTTTAAACCGAATTTATGAAATGATTATGATTTTAAATATTGATTAAGCTTGGCTCCTTAAATAACAGGTTATATATTATGTGTTTCAATAAATAAAACTATGCATTAATATAGCAAAAAAAAAAAAAAAAGCTTGGACCAAGATTTTCCTGTTAGTAGAGAAAGGCCCACTGTACATTTATACTCGTAATATTAGTATGGAAGTATGGATAAAATCTACTGTATGGACATCAGTACAGTATTAAAGTAGTGGTTCCGTGGAGACCATCATATCAATATTTGTATTGCATTTAAGACTTTGGCCATAATTAAGGCAATGTTAGCAAAGAATAAGTAAAATAGTTACTAAACACAGGACAGATAATTTTGTACTAACTCACCACGAATTATTATTGTACTTTGAGTGGATACTGTTGAATCTTCTGAATGTTGAACTCTGTTGAACTGAAGTTGGTTGTAAAGCATAATAAAATTGTGATCACTGAAATCGTGTTCAGCTGAAAATACGTAAACGTACGTTGAATAGCGAATTTCCGAAAATCACATAAGAAGTGTCACCCCACTGTTCACCATCGCGGTATACATATTTCATATTAGCTGTAATCGATGATTAATTGATTGCATGTTTTTATATAAATTGTCTTTATTACGTTTTGTCTCATTTTTTGCAAACGGGGGAAAATCTTCATAAATACCCACGAATTTACAACCGATAGATGCCTACTGCTGGACACATATCTCTGGCAGGAACTTCCACTTCCGCTGTCTCTGTGGCGTGCAGCTCATAGAGGAATAAAAGTACTGCCTATCCTAGTTCTAATAAATCAACACTTATTTTCCATTATGACCTGCCAGAAAATAAGTTCATACCTTAATGCTTACCCTGGCTTTAAACCCTGTGCACGCCACAGGGCTGTCTGTAGGGTTGCCACCTTTTTTTTTTTGCAGTGAAAGTACATTGGTTATTTTTTTTTTTTTTTTTTAAAAAAAAGAATATTAGCCATGTTAAATGACTAATATTCCCCTTTCCTCTCCAACTAAGCGTCAGGCTTGTGCTAGGAGTAGGTACGACAATAGTGCAACGGGCGGGGTTTGAACCGTCGACCTTTCGGTTTTCAGTCCACTCCTTTACCGGTTGAGCTATTGAGGCTCTGATATTATAGGTAAGAAAAAAAAGTACATAGTACCAAAATAAAGTATAATTTATTTTTCTTTATTATTATGGTTAAAAACATATTTTTTATTGCTTTTTGCAATTTGTATCAAATTAACATCTTTACTAAACAATTGCACAGCATCTTTACATTCTAAAGGAGATCATTCTAGCTCCATACATTTTTGGGCCTTTTCTGAAAGTGCCGGCCAACGAAAAAAAATGGTACGGATCGTTAGAACTAGCCATTTGGAGTAATAGTTAATATGGCAGAAAAGTTGTAGGATTGTTCTGAACCAAGATATACAGGGTCGAAGATTCGTCATTTTCATACATTTTATTGATTCCTAAAAGTGCCGGGAAACATAAAATAATGTTAGATATTGCTAGAACTAATGATTTGAAGCAATTGTCATTATGACGCGAAGGCTGTGGGGCCATTATATGTCGTGTTATACAAGGTATACAAAAAATGAAAATACTTTGTATAATTAATTGTAACCGATTTTATGATTTTGTTACTGTTTTGATTGTTTTATACGAATATGAATACACGTACAATTATTTTGACTCCCACGAAGTGCTGGATCAGCTGCAATGTGGACAAAATTCGTTTATACATACCTGGATTGTATGCGGCCTTGTAATACTAGGTGATCTCATCCAGCCATCTCCCAAACTTCTGCCACTGGGAATTGGGATATCTCCGGCGAGCTCTGTGATGAATGCACCATTTGGTTATACGTACTATTCACCATAGTAACTACGGGCTTGCTTCAGTCGATAGCTGCCCAAAGCAACCTGCGTCAATTCTTCTGTGAATCTAGGAAAGTCATTGAATGGAGGATGTTGGCTTCCATAGCCTGGAAATGAGCTCTCCTTCTATTATAATTACATATTGTTTGTGATAACAAGTTCTGCTGAACTGTTTTGCTCACTGACCGTTCATGGATTACGTCAAGAAAATCACGTGCATGCACGTTGTTGTCTATCAGAACATGATAGCCGTTCAGCAATGCTGACAAAATCCTGAAATAATCGATCATGTTACTTAATGTCCGGTTACAAATCCTGAATAACCCTGAGTAAACAAAAATCTCTTCCAAAGCGGTCGTTAATCATTTACATTATCCAGCAGCAAATGGTAAAAAGTCTAGATTTATTGGCATGGTCAGTAGTTAGCTGGGTTTTTTACTGATGTTTTGTTACTGGCATTTGTGCCACATAACCGCACACCTCAAGAAAGAAAGATTACCTCAAGATTGTTTATGGTATCTCTAAAACCATGGACTAAGATAAAAATCCAGTAAAAATCTTCTATATCATTTAAGGTATCATTTAAAAGTTGCTGCAGCGTGTAGATTATTGTTCCATCGCAACAAATATAAAGGCTTTTAGTGGTTTCGGAACTTGTGGTTAGGGTATGATTTTCACTGGAAAAAGTAATTAGTGCTTTTCTGAAGATATATGTACATGCCTGTATCTGTCTGTACATGCCCTTTATAGATAGCCTTTCTTTCTTGAGGCATGCGGTTATGTGACACAAATGCTAGAAACAAAACATTTAAATGAAACCCAGCTAATTACTGACCAAACCAATAAATCTAAGCTTGTTAACATTTGCCGCTGGATGGTGGAAGTGATGAACAATTGCTTTAAAAGAGATTTTCGTTTGCTCAGGATTGATCAGAGTGACCGGGCATTAAGTAACGTGATCGATTATTTCAGGATCGCGGTAACATCGCTAAACAGCTATCATGTTCTGATAGACAATAACGTGTACTACAGACGTGATTTCCTTGACAAAATCCATGAACTGGTCAATGCGCAAAACAGTTTAGCAGAACTTGTTATCACACACAATAATTATAATAGAAGAAGAGCTCATTTCAAGGCTATGGAAGCCGACATCCTCCGTTCAATGACTTTCCTAGATTCACAGAAGAATCGACGCAGGTTGCTTTGGGCAGCTATCGACTGAAGAAGGCCCGTAGTTACTATGGTGAACAGTAATTATAACCAAATGGTGCATTCATCACAGAGCTCGCCGGAGATATCCCAATTCCCAGTGGCAGAAGTTTGGGAGATGGCTGGATGAGATCACCTAGTATTACAAGGCCGCATACAATCCAGGTATGTATAAACGAATTTTGTCCACATTGCAGCTGATCCAGCACTTCGTGGGAGTCAAAATAATTGTACGTGTATTCAAATTCGTCTAAAACAATCAGAACAGTAACAAAATCATAAAATCGGTTACAATTAATTATACAAAGTATTTTCATTTTTTGTATACCTTGTATAACACGACATATAATGGCCCCACAGCCTTCGCGTCATAATGACAATTGCTTCAAATCATTAGTTCTAGCAGTAACTAACATTATTTTATGTTTCCCAGCACTTTTAGAAATCAATAAAATGTATGAAAATGACGAATCTTCGACCCTGTATATCTTGGTTCAGAACAATCCTACAACTTTTCTGCCATATTAACTATTACTCCAAATGGCTAGTTCTAACGATCCGTACCATTTTTTTTCGTTGGCCGGCACTTTCAGAAAAGGCCCAAAAATAATGATCTCCTTTAAATTAAAATAAATGAGTAATTCATTTTTATCAAATTCAGAGACCGCTTTGTTTCTTTCGTCTCGCCATTTACTATTCATCACAGGAAAAACTCTTTCTGTGAATGCTGACGTGGCGGGAATAGACAATAAAAATGAAATTACTTTATACAAGTTTAAAAAATTATCATTACTCTTATTAAATATCTGCTGCCATTTTTGTGCAGGTGATAGTTCTGTAAAATCCTTCAAAGTACATAATTGATCATAAATTTGGTTTAATAAAATGATTTCTCCATAAAGATCATCCATATCCACATTTCATCCATATCCACATTAAGTTTTTGCAGATTTAAATTTTCAATTAAGTATGTTAACAATATTGTCAAATTCTATATTACTCTTTAAATTTATATTACCAAGTGTAAATAACCAGTTTGTGCTATTAAAATCGAACCATTTATTCAGGTACACTAAGGATTCGTCAATAAATAATAAAAAAAATCTCTTGAATTTTTCTAGTCAGTTCCGGTGAAGATAACAGTTTAATTTTTTTTTTAAACCAGGACGTTCCCTGCGACTGTTTGAAGAGCCACCTAGTGGACTGCCAACACTTGAGCTTTACTTTGCGAGGTCACTTTGGTACCCCCAAGTCGATAATCATTTTTATTTATTTAATTAATATTTAAAGACTTAATAAAAAGTGAACATTTTACACCAAACTTTGTAGACCAAAGCACCCGTGGTCTTAGTCACAGACCGTAGTCTGTGCTAGGGCTGACAAAAATCATCAGCCTTAAAAGACCAATTTATTTATAACCACTGTTTACCGCTGCAGAAACCTATAATCCAATTTATTTTAAGATTTAACAAAATCGAAGGTTGTATAAAGGTTAAACCTATACTTGCATTTTTTCTTTTTTCTTTTATTAAGTGTACTTTTTTCTTTAGTTAAAAGGAATTTAATTAAATCATCAGGAATCATGCTTGAGAAGTGCTACTTCCTCAAAGTGCATCTCGAGCATGATTTAACGCCATTCGCTCTAATGGCGTTAAATTTTGTTCCAGAGCAATAAAATGCCCCTCCATTCACTACCAGCTGGCTGGAACGAAGAAGGTGCAGCAGGCGTTAGCAGCACCTGGAGTTCTGGAGAAGTTCATGGGTGCTGGAGCGGCGACCGGGAGGGTCAGGGACATCTTCACAGGCCTTTACTCTCTTGACTTTGATGAGAACGGAGAACGGGCTGTGGATATGGCTTTGGCGGATGCTGAGAGGTGAGTTGTTTTTTTTGTTCGATAACTAGTGGATGCCCGCGACTTCGTCCGCGTGCAAGTGATCGTTTTACGACTCGTGGATCCGTCAGAGGAATCGAGCTGTAGAGGAATAAAGTTACTTATGCTTGTCTTATGTTTTTCGATTCTAGGTAGGTTACGGGAAGTACCGTATAGGTTTTCTTGACAGACACGACAGACGGACTGACTGACAGACATAACAAAGTGATTCTATAAGGGTTCCGTTTTTCCTTTTGAGGTACGGAACCCTAAAAAGCGGCTAACCCCAAAAAGTTTTTGAGTTGTCTACAAACATTTTTGGAAAAAATATGCTACGTAGGATCAAGGGTATTTAGTTCACAGTAATATCAGTTTTTCAAAATTTCAAAGTTCTTTGGTGATAACTCAACTACTTTTTAGAGTTAGCGGCTTTTTAGCAAAAGAACAGCTCAATTATTACTTTTTTGTTTTCAGATTTGTACTGAAGCCTCAGCGTGAAGGCGGGGGCAACAATCTGTACGGGTCCGACGTGCGCGAGGCGTTACTGCGCATGCGACATAGTCGGGAAAGAGCTGCCTACATCCTCATGGAGAGGATATTACCGCCTCTGGTGAGTTATATTCTCCTAGAACTTTGAGTACTTAGCTCATGGACTCATGTATATTGAGGTCTCAAAGTGCCAAAGTAGTGACCCCGCATCGGAAGACCTCAAATCAGGATATCAAGGAGTTCCCATGAGATTTTTAGAAAACCTGTATCCACGCGAATGAAGTCGCGGGCATCAGGTTAATAAACAGTTCTACTAAGATTGTTTCATAGAACATTTTCCGACTTCCAAATTTTTTTATTAGATGAGCTATTATTATTAACAAGTAAATAATCAATTTCCCAGGTGGCCGGGTACGTGGTCCGGCCCGGAGCGGCGGTGCCGCCTCCACTCACGGACTTAGTATCAGAGTTGGGCATCTTTGGAGTCATTATCGGGTAAGCTTTCATTGACTAGATGACTGGCTGACTTTATTTTGGTTGATTAGCGCTTATTATTGTGCGACAAGGATCTTTTGGCGCGTGGCCAAAATCGGAACTAACACCGCCATCTTGGTCGGTCCGCCGATTGGTCCAACCCGCATCGGTGTGATAGCGGCAGTGGCAGCTTTACTTGGATTAGTTTTTTAAATTGTTAGCTCCATTTTTATTTATTTTTTATTTTTAGGGTTCCGTACCTCAAAAGGAAAAACGGAACCCTTATAGAATCACTTTGTTGTCTGTCTGTCTGTCTGTCTGTCTGTCCGTCCGTCGTGTCTGTCAAGAAAACCTATAGAGTGCTTCCCGTTGACCTAGAACCATGAAATTTTGCAGGTAGGTAGGTCTTATAGCACAAGTAAAGGAACAAATCTGAAAACCGTGAATTTGTCGTTACATTATTAAAAAAAAAAATTAAATGTGTTTCAATTTTCAAAGTGAGATTACCAAGCGGGGTATCATATGAAAGGGCTTCGCCGGTACATTCTAAAACCGATTTTATTTATTTTTATATATAATAGTTTTTGATTTGTCGTGCAATGTTGAAAAAAATGTCCAAGCACGGAGCCCTCAGTGCGCGAGTCTGACTCGCACTTGGCTGGTTTTTTATTTTATTGCATTATTTTAATTTACCTATTGTACAATAGCTGCATATTGTTTTTTTGTTTTGTAATTTTACTGCCTGAAATAAAAAAAACATTTATTTATTATTTATTTATAAAATACGGACGGAATTGTATGGAAAAGGCTAATCCATATACATCGATATATGGATTAGCCTTTTCCATACAATTCCGTCCGCAAAAATACGCTTGAATCTTACGTCATCGTCATTGACAAAGTCAAGAGACTTTTGCAATTTCTCTTGACTTTTTGAGCGCGTTTTTTATCTTCGAAGGGCCCATCCATATACATCGATGATAAAATAACAATATATTTTCTCTAACCACCCAGTACGAAGGACAAGATCTACTGCAACCGCCAAGCGGGCCACATGCTGCGCACCAAACTCGCGGACGCGAACGAGGGCGGCGTGGCCGCGGGGCTCGGCGCGCTCGACTCGCCCTACCTCCTCGACCTGTAGCACACACCCACCCCACCACACCACAGATAATACACTAATCTATACTCTATCCGCTGAAACAAGTTAGTATAGCACTCTCTCGGGACTTCGTCTGTGTTGGTGTTGGCTGGCGGGCGTGCTCTGCCTTTTTGGAGTGTTTTTTTTTTTGTTAAAACTGACTGGAAAGCGCTCTAAGGGGGTGCCGTGCGTATGTCGGCGAGCGCCGGCACAGACGGGGTCCATACTTGTATAGTTTAACTAACTTGTTACAAATAACTACAAACTTGACATTGGCTAATCATTGTAAAGCCAGACGAGAGAGGGAGAGAGGAGCACTCTCTCTGTTACGTCATCCCATACAAATGATAAGAGACAAAAATCTCAGTGGGCGTTTACATTTCACCCATTGGATGAGGAAGGCGGAGGAGGTGTGTGGTGGCGAGCTCTTGGGAAGGCTTATGAGCAGCAGTGGACGAAAACAGGCTGATTGATTGATATATTGATACATCCATCCATTCCATCAGCCTGTATTCGTCCACTGCTGGGCATAGGCCTTTCCAAGAGCGCGCCACCAAATACGGTCCTCCGCCTTCCTCATCCACCCGCTCCCCGCCAGGTAATCGGTCCAGCGGGCTAGAGACACCGACCAATCACAAAAGTGTTTCCAAAATACATTCAAAATTAAATTCGAAAATGTTTTCAAAAAACATTCCAATTCCAATTAGAAAAACGTCCGAGATTCAAATAGAAAATTTAGTTTCGTTTGTAATTGGTTGGTGGCTCAAAATGGTTAGCGCTCACTGAGATTTTTCTCTCTATCATTTGTATAAAATTACGTAACAGAGAGAGCTTTATACTAACTTCTTTCTGCGGATAGAGTATAATACCTACACTACACTAACGTTGATAGTATAGTACTACCACTTTTATAAGTCGCAATAACTAACGGCGAAATGCGTTTGCGCAGAAATACGCAATAACGCCGACTAAACCGAATTTACACCAATAAAATACAGACATTGCTTGACGTTAAGAGGGCTCTCTCCGTCACTCGCTTCATACAATCGTAGTTCCAATTTCATTTGAACATTAAGCAACCAAACTCCATGAAATTTTGCAGACATATTCTAGACACTAATATCTATGTCTGTGGTTTTCCAGATTTTTGTTAAAATATTCGGTTTCAAAGTTACGCGGTCTTAAAAATTTACATACAAATCTTTGAGCCCCTGTAATTTTAAAACTACATATTTTTAGAAAAATCTAAAACACCACAGACACAGATATTAGTTTCTAGAATATGTCTGCAAAATTTCATGGACTTTGGTTGCTTAATATTCAAATGAAATTGGAACTACGATTGTATGAAGCGAGTGGAAGCAAGTGACGGAGAGAGCCCTGTTAAGATTTTAAACACGAGAACAACAGAGACTATTGCTATCTCGCTCACGATTCGCGCGTAGGCGACAACCAATAGCGGACGGATGATTGGCTGAGATATTTTCACGCCATTCAAAAATAAGATTACTGCGCAGGTACATCGGCGTAACTTACAAAAGTGGTAGTACTATATTCGAGTTATGGTTATGGGGCTACTATTAATGTTTTTTTTTTTTAATATTTTGATAATGATATTAATTTAGTATAAATTAAGAATCCAGAGTCTTACAGAAGGCTCAGAATTTATTTAGAGTTAAAACGAGACAAGTTTGTCAGAGAAACAAATTTGTCTCGTTTTGACTGTAATTTTTTTTTTGTAAAAAGATTTGTGTCTCTTACATTTGCTCTACACAGCTTTCTTTGACTTTTCTTGGACTAAAGACAGTTCTTTAGTTAGAGCAAAGTCAAAGAAAGCTCGGAAGATTCCAGCCAGAGTGTAATTTTTCAAGTTAACGTTAATTGTGCGTCTATTACCTTTAACATTTATTCCTCACTTTTCCGTCCGTACTTACCAAATGACAGATTGACGCATATTCAACGTTAGTTAATTATTATTTGAAAAATTACTCTAGGGCTTCAAGATTCAGAATGTACCTATTTTAAATTACTTTTAGTAGTAAATACATAATAGTTTTAAATATAATTTTATTTGTTATTAAACTTGCATTTTGTTACTTGTTCCTAAACATTTTGTTACCTATTTTATTGATGAAAACAATATCAATATATTATGCAATTATTTCAATAATTACTAACCATATTATGTATCATGGACTATACAAATACTCATATTTAAATTAATGGGAAATAAGACAATATAATCTGGATTCTGTGCAACTTGAGTGATAAAAATTAGTGTATATAGATTATACGAATTATAATTTGTTACTATTAGTGTATAATATTATATAGAATTTATATTGTGGCCATATTGTAATGATTTTTTCCATTTTATAATTTACTTTATTTTTATGATTATTAATTCATGTAACATTCCATAATATTACGTTTTATATTAATGGATTGTGACATTTTATAATTTACTTATTATAATTTTTGGACTATTCAACTTTTTTTTGATTCATGTAAATTATTTGAATTTTATATGTACAGCGTTTTTTAATTATTTTTTAATTATTTGATATGTGAACTTTCTGTTACTCTTCATCTTATAAACGAACGCAGTATTGCAAGTGTTTTTTCATTTATTTTTAGATTTCACGAACAGCATTTTTGAAAATAAGCCTCGCCTTGTATAGTAAATATTTTTGTATATTTGACCTTGTGATAATATTAGGGTATTGTGTTATGTAAAATTCTTATAATGGGAATAATTGTTATTTTTGTAAATTTTTCAATATATACCAAATATGCAATTAAAAAGTTGTTTTCATTACTGCCGATTTACTTTAGAATTCAAACGAGACCGAGTTGAGTTGTATCTGAATAAATAAAAAAGGTTAGTAATTAGTATATAGCTCTCTCTAATTCTCTCTAACGTACAAATACATACATACATACAAATGATGAGGCAAAAATCTCAGTGGGCGCTAACCATCTTGAGTCACCAACTGATCACAAACGAAACTATGTATGTTTTCTAATTATTCAATTTTTTTTTGAAAACATGATTGTGATTCATTGGTGACTCAAAAAGGATAACACCCACTAAGATTTTTGCTATCATTTGTATGGGATTACGTAACCAAGAGAGTAATTCCATACAAATGATAGAGAGAAAAATCTCAGTGGGTGCTAAACATTTCGAGACCAACTAATCACAAACAATATGTTTTCAACGTTCAAAATTAAATTCAAAAATGTTTTCAAAAAACATTCAGAATTCAATTGGAAAATCATTCGAAATTCCAATAGAAAACATAGTTTCGTGTGTGATTGGTTGGTGACTCAAAATGGTTAGGCGCTAACCATTTTGACCACTGCGATTTTTCTCTCTATCATTAGTATAGAATGACGTAATACAGAGAGCTGTATACAAACTTCTTTCCTTGGATAGTAAATTATTATAGTATAGTTTATTAGCAAGTAAATAAATAAATACATTTTTTATTAAGACTATTGCTATGCTAATCTTGACTAATACTCCCCTTTCCCCTCCAATTAACAGGGCTCTCTCCGTCACTTGCTTCCACTCGCTTCATACAATCGTAGTTCCAATTTCATTTGAATATTAAGCAACCAAAGTCCATGAAATTTTGCAGACATATTCTAGAAACTAATATCTGTGTCTGTGGTGTTTTAGATTTTTCTAAAAATACGTAGTTTTAAAATTACAAGGGCTCCAAGATTTCTATGAAAATTTTTAAGACCGCGTAACTTTGAAACCGAATATTTTAACAGAAATCTGGAAAACCACAGACATAGATATTAGTTTCTAGAATATGTCTGCAAAATTTCATGGACTTAGGTTGCTTAATATTCAAATGAAATTGGAACTACGATTGTATGAAGCGAGTAGAAGCGAGTGACGGAGAGAGCCCTCTTAAGCGTAAAAGTAAATAGTGCAGCGGGTAGGGTTTGAACCGCCGACCTTTCGGAATTCAGTCCGCTCTTCAACCGTTCCATCGAGGCTCTTATAAACATGCCCACACAATAAGGGCCGGCGCACATATGGCGGAGCGCAGCGCAGAGCATTTCTCACAGTCAAAATATTATCGAAATTGGCCTCATCGAAATAATATCTAAATTCAATTGTGCAGCCGTGCGGATACTCGCGCATCCGCGCGCAGTCTCGCGCGTGCTCGCGCATTCTCTGGTAGAAATTCGCGTAATGTGTCACGCGATTATAAAACTTCGCGGGCATGCTCTGCGCTACGTTCCGCCATATGTGCGCCGGCACTAACTCTTTTTGCAGGTAGAGTAGTTCAACAAATAAATAAATAAACATGCCCATATTTTTTATAATTTATTATTAGCCAACAATCTACCTATACTAGGATCTCAGATTTAAATATATTCCGTGTACTTGGGCACTTTGTTCTTGAAGAGGGTGTCGCCGTCCTTGGGGCCGTATCCCTCGACGAACTCGAAGTCGGGGTGGCTGTAGATCAGCTGGGAACAAAATGTTACTTTTATAATATCGTCAGTGAAGTTCTAACAGCGCGGAAGTCATTTTTGGCGGGTTTTCACATTTACCAATCGATGAAGATAGTTCACCCGATTTTATTTGACCAATCAGAATCATATTAACGTCTTGTATTTCGTCAATAATAATTACTATTTTATTACTCTTCTGGAAAGTAGACTTTTTTGACTTACGCACTATTAGAATTTCACTGACGATATTATGTACTGCCACACAATTTAGAGCAAGAGCCTTGGACCTAAAGTTTAAGGGCGTTACCCCCTGCCAGACACCCTTAAACTTTAGTCAATTGTTATAGGTTATAAACTTTCAGCTTTTATAATATAACGCAGGTCTGGCACTCATTGGCTCTCTTTCTACTGGATATACAACAAGTATTGGTAGTGGTAAAAATGACATGTGACCCAATATTCAGGTCATGTTTTATTTTTACATAAAAACACAGCAACATGCCAGAAATAAATATTCATTTTTACTACCAACTTCTGGCACTCGAACAAAAAAAAATTTCTGCCATCAACTCCCTGTCTACTCATATTCGCTTTGAAGGTAGAGTATGCAGTGATTTGACAAAATATCAGAGGAAATGCCAGACTTTCTCACCTTATCTCTGGCATATCCCTCATCTGCATCAGTGATGAGTTCGGGCACATCAGAGCGTGGGATGTTGAACAGGTT